>NC_041389.1:525821497-525839445 GCF_002162155.2 Triticum dicoccoides | reverse complement strand
CGGTGGAGCGGGGGAGGGTGCGGTGGGTCATTGGCGGCGGCCGGTGGAGCGGGGGAGAGGGTGCGGGGGGTGCTCAGCGGCGAGGTGGATCTAGCGAGGTGGGATAGCGATCGAGATGGAGGAGGATCAAGATCGAGTGTCCTCATGAATATTCAATATTTTTTCATATTGAATATGAAAAAAATTTATCAAATTGGAAAAAATATTCATGAATTCAAAAAGTTCCCATGAAATTTAAAAATATCCATGAGTTCAAAAAGTGCCCATGAAATACAATCGAGAAATGAAGGCTACAATTTAAATACAATCGATCTTAGCTAGCTATCTGTTCACAATCTTCTTGCCCTTATTTTTCGTAAATGGAGTTCTTCTCTTGAACGGACGTCATTTAGGTAGGGTGGTCCCGATTCTTCTTGTGGTGTAGGCTGATACTTCATCGTCGTTGTCATGTTCCATCTTCGGGTCGCCGTACTTGTGGATGTCTTGCTCATTGGTGACTCCATCCATTCCGATGATCTTCCTTTTGCCTCTCCTCACGACAACACGACTGGGCTTTGACGGGTCGATAATGAAGAAGCATTGGTCCACTTGGGAAGCCAGTACCCATGGCTCATTTTCGTGGTGATGTTTGCGCCCGCGGTGAAATACCGGTCTTCCTTTATGAAACTCTTGGCCCATCTGACACGGAACATCGGGACCTTCTCTCTAGCGTAGCTCAGCTCCCAGATCTCCTCGATCCTTCCGTAGTATTTGTCCTTGTCGTTACCGGTGTAGGATTCCATCATTACCCCGGAGTTCTGATAACCATCGCTCTTCATGTCCTTTCCCTCGGTGTAGAATGTGTAGCCGTTGATATCGTATGCCTCATACGTCATCAGGTTGTGCTCGGCGCCTTGTGACAAGGCGAATATGAGTTGTTCTTCCGCGGAAGAATCCTCATGTAAAGGGTACGACAGAAGCTTCTGCTTGAACCAACGCGTGAAACATGAGTTGTGCTCTTTGATTATATCTCCGTCCGTCCTCTGTTGGCCTTGGTCATTGTATGTCTTCTCAATAAAGGTTTTGTGCTCTACCACCCAAGGATCGACCACGTCTATGTGTTGTAGCACGACTAGGTTTGCTCTTTCAAAGTTGGCGAGTCGACCCTCGAAGTTGACATGCATTTCACGGCGACCCTCACGGTGACCCCATCCAGCGAGCCTGCCGAGGTGCCTGTTGACGGGCAGACCAATGGGGTTCTCGATGCCTAGATAATTCATGCAGTAGGAGATGCACTCTTCGGTCAGAAAGCCCCTGGCTATGCTTCCCTCTGGACGTGACATGTTGCGAACGTATCCTTTGATGACACCATTCATCCTTTCGAATGGCATCATGCTGTCCAGGAACGTCGGCCTGAGTTGGATGATATCCTCCACGATATGGACCATAACGTCGAAGAATGCGGGCGGGAAGTACATCTCAAGCTCGCATAGTATCACCACGATCTCTTCCTGTAGCCTTCTGAGTTGCCTCACGCCAACCGACTTCCGAGAGATGACGTCGAAAAAGTTGCATAGGCCAAATAGCGTTTCACGGACATGCGTGTCCATGATCCCACGGATTGCAACTGGAAGTATATGCATCATCAGCACGTGACAGTCGTGAGACTTCATCCCGCTGAACTTCTGTTGTGCTGGGTCTAGGTATCTGCTTATCCTCCCCGCGTAACCGTAAGGAAGTTTTACTCCTACGAGGCAAGTGAAAAACTGATCGATCTCCTCCTGACTTAGAGTGAAGCACGCGGGAGGGTAGTCATTTCTGGTCTTCTTGGCCTTTTTGCCTTTGCGACGACTTTTCGTGTCCTGCTTCACCTCATCATCATCATCATCATCATCATTAGCATGAAGTTCCTCCCTGATGCCCATTGATTTCAAGTCTGCCCTTGTTTTCGGCCCATCTTTGGTCCTCTCTAGCATGTTGAGCAGGGTACCAAGCAGACTCTCGCACACGTTCTTCGTGATATGCATGACATCAAGGCTGTGAGGCACACGGTGGATCTTCCAGTACAACAAGTCCCAGAAAACAGACCTCGTTTTCCATACCTTCAGCAGCGGTTCTGGCGCCTTTCGCTTCTTTGCCATCTCTGGCTCCTTTTGGTTCTTTCCCGGCAGTGGGCAATCTTTCCAATTTTTCAACAACTCGTCTATTTCCTCGCCACTCCTCGTACACGGGCATCTTCGGGGTTCGGTTTCACCATCAAACATATCCTTGCATTTCCTCCACGGGTCATCATCACGAAGCCACCTTCGATGTCCCATGAACACGGTTTCCGAAGACCCGGGATCTCTATCTAGCTGGCGATACGTTGTGTCATCCATGCACCTGATGCATCCAGAAAATCCGTGGACCACCTGCCCCGCGAGATATCCATAACCGAGATAGTCGTGCACCGTCGTGAGCAGTGCGGCTCTCATAGGGAAATATTCTTTCTCTGCAGCGTCCCACGTATTGGCTGGCGTTTTCCACAGCGTGTCTAGCTCCTCTTTCAGCAGCCCCAGATACAGATTGATGTTGTTCCCTGATTGTTTCGGCCCTTCAATTAGCATACTCATGTGAATGTACTTCCTCTTCATGCACAACCAGGGGGAAGGTTGTACATCCACACAAACACAGGCCAGGTGCTATGTGTGCTTCTCTGGCTGCCAAACGAATTGACTCCATCGGTTCTCACGCCTAGCACGATGTTCCTTGGATCCTTCCCAAATTCTGGGTCTTAGAAGTTCAACGCTTTCCACTGGCTCCCATCCTTAGGGTGACTCAGCATCTTGTCTTTTTTATTTATCTCCGGATCATTTGCGTGATCTTCTCGCTTCTTCTCCTCCCTATCCGCGTGCCAACGCAGGAGCTTTGCTACCTTAGGGTCCGCAAAATACCGTTGCAGACGAGGAGTGATCGGAAAGTACCACACCACTTTTAGAGGAGCTTTCTTCCTCTTCTTGTATCGAGTGACGCCACACACTGGACATATGGTAGAGTCCACGTGCTCGTCCTGATAAATGATGCAATTGTTCATGCAGACATGGTATTTCACGTGCGGTAAATCCAGAGGACACATGATTTTCTTAGCCTCCTCGAAACTGGTCAGGCACTTGTTCCCCTTGGGAAGACATTCGTGCCAGAATGACATGTTCTCGTCGAAGCATGCGTCGGTCATTTTGTGTTTTACCTTCACCTCCAGAGCCATGAGCGTTACTTTTAGGTGGGTATCCTCGGGCCTGCATCCTTCATACAATGGAGTAACCGCGTATATCTCCAGTTGATCCGGCTTGGCTTTCTCTCGGGCGGCGGCTCTTGTGTTATCCGTCTGCTTTAGAAGCAGCTCTTGAATATGAGGGTCCTGCACCCAGCCCATCGATGGTCCATCATCGTCTGCTCCGGCATCTTCATCTTCATGATCATGCCATTCGTCTGCTCCGGCATCTTCCTCATCATCATGTCCTGCATCTTCTACATGATGACTGTGTACATCATCACCGTCGTGATCATGTCCTGGAGATTCTTCGTCTTCTCGCCCACCCGAGCCGCGGTGGTTGTCTTGCTGCCCTTCCTCATTACTTGCCCGGCCCCCATGGACGACTTCATAGTCATCTTCATCACCTTGCCACCGATAGCCATCCATGAAACCACGCAAGAGCAGGTGGTCCCGCACCTGCCCAGAATCCGGGTCCGCAATAAGGCTCTTCAGCTTGCATCTTCGACACAGACATCTTATCTCCGTCTCATTCTTTTGAAGCATCTCGACCTTCGCGGAGCTCAGAAACCTATTCATGATGCCTTCGGTCATCATGCGGACCATGGTCGCCAGCAGGGTAGAGCAAAACGATATTTTAGAACCAAGAAAAATTTTGGCATGACTTTGCCTAAAAATAGGACCAAAAAGAATGCATAGTGCCAAAATTCTCGCCGAAACGGAAATGAATCAACATTCCAGCAAAATATTGGCAACTATCACATTTCAAATACCGGTACCTGCAAACACAAACATATATGCAACACCACAAACATACATAGATCAAGCTAGGCCATAAAAAGTGCATGTGCACGTTGTTGGAGGGAGAAAAAAAGTAGATCTACAACATAAAGATAGCTTCCCACTACTAGGGAAAACCCTAGTAGTAGCGTAGGTTTTGGGGCTAGCAGCAGCGCGGGTGGCCGCGCTACTAATAAGGCGCTACAACTAACTTATAGTAGTAGCGCGGTCTGTACCCGCGCTACTACTGTTGACGATATCAGCAGCACTTTTTATGAACGCGCTACTATTACTTAGCTGTAGCGATTTCGCAGTCCCTCGCTACTGCTATATCTTTCATCATTTTCCCGTGTCCCTTTCCCTTTCAGTTTCCCTTTCAGATACTAGATACTAGGTACTGCTAGTAGATATCAAATTCATAAACCATTACTGGGTAGTACTCCCTTCGTTCCAAATTACTCATCGTGGTTTTAGTTCAAACCACAACGAGTAATTTGGAACAAAGGGAGTACTAGATAACAATTTCATGCATAGTCAACATGCATCCTCAAGCAGTACAAGGTCATAGCAATGGCGATCATCATATGTAGTTCTAGATGATATCGATGACGATCATCATATGTATTTCTAGATGATATAGCCACACACACATATGTAGTTCTAGATGATATAGACACACACACATATGTAGTTCTAGATGATATCGAAGAGAATCATCGTCCTCAAGCCTAGGCAGTTGGTGTTCTTGATAGTAATTAGGATGGCCTGTCCAACACGAAGATTCTTGCCATTGAGGAATTTCTTCCACCCAACCGAGCTTAAGTGTGTGCGACCGTCCATGTCCACGCGGTAAGTACAGGTTGTGACGGAGCACCTTGAAGTAAGGCGTAGTCCAGCTGAGCCTTCTTCATCAGGCTCGATACCATAACTCACAGATATGCTCTTCGCCAATTTTTGAATAAGAAAAACATATCAATTAATAAATAGCCTCGCAAATAAGTACATATGGATTATCTACACTATTAATAGTTTCCTTAGATTCTACACTAATAAGCATGTGATCAAACTCTGCACTAAAACATATCATCGACTAGATTCCACACAACATACCATATCATTGGGTTGTACACTAAGTATTTCATCGGATAATTTGCATTTGTAAGTATAACATACCATATCATGTCGAACAACCATGGTATTTGTCAGGCAGGTCACGAATGGCACCCCGACAAAGTCAGCACGTGGCGGAATTATGTCCCACAGGTTGGACACCTCCTCCTTGCTCAGCGTTGTTCTTTGAGCTATGATGGCTTCACGAAGTGGGTCCTCATCATCTTCATCGAGTGGGTCCTCATTATCTTCATCATCTTCATCATCTTCGTCATCTTCATCATCTTCCACCAGGTTGAGATAAATGACAGCCAGCTTGGGTCTTTCTGCTCTAAAGGAGAAGCTGATCAACTCACCACCAGTAAGACGCATGCGAGCGACGAAATGGGCCCATCCATCTCCTCCAATCTGTGACATATTGCGTCCTTTCTCAACCTCCATAGTGTATGGCCCCCAGGAGCCTCAAATGTCATAGTGTCTCCTGTCATCTTGTTGAATTTCAACCTCACATTGCATGGGACGATCTATGTAAAATAAGTAAAATGACGCAATGCAGTAATGCCAACACTAAAAATAAAATAGTTATTACATTTCATCTAATTTCTTACCGCCGCATGACAAAAACTCGGCTAGAAGTAGATGCCGAACAGCTTGCCAGTTGCAAGGCTGCTGGTGCACCTTGACTTTCACAGTCGATATAGTGGTGGTGGTGGTGGCGCCATTTTTCCTAAAGCAATATGAGCAAAGGATTAACAATCCACTTCACAGGAAAGAAAAACAGTAACATGTGATATTTTTGCTTCTTCCACGAGAAGCAATTTGATGGACAATCAACTAAATCAAAATGTTCTAAATAAACTAAATGAACTAGCCTACTAAATCAACTAAATCAAAATGTTCTAAATCAACTAAATGAACTAGCCTACTAAATCAACTAAATCAAAATGTTCTAAATCAACTAAATCAACTAGCCTACTAAATCAACTAAATCAAAATGTTCTAAATCAACTAAATCAACTAGCCTACTAAATCAACTAAATCAAAATGTTCTAAATCAACTAAATCAACTAGCCTACTAAATCAACTAAATCAAAATGTTCTAAATCAACTAAATCAACTACCCTACTAAATCAACTAAATCAAAATGTTCTAAATCAACTAAATCAACTAGCCTACTAAATCAACTAAATCATATCAACTAAATCATATCAACTAAATCAAAATGTTGCATATGAACTAGCCTACTAAATCAAAATGTAGCAGGCAGGAGGGAGAAGGAGCGGCGACTCGAGGAGGGAGAAGAGAGTAGGACGGAGGAGGAAGGCGGAGCGAGGAGGGGCCGGCCGGCGGCCAGTGGAGGGATGACGGAGGAGGAAGGTAGAGCGAGGAGGGGCCGGCCAGCGGCGAGTGGAGAGGGAGGATGGAGGAGGAGGCCGGTACCCAGTCTAGCAAGGTGGATGAGGTGACGGTGTCGCAAAGGGATGAGGGGCGACGGGGGAGGACCGGCGCGGGGGATTGAGAGGGGATCCAGTGAGTGTGTGATTGTGAGTGGATAGGATAGAGGAGATGGGCGGGGGGTGGGAGATGGAATGGCTTAGCAGTAGCGCGCTATAGAGAAATACGCTACTGCTAAACTACCTAGCAGCAGCGCCTTTCACAAAGAAGCGCTACCGCTATGTGTCAGCATGTAAAAATAGACTTAGTTCAATGTATCAAAAAAACATTGATCATCAATGATATTTTTGTGTACAATATGATTTGTTAATATGAGTCCTCACCGGTTTAGGAACAGGTGAAGACTCATATTGCAGCCACAAATTCTATACATAGAGTTCAATGAAGACCAAGTGCTTGTCAAAGTTTGAGAAGTAACATATTTAAGGTGGTAGAAACTCTCTTCACGGAGCGAGGTGGGACTAAATTTTGTAGTAAACTTAGCAGTAGTGCTTATTGGCGAAATGCGCTGCTACTATGCTACGTAGCAGTAGCGCACTTCGATATAACGTGTGGCTGCTATAACTAGCCTCACGGCAGCCTCGTGGGAATTATAGCAGTAGCGCGTCTTTGATCGTGTGCGCTACTGCTATATTTATTTCAGCAGCGAGTTATTCTTGAGCTCGCTACTGCTAATTAGCAGCAGCGCCTTATTTTAAAGCGCGCTGCTGATAAGATTATGTGTATAGGCTTTTCTCTAGTAGTGTCCCCCTTACTTACCTATCAAAAAAGATAATTTAACCACTTAATTTGGATGAATCTATGGTGCAAATGAGGTGCGGAGGAGGAGGCAGCTGAGACAAGCTTGGAGGAGGAGGTGGAGAGAATGAAGTGGGGAAACTGAGTGGGTAGGTGTGGCTGTCCAAAATATCTAGCTGGTGCCAGGTTACTAATGATGGACCACCTACAAATGCGCCATTAGTAACCCAGGTTACTAATGGCGTACCTGCTGGTGGTACACCATTAGTAGTTTTGCAAAATAATAAAAAATATACTAATGGCGCACCAGGGCACAGTGCGCCATTAGCAGTTTTGCAAAAAAATTAATTAAAAAAATATATAGTAGTGGCGCACTCTATGGCTGGTGCGCCATTACTAGTTAAACTAGTAATGGCGCACTCTGCCGTGGTGCGCCATTAGTATTTTTGGAAGAAAAAGTTTGTTACTAGTGGCGCACCATGTGTCTCGTGCGCCATTAGTGTCTTTCACACTAATGGCGCACCAGCACATGGTGCGCCGCTGCTATATAGTAGTGGCGCACCAAATGTCTGGTGCGCCATTATTGGCCATATCATCTATAGCCCTTTTCCTAGTAGTGAGAGGACGTCTAACTTGTTTTTGCAGGGCATGTTGTGATGTGATATGGTCAAGACATGATGCTAAATTTCATTGTATGAGATGATCATGTTTTGTAACAACGTTATCGGCAACTGGCAGGAGCCATATGGTTCTCGCTTTATTGTATGCAATGCATTCGCCCTGTAATTGCTTTACTTTATCACTAAGCGGTAGTGATAGTCGTAGAAGCAATAGGTGGCGAAACAACAACGATGCTACGATGAAGATCAAGGTGTCGCGCCGATGACGATGGTGATCATGACGGTGCTTCGGAGATGGTGATCACAAGCACAAGATGATGATGGCCATATCATGTCACTTATATTGATTGCATGTGATGTTTATCCTTTATGCATCTTATTTTGCTTTGATTGACGGTAGCATTATAAGATGATCTCTCACTAAATTTCAAGATAAAAGTGTTCTCCCTGAGTATGCACCGTTGCCAAAGTTTGTCATGCCGAGACACCACGTGATGATCGGGTGTGATAAGCTCTAAGTCCATCTACAACGGGTGCAAGCCAGTTTTGCACACGCAGAATACTCGGGTTAAACTTGATGAGCCTAGCATATGCAGATATGGCCTCGGAACACTGAGACCGAAAGGTCGAGCGTGAATCATATAGTAGATATGATAAACATAGTGATGTTCACCATTGAAAACTACTCCATCTCACGTGATGATCGGACATGGTTTAATTGATTTGGATCACGTGATCACTTCAATGATTAGAGGGATGTCTATCCAAGTGGGAGTTCTTAAGTAATATGATTAATTGAACTTAAATTTATCATGAAGATAGATGGCCCGTGCTGTTGTTCCGTTGAATTTTAATGCGTTCCTTGAGAAATCTAAGTTGAAAGATGATGGTAGCAATTACACGGACTGGGTCCGTAACTTGAGGATTATCCTCATTGCTGCACAGAATAATTACGTCCTGGAAGCACCGCTAGGTGCCAGGCCTGCTGCAGATGCAACTAACGCCGTTAAGAACGTCTGGCAGAGCAAAGCTGATGACTACTCTATAGTTCAGTGTGCCATGCTTTACGACTTAGAAGCGGGACTTCAACGACATTTTGAACGTCATGGAGCATATGAGATGTTCGAGGAGTTGAAGTTAATATTTCAAGCGAACGCCCGGATTGAGAGATATGAAGTCTCCAATAAGTTCTACAGCTGCAAGATGGTGGAGAATAGTTCTGTCAGTGAACATATACTCAAAATGTCTGGATATAACAATCACTTGATTCAATTGGGAGTTAATCTTCCGGATGATAGTGTCATTGACAGAATTCTTCAATCACTGCCACCAAGCTACAAGAGCTTCGTGATGAACTATAATATGCAAGGGATGAACAAGACGATTCCCGAGCTCTTCGCAATGCTAAAGGCCGCGGAGGTAGAAATCAAAAAGGAGCATCAAGTGTTGATGGTCAACAAGACCACCAGTTTCAAGAAAAAGGGTAAAGGGAATAAGAAGGGGAATTTCAAAAAGAACGGAAAACAAGTTGCTGCTCAAGAGAAGAAACCCAAGTCTGGACCTAAGCCTGAGACTAAGTGCTTCTACTGCAAGCAGACTGGTCACTGGAAGCGGAACTGCCCCAAGTATTTGGCGGATAAGAAGGATGGCAAGGTGAACAAAGGTATATGTGATATACATGTTATTGATGTGTACCTTACCAGAGCTCGCAGTAGCACCTGGGTATTTGATATTGGTTCTGTTGCTAATATTCGCAACTCGAAATAGGGACTACGGATTAAGCGAAGACTGGCTAAGGACGAGGTGACGATGCGTGTGGGAAATGGTTCCAAAGTCGATGTGATCGCCGTCGGCACGCTACCTCTACATATACCTTTGGGATTAGTTTTAGACCTTAATAATTGTTATTTGGTGCCAGTGTTGAGCATGAACATTATATCTGGATCTTGTTTAATGCGAGACAGTTATTCATTTAAATCTGAGAATAATGGTTGTTCTATTTATATGTTTAATATCTTTTATGGTCATGCACCCTTGAAGAGTGGTCTATTTTTATTGAATCTCGATAGTAGTGATACACATATTCATAATGTTGAAGCCAAAAGATGCAGAGTTAATAATGATAGTGCAACTTATTTGTGGCACTGTCGTTTGGGTCATATTGGTGTAAAGTGCATGAAGAAACTCCATATTGATGGACTTTTGGAATCACTTGATTATGAATCACTTGGTACTTGCGAACCATGCCTCATGGGTAAGATGACTAAAACGCCGTTCTCCGGAACTATGGAGCGAGCAACAGATTTGTTGGAAATCATACATACTGATGTATGTAGTCCAATGAATATTGAGGCTCGCGGTGGGTATCGTTATTTTCTCACCTTCACAAATGATTTGAGCATATATGGGTATATCTACTTAATGAAACATAAGTCTGAAACATTTGAAAATTTCAAAGAATTTCAGAATGAAGTGGAAATCATCGTAACAATAAAATAAAGTTTCTACGATCTGAACGTGGAGGAGAATACTTGATTTATGAGTTTGGTCTACATTTGAAATAATGCGGAACAGTTTCGCAACTCACGCCACCCGGAACACCACAACGTAATGGTGTGTCCGAACGTCGTGATCGTACTTTACTAGATATGGTGCGATCTATGATGTCCCTTACTGATTTACCGCTATCGTTTTGGGGTTATGCTTTAGAGACGGTTGCATTCACATTAAATAGGGCACCATCAAAATCCGTTGAGACGACGCCTTATAAACTGTGGTGTGGCAAGAAACCAAAGTTGTCATTTCTTAAAGGTTGGGGCTGCGAAGCTTATGTGAAATAACTTCAACCTGATAAGCTCGAACCAAAATCAAAGAAATGTGTCTTCATAGGATACCCAAAGGAAATTGTTGGGTACACCTTCTATCACAGATCAGAAGGCAAGACATTCGTTGCTAAAAAGGATCCTTTCTAGAGAAGGAGTTTCTCTCGAAAGAAGTGAGTGGGAGGAAAGTAGAACTTGATGAGGTATACCTGCTCCCTTATTGGAAAGTAGTGCATCACAGAAACCGGTTCCTGTGACGTCTACACCAATTAGTGAGGACGCTAATGATATTGATCTTGAAACTTCGGATCAAGTTACTACCGAACCTCGTAGGTCCACTACAGTAAGATCCGCACCAGAGTGGTACGGTAATCCTTTTCTGGAGGTCATGTTACTTGACCATGGCAAACCTACGAACTATGAGGAAGCGATGATGAACCTAGATTCCGCAAAATGGCTTGAGGCCATGAAATCTGAGATGGGATCCATGTATGAGAACAAAGTGTGGACTTTGGTTGACTTGCCTGATGATCGGCAAGCCATCGAGAATAAATGGATCTTCAAGAAGAAGACTGACGCTGACGTTAATGTTACTATCTACAAAGCTCGACTTGTTGCGAAAGATTTTCCACAAGTTCAAGGGGTTGACTACGATGAGACTTTCTCACCCATAGTGATGCTTAAGTCTGTCCGAATCATGTTAGCAATTGCTGCATTTTATGATTATGAAATTTGGCAAATGGATGTCAAAATTGCATTCCTGAATGGATTTCTGGAAGAAGAGTTGTATATGATGCAACCAGAAGGTTTTGTCGATCCAAAAGGTGCTAACAAAGTGTGCAAGCTCCAGCGATCCATTTATGGACTGGTAGAAGCCTCTCGGAGTTGGAATAAACGCTTTGATAATGTGATCAAAGCATATGGTTTTATACAGACTTTTGGAGAAGCCTGTATTTACAAGAAAGTGAGTGGGAGCTCTGTAGCATTTCTAATATTATATGTGGACGACATATTATTGACTGGAAATGATATAGAATTTCTGGATAGCATAAAAGGATACTTGAATAAATGTTTTTCAATGAAAGACCTCGGTGAAGCTGCTTATATATTGGGCATCAAGATCTATAGAGATAGATCAAGAGGCTTAATTGGACTTTCACAAAGTACATACCTTGATAAAGTTTTGAAAAAGTTCAAAATGGATCAACCAAAGAAAGGGTTCTTGCCTGTAATACAAGGTGTGAAGTTGAGTTAGACTCAATGCCCGACCACTGCAGAAGATAGAGAGAAAATGAAAGATGTTACCTATGCTTCAGCCATAGGCTCTATCATGTATGCAATGTTGTGTACCAGACCTAATGTGTGCCTTGCTATTAGTTTAGCAGGGAGGTACCAAAGTAATCCAGGAGTGGATCATTGGACACCGGTCAAGAACATCCTGAAATACCTGAAAAGGACTAAGGATATGTTTCTCGTTTATGGAGGTGACAAAGAGCTAGTCGTAAATGGTTACGTCGATGCAAGCTTTGACATTGATCTAGACGATTCTAAATTGCAAACCGGATACGTGTTTATATTAAACGGTGGAGCTGTCAGTTGGTGCAGTTCTAAACAAAGCGTCGTGGCGGGATCTACGTGTGAAGCGGAGTACATAGATGCTTCGGAAGCAGCAAATGAAGGAGTCTAGATGAAGGAGTTCATATCTGATCTAGGTGTCATACCTAGTGCATCGGGTCCAATGAAAATCTTTTGTGACAATACTGGTGCAATTGCCTTGGCAAAGGAATCCAGATTTCAGAAGAGAACCAAGCACATCAAGAGACGCTTCAATTCCATCCGGGACCAAGTCCAGGTGGGAGACATAGAGATTTGCAAGATACATACGGATCTGAATATTGCAGACCTGTTGACTAAGCCTCTTCCATGAGCAAAACATGATCAGCACCAACGCTCCATGGGTGTTAGAATCATTACTGTGTAATCTAGATTATTGACTCTAGTGCAAGTGGGAGACTGATGGAAATATACCCTAGAGGCAATAATAAAGTTATTATTTATTTCCTCATATCATGATAAATGTTTATTATTCATGCTAGAATTGTATTAACCGGAAACATAATACATGTGTGAATACATAGACAAACATAGTGTCACTAGTATGCCTCTACTTGACTAGCTCATTGATCAAAGATGGTTGAGTTTCCTAACCATAGATATGAGTTGTAATTTGATCAATGGGATCACATCATTAGAAGAATAATGTGATTGACTTGACTCATTCCGTTAGCTTAGCACTTGATCGTTTAGTATGTTGCTATTGCTTTCTTCATGACTTATACATGTTCCTATGACTATGAGATTATGTAACTCCCGCTTACCGGAGGAACACTTTGTGTGCTACCAAACGTCACAACGTAACTGGGTGATTATAAAGGTGCTCTACAGGTGTCTCCGAAGGTACTTGTTGAGTTGACGTATTTCGAGATTAGGATTTGTCACTCCGATTGTCTGAGAGGTATCTCTGGGGCCTCTCGGTAATGCACATCACTATAAGCCTTGCAAGCACTGTAGCTAATGAGTTAGTTACGAGATGATGCATTACATAACGAGTAAAGAGACTTGTTGGTAACGAGATTGAACTAGGTATTGAGATACCGATGATCGAATCTCGGGCAAGTAACATACCGATGACAAATGGAACAACGTATGTTGTTATGCGGTTTGACTGATAAAGATCTTCGTAGAATATGTAGGAGCCAATATGAGCTTCCAGGTTCCGCTATTGGTTATTGACCGGAGACGTGTCTCGGTCATGTCTACATAGTTCTCGAACCCGTAGGGTCTGCATGCTTAAAGTTCGGTGACGATCGATATTATGAGTTTTTATGTTTTGATGTACCGAAGGTAGTTCGGAGTCCCAGATATGATCACGGACATGACGAGGAGTCTCAAAATGGTCGAGACGTAAAGATTGATATATTGGATGACTATGTTCGGACACCGGAAGTGTTTCGGGAGGTTTCGGGCATATACCGGAGTACCGGGAGGTTACCAGAACCCCCCGGGGGATTTAGTAGGCCTAATGGGCCCTAGTGGAGAAGAGGAGGGGAGGCCAGGGCAGGCCGCATGCCCCTCCCCCTCTAGTCTGAATAGGACAAGGAGGGGCGCGCCCCCCTTCCTCTCCTCTCTCTCCCTTCCTTCCCATCTCCTACTTGGACTAGGAAAGGAGGGAGTCCTACTCCCGGTGGGAGTAGGACTCCTCCCTGGCGCGCCTCCTCCTGGCCGGCCGCCCCCTCCCCCTTGATCCTTTATATACGGGGGCAGGGGGGCACCTCTAGGCACAACAATTGATCTCTTGATCTCTTAGCCGTGTGCGGTGGCCCGCTCCACCAGATTCCACCTCGGTAATATCGTAGCGGTGCTTAGGCGAACCCCTGCGTCGATAGCATCATCAACACCGTCATCATGCTGTCGTGCTGCGGAACTCTCCCGCAAAGCTCTACTGGATCGGAGTTCATGGGACGTCATCGAGCTGAACGTGTGCTGAACTCGGATGTGCCGTACGTTCGGTACTTGATCGGTCGGATCGTGAAGACGTATGACTACATCAACCGCGTTGTGCTAACGCTTCCGCTTTCGGTCTACAAGGGTACGCGGACAACACTCTCCTCTCTCGTTGCTATGCATCACCATGATCTTGCGTGTGTGTAGGAAACTTTTTGAAATTACTACGTTCCCCAACAGGTGGTGTGCTGCAAGATCTCCCGGAGGCGGCAGGGACGACTCCGGCGTTGGATCCATGAGCAGCAGGTAGGGCGGCGCCCCTTGCCTATGCGGCGGCGGCCAGATCCATGGCCAGTATGGTGTTATTCTTCTCGATGGAGTCTGTGCCTGGAGATGGGTGCTGATGGAAGCCGCGATTCTGGCGTCCCGTCCAGGTCCTCCCCGACGTGGTTTTTCCTAACAGGCGACGCGTGGAGGGACCGATGAGGGGCGGCTGGAGCATTCCTGCCGGGGTGCGAACGACGACTTTTGTCTTCACAGGGAGGCTCTGTACGGTTCTAGTCAGCTGCGAGATCGGGGGGCTGCGACTTCCGATGAAAAACGCGCCGATTACGGTCATTTCGGACGATGGCGGTGTCTGTGACGTCATTCCCTTCTCGAGACATCATTGTTGCAGGTCGTGTCAACCCACTCGTGATGCTTCGGGGAAAACCCTAGATCTGGGTCTACCGGATCGGACGATGATGGCATCTTTGAGTTGTCCCTCCTGGGGCATCGTTTTGGAGCAAGTGCTATCTGGAGGGGACAAGCGGAGGAGCGGTGCTACATCTACCACAAGGCCAACGGCGGACCCGGCGGCATGGCGCTGCGGAGGTTCGGTGACGGGACGTGTGGATGGATACATGCAGGATGGTGGCGTTGTCTGGCGTCGTGGTGGCATTGACGGCAGGCCAGGCAAGGTCGATGCGCCAGTTCCTGCTCTGAAGATGGACCGGTGGAAGGTGGCGGCAGCAGCCTCTGAGAGTGCGCCGGTCCGGTGTGTGACCCAGTCTTGGTATGTGGCTGGGCTGGGTCATCCGGCTTTAGATGTTAGGCTTCGGTGCGATGTCTGTTTGGTATTTGGCTCGGACATTCGGCACCCCTTCATTAAGGGGATATGAGTAGCAACAAGTGTTGCCTAGATGGTGGCTTCAGGCTTACCGATGTAGTACTTTGTATGGTCTTTGTGAATACTTAATAAATAGCTGCATGCATCGTCCAGATGTAGAGGCCGGAGGTATTTCAAGATTTTTCAGTAAAACACATTTGGAGGGGAAATGTTGATTATAAGCGTGTCATTTTTGTTCTTCTGAAATTGCGTTCAAATAATACGGGATTTTAGGATATACATGGTTCATACTAAGAGAAAAATATTAGAATGTAATACTTATAGAGTAATAAACAAATATGGCATTAATTAGTTCTTACATAAATACGCATGGTACATCAACATCGTGCATAGGATGATAGTAGTACTTGGTTTTTTTGAATTGTGTTTAACTAGATGATGTTGTTAGATTACATTCATGGGAAGCATAATGAAGAAAATGTCCTTGAGAATACAGGGTTTGGTTTGCTAATTCATAGACCACACGCTGAAATACTAAGCAAGGCCGTGTGTCGGTTGCTATATTTCCTTCAAGTCTGCTAAGGATTTTCCAAAATATTCTTTTCTTTTTGGTAAGAAAGATCATTATAGCTGATACGCAAATGACAGAGAACGAGGGAGAAATAAATTTGAATGTACATATCAGATTGAGCAAATATAGAAGCAAATAAGTAGGAGACATCAGCCTTTATGATGAGGGGCATGCATGGCCTCCAGGAAGTGCCATTTAGAATACTAGCAACTAAATCGACATGAGAACATACTAGAAGAAATGTAGCCGGGCCACCGATCCCTAGGTGGTTCTCTGCAAAGATATCAAAGGGGGCTTGCCGAAGTGAGATCCCAAGCATTCCAGGCATATTAATCTTGACATCCATATTAATCTTAGCTGGACACCAAATAGACATGCATCCCAACTAGCAAAAGGCGCATGACCAACCGATGCAACTATGTGGCCCAATGGCAAGCGATTGGCCACCTTTAATCGGTCTCAATCATTGCATTCATTCTCTTTGCCAAGATTGTCATGTTGTCGTTGCCCAGATCATATTCTTGTCGCCCAAGTTGGCATCCCTTGCTAATTAAGTTGCTAGATAAGTTTGAATGATGAATTGTAGACTTCCCCAATTGCCTTAGCTGACCATGGATGCTTGCCATATGATTCATATTCCTACTTCTTACTACTCATAACTCCTTTGGTTCTTAAGGGTCCTTTGGTTCAAAGGAAAAGTGGCGGAAACTATAGGTCCAAATTATTCTGTTGTGATATTGTTACCAATTGAAATATTTACTACCAAGGTGCAGGTGTAGAGCATAGAACGCCATCTGAAATGGAAACTCTCAAGTTTTATGGAATGGTTAAATGCTTTCATTAATCGAGACATAAATTTGCATTTTTGCAGCTGCTGATCATCTCCTTTATGGTTTTCAAAGCTTTGGTTCTTTGTTGTTTAATATTCTATGATCTTTTAATATTTCGAGTGCAATTTTTTATTTTGGTAAGCATTTTCACTTTTACCCCTATATCTTACTATATTAAATTGTAAAATGTGTAATTGTTATGCATAGTGTCACTTGTAAGTGTGTGACCATTATACTGATTATTGATTTACATTTACATATCTCAACTATATGTGGACACAGGGTCGATTTTATACTTGGCCTGCCCCTATTACCATTGGTGCCTCCCAATGGTCTCCCACTGCAAAGATAAATCCATTAAAACTTATGAGACACACAAAGTGTTAAAGCTGCTGTTAGATCTCTATTATGCTGGGAGTAGAACCATACTAACCACATGTTCGTTCTCAAATACACATGGGATGTTCCTAATTTTCTAATTAGTGTGAAAGTTCTTATCTTTAGAATTTATGACTAGTCTTAAAATTCACTAGTTTCTTATACATGTGTATATATATGTGTGTTGTTTGCATTGTTGAGATATATTGTCAATTACTTATGTTGTTAAAGTAAGTGGCCTAGAACAAAAGGTGGCATGTTACATCCAAATTTCGTGTAGCATTGTAACTTCTATCTAATAAACTTTGTAATGAAAGTAATGATGGATGGGAAAATCATAGTACAAATTAATATTGTCACTTCATTGGTAGCCATGCAAAATATAATATGCATATAATTGATAATGTTTGTAGCAATAACCTTGTAGTCGTAGTCCTAGTCCTGACAAGCTAGGTTTATCCTACTCCCTCCCTTCCTTTTACAGGACCTAGCTCCCAAATTTCTTGTGCATAGGTAAAGTTTCTCCAAAAACTTGAGTTCAGATAGCCAAATAGAAATCTCACCTTCATATGAAACTCAACTAATCTTCCTAAACTGGGCCAGCCGGCAAGGGATTAATTCCATGGATTCAAATTGTCTAATAGAATGAGGGCAAAAAATCTACCTTGTTGGGAAGCCCCGCCAATCCAGCCTACCACGACGAGGTATACACAAGCATATCTATGGAATGAGGGCATTAACACTATGCGGTAATGTGGGCTTATACTCGGAAATTGACGAACACAGACTTAGGCCTTCTAAAC
>NC_041389.1:525810362-525820877 GCF_002162155.2 Triticum dicoccoides | reverse complement strand
GGTAGATATATTTATATGGATTACAACCATTATTATTAACATGATACACAAACTCATATCGACAAGAGTGGATATTTTTATATGGATTACAATCACTATATTAATATGATCACTAAACATGTCATGTTTATTGTTTTTCATTAACACGGAAATGCCAAAACATGTACACAAGTTTTTTATGCGAGGGATCTGTGCGCAAGTTTATTACGAGCTTCTGTTATAAACTAAAACTGGCTTGCATCTCTTTACATATCATGCATGCAGCACAACTCTATTCCAAGAGTACAAACAACTGAACTTATTTATGGGCTTATGATTTGCCATTTTTTCATTGGTATTAAATAAATGTAAACTTAATTCATTTCATACAGATGATATAATTGACAATGCAATGAGAAAAGCCTATTTTACTATGTTTTTAAACAGTTCAAGAGAAAAACAAGGTTGGGGGCCACAGAGGCAACACATGAACTGTTATGGATTGTCACACCGTATGTGGTTGCCATGGCCGAAAACGGGTTGCCTAAGCCTGAGCGGGACGGGCTTAAATGCTGATAGTATTCAAATCTTCATTGCTATCCTATGATGGTGATGAGAGGTGTAATCATTATTATTCGAGAAAAGCTGAAATTTTTATGTGTGGAATAACATTTTTGGTCGCATTCTCATGTGGTGGGGTTGTCCAATTAGTTGGACATGGTCATCCGCATGTGGTGGGATTGTCCAATTAGTTGGACATGGTCCTTTGATTTCTAAGACGCCATTCCTTATCGTTGCCGACTGCTTGGACATCGTAGTTTGCCTCAGAGCGTGACATCTTTTTTGTCTTGTAGGTGGAAGTCGGCCTATTATATTCTTCTTTTCATTGTACTCGTACATATGCTATCTGGTGATGTTCATACTCGCGTGTAGGGTATCTGGTGATGTTCGTAATTGCGCGTAGGCTATCTGGAGATATTACTTCGTGAGTACGATATAAACGCTCTCACACACATCTGGACCAGAATACATGCACACACACGCACGCCCGCACGCCTGCACGCACATATTGATCAGAGCACACACACACTAACCGAGTCGTGGAGATTTAATCTGACCAGTTACCACTAATACCTTCAAGTTGTCTCCCATCAATACAGATAATCTGTAATAATTTACCAAACATGCAAATTGTTAAACATGTAGTTTCATCCGGGTCGGCTGGGAGTATAACCATCCATCCTAACATTTTTTGCTGGAAACGTACTATGTTCTGTTTACCAAACTATTAATACAAACACCCCTAAAAATAAAGAAATTGCATTAAAGCCCCTAGGGCAACCATCTTCTTCCACCTGAAGAAGCCGATGCTTGGACGCCCACATGCCACTTCATCGTCAGAGCTAGTATGTCATTATTGGTCATGGATGGGAAGTCATCAAGACCACCATCCTGCCAGACTAACACCCAAGAGAGGAAGCAAGGGCCGCTGAAAGAGTTGCATATAGGGCTGCAAGAAAAGCCCGAGGCTCGTGAGCTACTCAAGATCGACTCGTTTTTTTTGGCTCGGCTCGAGATCAACTCGAAAAGAAACGAGCTGAATACAAACACTATATGTAGCTCGATCCAGAAATGAGTTGATCTTGAGCCAATAGCTCGCTCAATTTTAGCTCGATAACTCGGCATAATGTCGTTATTTTAAATGATCATGCCATATAATAAATCAAAACATTGCAATTTATTACTATATATGTTATGCTTAATTAATATGGTACATGCTCGGCTATATTGTGAGAAAATAAGTCAAACTACTCATAAATCTATATCATCATCGTTTTGATTGAAACAATATTTTTTGATGCTTTTCAGTGGTGTTGTGCCTTATCTAGTTGGAATAACCAACACCGATTATATTTTTTATTGTCTCATTTAGCTCGAAACTACCTTGAGATCGTTACAAGCTGAGTAAGAGTCATGTTCTAAAGCTCAACCTTGAGCTTCACCAATTTGGGCTCGCTCAAATATTAATATGAGTTGAGTTGAGCCAAGTCCAACTCGCTCGAACTCGACTCGTATACAGCCCTAGTTGCATATCCAAGAGACAATTATCCATTTTTCACATGCCTCACTTCAGCACGAGAGGCCACATCCACGGAGACAAGGCAGGAGAACCAAACTGCAAAAGGTAGCCACCGCCGCCATGCTGATAAACCCTGCAAATTGTTACCCCACCTGCCAGAACGACCAGGTAGGAATCTACGCCATCGAGCCATGGACGTTATCTAGGTTTATACTAACTTGCAGATATTTTTATATGGAGTACATTCATTATTATTAATGGGATACACAACTTGTAGTCACCAAACTTGCCACGTTTATTGTCTTTCATTAACAAGAAAATGGCAAGAGTTTTCATGTGTGCACGCAAGTTTCTTTTATTTCCTTTTCGGCCAGGTATCCAAGTTGACAACGAAGTGTTTCTATAAATAGAGATCCGCTTGCATCTCCGGAGATCTCTCTCTACTGGTCCATGCATGCAGCACACATCTCTTCCAAGAATGGCATTCCCGTTCTTGCAGGAACTGCCCGTCTCCATACTTGTGCTACTTGTAGTTGTTCTAGGTTTGTACTACATAAAGTCTAGTAAGAGTCAGAATCCACTGTTGCCAGTGAACTGGCCAGTAGTGGGCATCCTCCCTTCCCTAGCCATCAACCTCCACAGATTGCATCACTATATCGCCTTTGACCTCCTATCACCGTCCGGCCACAGCCTAAAGTTTGCCATAGCTAGCATACATATATTCCTAACCTGCGACCCAGTGAATATCCAACACATTTTCACCTTGAATCACACAAACTATCCCAAGGGTGAGGAGTTCGCCGATATCTTCGATGTGGCAAGGGGCTCACTCTTCACTGTTGACGGCGAGCCATGTCGTCGTGAGCGCACAAATTACCAGGGTGTGTTGAGCAGCCCACGGGTTGTCGGGCTGATGAACACGTGTTGTCGTGATAAGGTGGAGAAGGGTCTTCTGCCGTTCATGGCCCACATGGCATTAACAAATGCTCATGTCGACATGAATGATCTCATGATGAGGCTCATGTTCGACCTGTATGCCATGACCATCTTCGGCGTGGACACGGCTCGCTTGTCCCTTGACATGCCGACGGTGCACGTCGCGGATGCGATGGACACGGTCATGGAGGTGGCCTTCATCCGACACATTGTGCCAGCATTTCTCTGGAAGGTGATGAGGCGTCTGGACATTGGTCCAGAGAGGAAGCTCGCTGCCGCGCAAGCGGTGCTTCGTTGCTTCACAATGGACATGATCATGAAGAGGAGGGCGAACGACCATGTTATAGTTCAAGAGGTACCCATGGACATTCTGTCCAATTATGTCAATGACCCAAGATACAATGATGATTTACTCAAGGCAACTCTCATTACCTACATGATCGCCGGGAGGGACACGATTGGTACCACCTTGCCATGGGTCATCTACAACCTCGCCAAGAACCCGCACGTCGTGTCGAGCATACGTGATGAACTAGCACCCATCATATCCCGCAAACCATCTGTTGCAGGCGTCACCATGACGATGTTGGATCTAGAGGAGGTCAAAGCCCTAGTTTATTTGCAAGCCACCCTATTGGAGACACTCAGGTTGTACCCGCCAATCCCTATCGAGCGCAAATCTGTTGTCACCACCGATGTAATGCCAAGTGGCCATGAGGTATGTGCTCGGGACATTGTCCTCGTCTCCATCTACTCCATTGGTAGAATGGAGTCTGTTTGGGGAGCTGACTGCCGGGAGTATAGGCCGGAGAGGTGGCTCTCAGAGGATGGACGCCAGCTGCGACACGCACCCTCTCACAAGTTTTTGGCTTTTAACTCGGGGCCAAGATTATGCCTTGGCAAGGACATTGCAATCATGCAAATGAAGATCGTTGTTGCTGCTATCGTGTGGAACTTTGACGTGAAAATGTTAGATGGTCAACCCATCGATACAAAGTTGTCATGCCTTCTGCAAATGAAGAATGGGCTCAAGGTTAAGCTGAATAAGCGGGAAATGTAACGTACCTATGGGCTTGCCGAGTTCTCATGGCATATGTATGTGTATTCCTTGCTATATATGAATAAAAGATATCATCGCTTAGTATGTGTTGTGCAAAAAAATCATTCTTAGCATGAATTACATTTTCCCCATCTAATTACTCCCCGGATTCAAACGTAAATACCAAAGACATGTTGATTCGCCAAAAAAAAGGCTGATTTTAATCATTTGCTTTTTTATCACCGTTGATATAAAAGATCCTCACTTTACAATCTCATGCAAACATGTTATGAGAAGAACATCATGTGAGCTGTGACAAACTCTTCCCATGTGCATCATCGGTAGGACTACTCGAACTGGACAAACAAAAATGCTAGTATCTATGTACGGGTCACTCGCATGTAGCGCCATGTCTAGATTTGTGAGCAAAGCGCATCGGATTATATGGTATTTTTCAGTTTGCATATATCCTTATAATAATTGGCTAGTAACGGATTGCTCACTTCGCTTTATTATATATCAATTAATAGGTAGCACTGAGAATCAGTGACATAGTTCAATTACTTGTGTTGAATAGAATCATTTACAAAGAAAAAAAAAATCACCCACAATCATTCTAGACCTATTGGTGCTATTAAAACCTCTTACAAAGAGGATACAGACGAAAAGTTATATGATGAAACTGAAACCAGCACGCACCAACACCAGTATAACCAAAATTGACACGGCTATACAGTATACAGAGTGCAGGTCGATACATTACACAACCAACATCAATACACAAGTGATGACACAAAAGTAACCTGATTAAAACCGTTTATAGACAGGATATGATGGAGGCGACACATGCATAACTTGAACGACCCAGATGTGCTCTTGCTCCATGGACTTCTTTCTATTGTGAAATCCACTTTGCGGAACATTTCCATGTACTCGACGGCCCTACAGGCCTGTCATGATTCTACATGATAAGAAACCATGTAAATTGATTGGTTACTGATGTGAATTCTGAAATGCCGACGTGCAGCATCAGAAAAATGTACCTGGATGGAAGTCATTGGTTGTTATTGAAATCTCTTCGTGTTTGTAACACTTCCATTCACGTTCCTAATCTTCAATAAACGTCGAGCAGACATTGTTTTTTTACTAGAACATAACACAGCCATACTAGCATAAACGAGGAATCTTCCTACCAAGATACAATGTATTTTCATCATTGATGGATCACAAGATTGGATGCGGGTTTCACGTCACTGGTGGAAAAAAGGCCTTTGGTCGCGGTTCGCAACTGCCATTAGTCGCGGTTGCGCAACCGCGACCAAATAAGCGCGACTAAAGCCCCCCACCTTTAGTCGCGGCTCCTTAAGAACCGCGACTAAAGGCCCGTCCACGTGGGCGCCAGGCGGCCGTCGGGGCGGAGGACCTTTAGTCGCGGTTCTTCTGGCCAACCGCGACTAAAGGCCGCCACAGGTTTAGGGTTTTAGCCCCCCCCCCCCCTAAACCTGTTTTCTGTTTAATTTGTATTGTTTTATTTCTTTTGTGCTTTATTTTAATTTTGAAGGAGTTTCATATATTCTACGGTACTACATACATGCATATGAATGTACAATTTCAAATAAATTTGAAATTAGAACCAAAAAGAATTCAAGAGGAATATACAATATATATTCAATATCATCGGATGACCATATACAATTTTGAACAAGTTTCCATACATGATTTAATGCATATAAAGTTCTACGTCCTCGTAATAGTGTTCTCCTTTAGGATGGAGGACTTCCCTGCTGAACCATCCAGCTAGTTCCTCTTGAAGTGGTCGGAAGCGAGCTTCTGGACTAAGCATCCACCGGAGGTTATTCCTCTGAGCATTGGTATCACTCGGAACCCGCTCAAAGGTGTATCTCCGGATCATCTCACAGACATAGTATCCACATAGATTGGTCTCCGGTGGCTGAATATCCCCAGCATTCTTAGCCATTAACATTTTGAATTCTAGCTCTTTTTTGAATTCACCGACCTTTGTATCTACGAACCGTCTCCAAACCCTACGAGGCAAAGAAAATTAAATGAACAAGAGAGTTATTAATTAGTTACTTGATATTAGGAAATGAACGAAATAGGCCGATCGATATAGAGCGCAAATGAATGAAAATAATTACTTCTGCATCATTCTTCTCATGCCGCCCCAAAGCTTTGGATCCATATTCACAGAGTCGTGGACGAGACATTCTGAGGTGTTAACTTTAATTACTAGCAGAATCCAGTGGAACCTGCGGACACGATACATGCACAGTACGTCATGCATAACTCATCGATTAGCCGGCCACATACCATGCATGGAGTAAACAAAAGAGAATGTGCTCAAGACAGAAACACTCACTCAAAATGGTAAGGAAATAGAATATCACTTTTGAGTTCCTGCTTTGTAAGAAACTGCCACAGGTCTGCCTCCACGTCGGCGGGGTGACGCTCCAACACATGTCCATTAACGATGTGTGGGTCAATGAACCCAACATCATGGATGTTCCTTACTCTGCATTCCTTAATCTTCATTCTGCATGTATAATAGCGGACACAACAATATAGTTAGGACATATATATAGTGCAGGCAATATGAACGAGATGGGGTAGAAATTAATAAATCACTTACAGAACGTAGCAACTGATGATAGATTTATCGAGCTCGCGCAGATTGAAAAGCTGGAACAATTCACTCAGTTCAATTTGTACATAGTAAAATTTGAAGTGATTCTCATGTCTAACTTCCGCATAAATATATTCTTTGGCGTTTTTATTTTTTATGTAACCCTTGTACCATTTCAGCAGACCTTTCATTTGTGGAGGTAGATCCTTTTCCTGCGCAGGCTCGACGAGAGGCCCATTCTTGACATATGTAATTACTACCTCCTTCACTGGCGCCTCATCAAGGCCTAACAGTTCACGAAGAGTAATACCTAAGTTGGCCGCTTGTTCTCTGGCACTCGTTACAGTCAATCCCTGTGCTGCCGCAGCTTGTATGATCTCGGGGGCATCCGGACAGAAGGCTTCCACTATAAGCGGGGCAATCGATTGTTTACTTTGTTCCCCGAGCTGGGCAACTTGTTTCCCGCTTTTTTTACTTTCGGCCTTCTCCCGCTCTTTGTTCTCCTTGAACATGAGTGCCTGCCTGCGAAGTTCATGTGCATAGTCGTTAGGCAGATTCTTCGCGGCTTGGGACGGTGTGCTCAAAAATGACTTAGCCCACTTCTTTTGCTCATCACAAAATACTGGCTTGGGCTCGGGCTCTCTTTTCTTCTTGCAGTCCGCCTTCCATTTCTCCAAATCAGCAGCCGCGGCCGCGTCGACTTCCTCGGCACTACGTTCCCAAGGCCTTGTGGGGAGAGGCTTCAGTGATGGCTCCGGTACCTTTGTGGTCTTAGGTACATAAGGGTCCGGGTTAATAATCCAGGACTGCTTCTGCTTCTTTGCCGGAGGTGGATTGGGGGGCGGCGTCTGATCACCCGCCGGACGAGGACTGGGGGGCGGCGGCTGATCACCCGCCGGACGTTGTGGACTGGGGGGCGGCGTCGGCTGACGTGACGGAGGTGTAGGTGAACCGCCACCACCACCACCACCACCGTAGGGGGGTGGACTTGTTGTCCTTGGCGCCTCGCCTGGAAACTTGATAAACTTCTTTTGCCATAGAATGAAATGGCGCTTGACATCTCCAAGTCTTTTCTCCCCTTCAGGTGTAGCAATATCAATCTCCAGGTCCTCAAACCCTTGGACTATGTCCTCCACCGTGACACGAGCATAGCCATCTTGAATGGGGTTGTTGTGGTGGAGTGCTCCAGGTAAACATGGTAAAGCACTGCCGATGGCTACCTTCATGGACATGTTCCCGATAGGATAATACAGATGACATTCTTTCATCTCCTTTATATCGTCCACGGGGTAGCGAGGAGGCTCCGGTGAAGTAATTTCGACCACCAGAGGCTCCGGTGCAGTAATTTCGACCACCAGAGGCTCCGGTGCAGTAATTTCGATCGTCGGTGCATCTGCACCAGCCGGTGGGGCCTCCGTGGAAGCCACACTGCTTCTCCGCTGCTGGCTTCCGAGATCCGCTGGATGATCTTCATGCTGCACCCGAGCTGCATCTCTTTCGGCTACTAGTACACTCATGGTTTTCTTCATCACATCCATTTCCGATGCCAATCGCGCCACAACATCTGCTTCCCGATCCATCTTTCTCTTACGGCTTCTGTAACCGTACGGGTCATCGTTCTGGGGGAACCCTATTTTCCACGGAATGTGCCCCATGCCTCGTACACGTCCTCCGTGTTCAGGATTCCCGAGGGCTTTTGTCAGCGCGTCGTTCTCTCTGTTGAACTTGATCTTCCCCTGTTGAGCATCCCTCATTGCGTTAATAAGGGCTTGGGTGGGTTTAATTAATTTGCCCCGGTAAACACACTCCCCTGTCTCCGGGTTCAGCGTTCCCCCATGCCCGTACCACCAGCTTTTGGCCCTTGGGTCCCATCCCTCCGTACCTGGACGGATTCCTCGCGCCCTCAGCTCGTTCTCCATCTTCTCCAACCTAGGCACCCAAATGCGATACCCTCATGGCCCCATAACATGATTGTACTCCTTAGCCGCATTTTCCTTATTTTTTTCGATATTTGAATGAACTGCTCCGATTTCTTTTGCTTCACAAATTCTGGCCAATCATGTTTCAGTTTCTCATATTGTCCTTTGAAATCCGGAGTCTTGTTCTGCTTGACAAAGTCATGGGCTAGATTTTGCTTGAATTTCCGGAATGCGTCGGCCATCTTATGAAGAGCGAACTGTTTGACTAGCCTCCTCCTCTCCTTGTTTTCCTCAATCTTGTTACCCTCCTCATCGAATTTGTTGTATTCCGGAGGTAGAACGAAATGTTCCATAAGCTTCTTGAAGCAATCTTTTTTTGTTCTCTTATCGACAAAAGTGAAACCATCAATTCGTGCCTTCTTTGGCTCATTCCACTCCTGGACGGTGATCGAGACGTTGTCTCTAACAATGGCTCCGGATTGGCTGACAAACTTGGTGGCGTTCTTGCGGGGCTCCAGCGGCCTGCCGGTTGCACTGTCGACAACCTCGATGGTGCATGTTTCTCCTTGTTTCATCGTCTTGGTTGCGCCACGCTTTGACGACGTACTCGATTGTTTCGACGATCCGGCCGAGGGCTAAAATAAGAAAGAGTCGCGCGCGTTAGTACACACATATTTATTCAAATCAGTTAGTTTGTATCACCAGAGGCTCAATGTATATATATACCTCGGCGCCGGAGGTGGTTGCTACTTCCATTTGAAGATCGTCGTTTATCGACGTTTGTTCGGCATCATCTTGCTGACGGCGCCCTTCATCTTCATCGTCAAGGTTCAGATAAGAAGAGATATCATCTTCTTCTTCTCCGGTCGGCACATATAGAATATCGCCGTTTATGATGCCGAACATATGTGCTTCACCGTCCGGATCATAGTTCTCCATAATCGGGTCAGCTCTATCGTCCGCCATTATATCAGTCCTGAAAACATGTAGTAAAAACAAATTAATTAAGTGAAGAAGGGGGGCGGTGGCGGTGGCGGTGGTGAAAGGGCGGTGGCAAAAGGAGGGGGCGAGGAAGGGGTGGGAGAGGGTGTCGCGGTAGAGCGCGAGACGGGGCGGCAGACGACGGCGTCACGGAGAGGGGAGGCGAGGACAACACATTTATAACCCTCGCCGTCCCCTCTTGATCCCTAAAAAAACACCGCGCGCATGGCCGCCCCCCTCGCCGCCCCTCTCCGTATAAACAAATTGTCCGAACAGAGCTTGGAGTAGAGTGGCTAGGGTTTGGCCAGGGATGCGGATGGAGACGAATATATGTGGGGTCGGGATGGCCCATGTGCAGGGCGGGGGGTGCTGGCCACACTCTTTTTTCTTTTCTTTTTCATTTCATTTCATTTTTTCTTTTCCTGTTTTTATCCTTTTCATCTTTAAAACAATTCAGTATATCAAAATATAGCAATGAAAAAAGATATTTGAGAAATCATAAAATATATGTGAATTCAAAAAAATGAATCATAAAATGTTCATGGATACAAAAACATTGTGATTTTGCAAAAAAAAACGTTTTCAAAAAATGTTGATGATTTTGTGGAAAAAACAGGAATAAAAACATATTGTGTATTCAAAAAATGTTTAGGGATTTCAGAATAGTTCACGTATTTAATTTTTTCACTGATTCATGACATATTCGTGAATTTAAAAATTATTCGTGTATTTCAAAAAATTGATTTTATTAGACACAAAAAAATTCATCAAAACAAAAAAATATTAATGAATTCCAAAAACGTTCATGGATTTGAAAATATGCATTATTTAAAATGTTCACAATTATTTTTAAAAAAATCACAAAATTCTCTCTCTCTCTCTCTCTACTCTCTCTCTCTCTGCTCTCTCTCTCTGCTCTCTCTCTCTCTCTCTCTCT
>NC_041389.1:525809881-525810352 GCF_002162155.2 Triticum dicoccoides | reverse complement strand
AAAAACAGGAATAAAAACATATTGTGTATTCAAAAAATGTTTAGGGATTTCAGAATAGTTCACGTATTTAATTTTTTCACTGATTCATGACATATTCGTGAATTTAAAAATTATTCGTGTATTTCAAAAAATTGATTTTATTAGACACAAAAAATTCATCAAAACAAAAAAATATTAATGAATTCCAAAAACGTTCATGGATTTGAAAATATGCATTATTTAAAATGTTCACAATTATTTTTAAAAAAATCACAAAATTCTCTCTCTCTCTCTCTCTCTACTCTCTCTCTCTCTCTGCTCTCTCTCTGCTCTCTCTCTCTCTCTCTGCTCTCTCTCTCTGCTCTCTCTCTCTCTCTCTCTCTCTCTGCTCTCTCTCTCTCTCTCTCTCTCGATCAACGCCGGCGAGGCCGGCCGCCGGCGAGGGCGGCGAGGCCTCTCCGGCGAGGGAGGCCGGCGCGGGGCGGCGCGGTG
>NC_041389.1:525784393-525805066 GCF_002162155.2 Triticum dicoccoides | reverse complement strand
TCTTCTTCCATTATAACCCCTCTTTCTCCATGCTTGGTCCAACAATTATAGCTTGGCATGAAACCGTGCCGAAGCAGATGCATGTGAACATCTCTTGAGGAAGAGTAACCCTTCTGATTCTTACAGATAACACATGGACAGATAACAAAACCCCCCTGCTTGTTCGCATTAGCCACTACGAGGAAATCTTTCAAACCCGTAGTGAACTCGCCGGAGAGTCGGTTACCGTACATCCATTGCCGATTCATCTGCATTATTATAATATAAAATATATAATTAACCATCATGCATTTGTTAAACTAACTAGCTACAAACAATATAAATTAAACAATGAACTGCACACATGCATATTTTATCAATGACACATCAAAGGTTCATCAAGTTGCTAACCGCGATCGAGGAGTGTGGCTCCAACACTTCATGTCATGTTTGTTTCATGCTCTTGGGGCATTTCATCAAACACCTTACGTGCATAAGAGGAACCAAAAGCAAACCTACACCCACTTGTGAAGAGAATGGCTCCAAATGGCTAAGTGTTGGCTGCTGGATGGGTATATATAGGGGAGGGGCTTTAGTTGCGGTTGGCCTGGCAAACCGTGACTAAAGGTGCCCGAAGGCCTTTAGTCGCGGTTGTCCTCGCCAACCGCAACTAAAGACCCTCACGTGCGCCAGCTGGCCACCGAGCGCCCTGGGCCCAGGCCTTTGGTCGCGGTTCACCTCCAGAACCGCGACTAAAGGTCCCATTAGTCGCGGTTCCTACAGCTTCGCGACTTATGGGGCTGGACGGAAGCCTGTTTTTCCACCAGTGCGTCCGGCAAACGCCTACAAACACCATTGTGAGCACGCTGGCTCACCTTGCTACATCTAGTGTAGCACTCTTCAATGATCTACAAGTGCTTTCCTTCCTTCAGTTGTCGTGGTTTTGTCACGGTAGATGTCCTAATGAAAGGACTTAGATGTGGAGCCATCACAGTTAGATTAGCTTGAAGGGGTTGAACGGGAAAAAGGACATGAGGAGTTTATCCAGGTTCGGCCCCTCGTAACAAGGTAAAAGCCTACGTCTTGCTTATAGTTGTATTTCTTGGGTTTCGATTACAAGGGAACGCACTACAAAAAAAAATACACTTCCGTGATGATACGTGTTTGTCACAGTAGGTCGGGTTTTTTGTCATGCATGTACATCCATGACGATTTTATGACAGAATCAAGATAGTCATACCTGTGCTATCGTAGAAGTGTTCCATGACATTACCAAAATTATCATCACGGAAATGTCCACTTCCATGACGATAAATCGTGCGTCACATAAGTGCTTTCGTCAAGGGTGACCGACACGTGGCATCCACTGTAACGGAACGCCGTTAAGCTATCGGGTTGGATTTTGGATTCGATAACCTGTTAACAGCCACGACCAATGGGAAATTTCCACGTGTAAAATTCTGATTGACCGAAGGAAACACCTGTCAGCTCGTTAGTGGGCCAGATGTCGCCCGTCCATTGGAGGAGACATGCCTATGGTACGTCGACACATGGCTGGGCCCAACAGAGGCCCATATAGGTTAAAAAGGCCGGCCCAGTCAAAGGCCCGTAGAACTTAATCATGTACTAGTGGGTCAGCCCAATAATGGCCTGCTTAATAAAGGCCCATTTACGGCCCGAAACCAGATCTGGCCCGTTAATTATTCGCCCAATATTTGGGCCCATTTACGGCCCGAAGCCAGATCTGGCCCATTAATTGTTCGCCCAATATTTGGGTCCATTTGCGGCCCGAAGCCAGATCTGGCCCGTTAATTGTTCGCCGAATATTCGGGCCCAACTACAGCCCAGTGACTTTCGGCCTGTTAGAGGCCTGATGTAGACATGGGCCCATTTCAGCCCGGTGTGACTTTCGGCCTGGGAATGGCCCGTGCTGCCCATGGGCCATATATGGTCCGACGAGACATCGGGCCCACTAACGGCCCGTGCTAAAGGTGGCAACAGTTAAGCCCAACGTGACTTTGGGCCTGTTAAAGGCCTGTCGTGTAATTTGGCCCGTTGATGCCTATACTAAGCTTTCGACCTCTTAAAGGCACATGATATCAGTGGGCCAACTAAGGCCCAAGATATGTTTCGTCCTGGTAACAGACCGTGAGCTAACTGGGCCCATAACGGCTCGGTCTACATTTTGGCCTGCTGAAGGCCCGTCGACGACTAGTGAAAATTGAGGCCCAACATGCATTTTAGCCTGCTAAAGGCCCGTGGTTACATCTCGGACGTAACAGGCCAGTACAATATTCAGCCTGTTAATGGCCCAACGCTACCTGAGCTAAACTAAGCGCTGGGTCGACAAAAGGCCCAACTAAAATATAGGCCGGTGTAAGTTTGGGTCTGGCGCATTGTGTGAAGGCCCCAATCATTCGGGCCCAAGAAAGACGCAGGCCGGCCCAATTGTGGCCCGCTAAAAACCTGGCCCGTTAGAGTCGAATGTTTCGGCCCGGTCGACTACATCTGATTTTTTTCAGATAGCGAATGATGGTAGTAACTAGTAGGAATTAAGAACAAACCTACTCTATACAATAAAGAAATTACGGCATAGTAACTATGAATAAACCTACACTATACGATAAAGGATTTAAGGTATATTACATCCACTGGGCATCGAAGTTCGCCACCAGTGATCATAAAGCGCAACGAAGAAGCAGATTACAAAAACTGGGCACCATTGCAGCGTAACAAAATAATACTGAACCGGGACCACTTCCAAGACAGTTCAAGAAAGGTTAGCCTTGCGGGGGAACTGTTGCGCAAGCTGCTGAGCAAGGCTGTGAGACCGGCCTAGCATGTCGGTCATCGCTTCCAGGTGTAGCTGTTTAGCGATGAGGTTCTCATTGGTGTTCTCCGCAATCTTTCTTAGAGATAGGACTTCAAGTCGAAGTTGAGTTGCAGAATGCCTTTCTGCTAGAACTTGGGACTGAAGAAGTCGAACTGATCCAGACAACAAATTCTGTGAGCTTGTCTGACTGTTAGTCTCAAGTAACTTGAACACTGCATCAAGACAAGACTTTGGGGTTGTCTCGCTATCTTCAAGATGTTTTGCCTTTTTTGCTGCAATATATGTTGGGTTTGTCTCACAGCCTTCAGCAGACTTGTGCATGCCATCAGGCATATTACCCTAAAACAAAGTAGAGAGATGACAGGTTTTGCAGGTGTATAAACAAAGATGATAATTGTTCTGTCAATTATATCCAATTTCAAATTAGAAAATAAAGAGTAAGTTCAAAATATCAATAGCATAATTTTGCATTGTTCATAATGCGGGGAGCTTCACCACACTACTGGATTACCATGTCAACATAACAAGCATAGATGAAGGGCAAAGAAAACCATTGTATCTATTTTGGATAATGTGCATGGCATGTTGTTCATATCATCAGCCACATCAGTAAGATAAAACATGAGATGACAGGGTGCAAACGTGGGCTGCTTCACCACACACTGGATTATAGATCCACAAAACCAAGCATACATATAGGGAGTATTAAGTAATGTGCATGGTATGAATAAGAAATTTGGTTTTACAAGTAAAACTTAGAACTTACGGTTCTTATGAACATGCATTTTGGTAGAAACAGCAAACTAAACAGCAGTAAACGATAGGGAGTATGAGAAAATTAAACAACAATTGAGGATAAAGGCTTTAGAAGGATTGACTTACATTGACAGTTAGCACCGGCTTTATAATGCCCTTCTCCATGTCAAGGGAAGGATAACTCAAGAATTTCAGCACAGAATCTTCTTCATAAGCATTGCCTGTACTCTACATTTTGTAGAGAGTAATTATAGATATGATAATACTGGAAGGGATAGAGGATAATGAAGATAAGATGAAGATTGATGCTACATAACCAACTATGAATCCCTGTAAGTACAAGCATTACAGGACAAAATGTACTGACAAGAGCAATGGGCTACACTTCTGCACTGGCATTGTCTGTGTATTCTACTTGTTGGTAAGATTAAATATAGATCTGATCTTTTTTAGTAAATGGTGGGCGAGGGAGATAAGATGGAGAATGCTACAAAATGAACCAATCCCTCTTCCCATAATACAAGAGTGTTTTGAACACTGGTGTACTGTACAAAACATTCTTATATTATGGGACGGAGGGAGTAGCTGTTAATGTAAGTACAGTGATAGACCATGTTCAGTCCTTACAAGAGGACTGCAGAGCTAAACCTCTTCAAAAGCATTGGGTTGATTCTAAATTTGTGTAAGAGTCCATACGGATCTTATAATGCCCACCAAATGGACGATTACGAGGCTAACATGTGCAGTGATGCTACATAATCAAACAGCTATGAAAGTAAGTATGGTCATACAGGGCAAGAGGTACTCACAAGAGCAATGCAGTGTGAAGTATAGTTGCGAGATTCTGTGGTCCCTTGAGAACGAATGTTCTTCTGCTAACAGTTTTCGTACAAGTGAGACATTAAGGCAAATGCAGAAATGTAGTTCAAATTGTGATGTGATATCATAGACAGTACCTTACGCTGCAGCCAAGACCAATGTGTAACAAGATTAGTCACCGTCGGATAAATGTAGCACCGAAGACTTTACAGAAATTTCGTTCAGAGGCTTGCCATCGAAGTGCGCTTGCCTCAGGTAGGAACGATACTTCATCAACGAGTGCTTGAAAAGCGCAACCAACTCTTGCTCGTCATCATAATCCAGTTTGCTCCTCGCCTATTTAAAAGAATGAAATCTTGTGTCTTTTTTCAGTAGAAACATATGCAGTAATGACCATGAATAACATTAGTACATTACCTACGCGTAAGTTGCGGAGGAAGACTGGAAATTGTTCTATGTCTGCGGTATAATCTTTCCATGAAGGAAAGATGCGCATAAAGTTCCTGACAACAACATAAGCTTTATCTTCTAACCCGGGAAAAACGGAACAGGGGTCCTATTTGCTGCAATTGGGGCTCTCTCTGGTTCGAAAAGGCATTTGGCAACTAGATTTGGTGTACTCTTTGCTGGAATGGGTTTTTTGCATCTTACAGCTGGTGCTATGTCAACTGGCATAATCATACTGTTTGTTGCAGTTGCGGTCTGTTGAGTTGGGGCATCAGAAATGACCAATGTAGTAGGGCTAGAGTCTGCTAGAGTTGGGGTATTTTGTGGGTCAGGCGATATTTCAACTACACCTAATGGGCTATTTGATTTATCAGGTGCCACTACCTTTTCCAAATACTTTGCTTGTGCTCCTCCACGATCAGCAATCGCCCTCTTCCTTTTGAACGTCTGATACACAAGAACAACATTTGAATGGATAAATATGGTATGATGACAGATGGAATATGTACTGAAAATGGATAGGCAGGGAGTATTCACATACACGATGTGTAAACTAAGCTAATGGCAGTTCAACAAAGTAGAAGCAATGCAAAGCATCAGTTGCAAGATATGTGCGAGCAATGTAACCTTGGAAAGTTAGAGCAAGTACCTTGATGGGTGAATAAGATAGGGCATCTTCCTCTGAATCCTCCACTAGGGAGCTACATTGACTTAGGTCTCCCTCTAGCTCAGAATCACTGTTAGGATCATATTCTGAGCATGAATCTGTAGGTGGAGAGCATTTGCATTGCATTGCATCCAGACTTGATTTCAGTCCCTTAATGCCAAGTTTGACATCCATGTCATTGTTCTGCTTTATTCTTTTCATGCACGCAAGCTCATAATCATTATGATACTGTTCAGAATCTGAGATTCATGAAAACATAAAAAGTAGTCAGATTATATATGGAATGCATTGCGGATTCAACTCGGAGAGTGTCTCCCTATAAACCCCTGCATATGCAAAGTTCACCTCCCCAACTGTGCTGACCAGACCACACACAGAAATACAAACCCCTTATGTCCCTATAACAGGCAGGCACACATTTCAAAATTGAAGTAGGAACATTAGAATCATATGAAATTCGTATTTGAACAAATAAACTAAGCAATTATGAGTGGCGTAATGTTTAGCTTCAAGGGTGGAGTGTTGGTAGTGCGACACAAAGCAAGTAGGCAGATTGTATTCCATGTAAAAGATCGAAACCTATGTAAAAGCTGGAAATGACACTTTCTTTCTATACAATGCAGTGTTCGTTACCCACACATGATGGAAGAGATCACATAGAGAAATACTATTCACTCATGTCTACGGTTCCAGTATTTAGAAACAGGGTGGTCCACCCTAATAGAATATTGACAACAAATATGACAAGGCAAGCATAGATGTAGTGAATCAATCATTTACTTGTGAGCTTATTAGGACAAGTATGTAGAATTGTAACTGCAGTAAGAGACCGTCCAAAATCTGAATGAAGAAGTTTGTCTAGCACTTATTATTTGCAACTAATAGACGTGAATAATTGGATATTATATCGAATGAGTAAGAAAGACAAGTAAAATTGTCAACAAACCTGGCTTACAGTAGTAATCTGGGTCAATGTCACTACGACCAACAATCCAAAATGACTAGTTTCTGTTCCGAGGGCCGGAATTTTGAGTAATGAATCCTAATGACAGTCCTGCCTAATGAGTAATGAATCAATTAGAAAATGGGTCATGAGGAGTGGCTGCTGAGTGTTGAGGACGTATCTTAGGATAAATCGGGTTGGCTTGGTGGGTGCTACACGCCTGAGCCCTGAACGGACTGGGAAGGTAGGCACGACAGCGCGCCCGGGCAGCGGTGACGCTATTGGGCGAGCGGCTCCTGGCCTCCTGTTAGTCCGGCGTCTCCTCCTAGAGTCATGCCATCCGGGGACGGCAAGTCGCCGGCGAGGCAGGCGGCTGGGGGCGAGTAGAGATCGGAAGCGCGCAGCAAAACAGAGGGAAATCGGGGCCTGGGACGACCCAAAGTCCCAGGGTGGGCCGGCCCACCGTGGGCACCCTGTAGAGATACACACCCGAGCGGCGAACATGCATTTTCGAAACTCTAAGCATATTTTTTATGACACAAAGCACATATTCTGATTGTATAGTGATCATAAAAGGGGGAAACTCTAAGCATATTTTTTTAGCAAAAGAGGGTTTCCCCTCCGATTTCTATTAAAGAAACCACCATGGAACCAACATGATCAATTAAACCCTAATCATGATCAATTAAACCGTATTATGGCTGTGCCATGGCAGATTTGAAGCTGCAAACCAGAGAAATGATATTTAGCATCCATTGTTTGCTTCGAACTAACAACTAAATTCAAAGAGCTGAAAAGAAAGTAGAGTAACCAAGTTAAGATCTATTTTCTGGTTGAGATCAAAAAGTTGAGGAGATATGAAGTACCACCTCTCTTGCGGCGCCGTGTAGGCATCGCGGGTGCGATGTCTGTCGGTGGCGTTGAAGCAGATCTGCGACGGTAGACGGGTGCATCGGGGGATAAGTCCCGTTGTGGTGGAAGAGAAGGTCGTGTGAGTGGCCCCGGCAAAGAGGACGACGACGCCCATGAAGCGAGAGGACGCGATGCAAGGCTAGTGGTCCGTCGTCGTGGATGAGAAACGTCCATCTCTAGTAGTGGACGACGCGGTCTTGGTAGGCGCTCGAGCATGGTGGAGGACGGTGGCGATGGATGTGGTGGAGGACGGCGGCGATGGATGGGGTGGCGGATGGAGGCTGGTGTGGGGATGGGGTGTTCTAGCGTGGACGGTGTATGAATGGGAAAATGGAGGCAGAGGTACGGGGAACCATGTTTTTGGGACGCGCCTGTCTGGAATATGGGAAAGTTACGAACTTAGCCCCCGTTTAAAAATTGGACGTCTCGTCGGTTGGGGATAGGACGGTAATCTCGCATCTCGCCAATATTTGCCCAGAGCGATTTCGGGCAAGGAGAGGGTGGTTGGCGCCCATGGTTGGCGCCCACGGTGTATGAACGGGGCTGACAGGTAGGGCAGTTGTGTCACGTCTGAGTGAAGTTACAAACTTGCCCCTATTGAAAATATTTGCCTACATCAATTTCGGCCGAGTCAAGTTTGTTTTGCCGCCCACCATGTATGAATGGGGAATGGAGGAAGAAACAGAGGTCTTTCGGACGAGCTTGAATCAAATGTGTTTTTCCGCCCATGTTTGACGCCCACCGTGTCGGAATGGGCTCAGAGGCGGTCGTGTCACGTCTAATTGAAGTTACTAACCTACCCCTATTTAGAGCAGTGGAAATCGGGCCGATGGATTGTCCGTGCAATGGGTAGACAGTAATTTCCATCTCCCAAACACTTGGCTTCGGGCAGCCGACGTGGGAGTGGACATTTTGCTGCTTCTTTCAAATTTTGGGACAATAAGCATCCATGTTTACCCTGGCAACTAAATTCGAATCCACTTTGTATTCCTATATGAATCTTTATAAATCATTCTATATGTTTTTATATATCTTTGAAAGGACGACAAAGATGTATTCCACTGTCATATATGAATATGGTTTACAAATGTCGATACTCAAATTCAGAAACTAGAATCCAGTTTAAGGTGAATTCGAATATTTGGAACACTTCATGTCCAACTCAAATGTCACACGCAACATAATGTGTACTCCCATTTAGATATGTACACAAGCGATGTATCAAGATTCAAATACCGAGTCAATCAACCAAGAATGTACAGAACTAACAGACATATAAACACTTATAGAGTATATGGATCAATAATATCAACTAACATACATAAGCCAGGCCACTGTACTTTTTTTGGCTAAAACAACATCCTTTTTTTAGCCAGCATCTTGGCCCTTTCCGATGCGTGCCACTTATGGTCCATCTATACTACTACTATTGCTGAATGCACATTCATCCCGATTGGCATATTTGTAGGTCTGGCACAACAATCCAAATGAAATGTCTCCGAGTCTTATCAATTAATACAGACGTGTGCTCAAATAAAATTACAAACAAAAAAAAACAATTATTACATGATCTCTAAAACAAATGGTTTGATTGATTACATGAACAGACAACACAAAGGTTATTCAACTATGGAAAGAACATTTCACCTATGATTTACCAAGTAGGAATTTAATTTCCTTTTTTCCTTCAGGACCTTAACAATCTGGTCAGTCTCAGCTTGCTTCGTTTTGAAATCCACCAAAAATAATTGTTGTCTTGAGTGCTGCTTGTGATTGTGTTGTTTGCTTCCTCAACATGTCAACTTCATCTCTAAGTGCAGAAGCAGAATCTCTTTCTACCACTAGTTTAGCCTCTAGAGCATCAGCAGTTGGCAATTCATAATGCACGATTGGGCCGGTGCCACTGCTGTGGGATGATGCAACGTCCATGGGGACCTCGCTCTTTGATCTTGGGCTAACCTGTTTTGCCATTAAAGTTCCGATTGGATTCAGAAAATTTGAAGTTAGCAAAACATCTCAACTGAGAGTTATAATAGCAAACTAGTTAAACAAACAAGGAATTAAAGAGTTTCAATTGGATGCTGAAAAGTACAGTAGTTATTAACATCATTGTAACCCGTTGTTGCAGCAGCAAAGCAGTTAAACAAACAAGTTGATATTTAAGTTCAGGCAAGCAGGTAATTCTTAACAGTAAGTATCAAACACATAGATAGGCGCAGTCTACAATATGACTAACAGGTTGTGCCATTATGTAATCAGTAGCAAACTAAATTAAGCCAAGCAATTTTGCAATAAGTGGCTAACTAAAATTCCTAGAAGCAGGTAACTAAACTTACGCTAGTTCTTTGTACAACCACACTGCAACTTCTTTTTTGCTTACAAGGTTGTACAAAGGAGTCCATGGCATCAATTGCTTGGATACGCAGTCCCAATACTTGTTTCTTCCCACACTGCATGGGTAAGTCGAATGGTTAATCTGGTAAGATGTTGCGTCCTTGATATGTTATATGAGGACGTGTAGTCAGACTAGTTGTAGCCAAACACATCACACTGGCTTTTACTGTATATTTCATGCGATTACTTTTGGAATATCGAGATCTAAGCAATCTACAATAGGATGAAAAGACTGGCATCCTTCATATTATTGGCAAACTCAGTTCATAGAAACAAGCAATTTAACCATTCTGTGGGTAAATCAAAAGCGCCACTGGAATATTTTTCACTATCCAATCATACACGCAAAAAGGGGCAACACCACCATAGGGGCTGGTATGGGCGGCCGCCTCAGGTGGCTGGAAAGTGTGCACCTAGTTTGAGTCGTCCAGGTTGGCCCACGCTAGTTTTGTTCGTCCCAACGCACGAGCAGGCAATATAAAAAATGAAGAAAAATGTTTCAATTTGGATGGGCCAATAACATAAGTGCAAGGCAGGCCCTATAGCAGGCTCGCGGCCCATACGAGCGCCTCCCATATCGATCGACAACAGGAAAAATCCCAATTCATTCGCTCCAGCCTCCAGTCTGGTTTGCTCCTAACCTAGCCGCCACTGGACAGACCGACACAGCACTTCCTTGCGCCCTCGTTGGAGGGCGGTCGCCGGGCTTCAAGAGAACGGAAGGATAAGAAGATGAAGATCCAACCCTGGGTGTAGCCTGCATGGGAGGCAGCGGCAGCATCACGGGCATGGCATCGAGCTTGCGCAAACGGACAGTCGCAGCTTGCAAGAGTAGCATGCGCAACAAGCAGGTACATCACATCCCTGATTATATCTAATTCAACTTTTCAATTCTGGCCAATAGTTAAACCCGACGGTGTTGTAAAACTGCTTGTATGTAGGGAATCTATGAGAAAATGAAACCAATTTCTACTTATTTTGTAACTCCCCCAATCAATACTGAACTGACTGAATCTGATGTATCTAATCAAGTTTCCGGTGCAAACATACAAGCTCATGTTGTTCTTGAGCCTGAAGTGTCTAATGAACAGACTACTAATGAAGGATTTGATGCAAACATTTTACATGCTCCTGGTGATGAACATATAGTGTCTAATGAGGGATCCAATGCAAGTATTTTGCAAGCTCATTGAAGGATTTAGTGTCTAATGATGATCTACTATGTTGAGAGAGACAGAGATTTGCAGGCATTGATGACAAGCAAATTATAGTGCATTTTCATAGCTTGAGGAAACGTCGAGGCCATCTACCAGAAAGTCCCCGTATCATGACAACATAGCATAAATACTTTTCTAATCTGTTGTTTGAAACTATTGGCATACTTGTGCAGGATAGATATATTGATATGCAGTTTGCGCACTGGTTATACGTGCAATTACACTTTGATATTTTCAGCCAGAGAACGAATAATTCAAGCAGGTACAGACCATGTTTGTAGTCCTTGTACACCATGTTGCATTTTGTGTTTTTGGTGCTTGCATCATTTAGTGTTTATAATCTGAACTACTTTGGATCATTAGCTGGTTTTCAAAGTGCATGTAGCTTCACATTTCTCAAGTTATGTTGATTTCTGGAGTGCAAGTGCCTTCGTATTTTTTAAGTTAAATGCCCCTGGTAACTTGAATTCGTGGATCAGCCACTGCACACAAATCATACACGAATGCCAGTACGAATTAAATGAAATATAGCGACTTACGCTAGCTCATTGTACAGGCTCACTGCAGCTCTGCTTGCGCTTGGGATATTCCATGTACAAGTCCATGTTACCACTTGCTTGGATGTGCAGGCCTTGTGCTCCTTGCATCCCCCTCTGCATTTTTGACACGGCGAATGGTTGATCAAATAAGAGGAATTGACCTTGATGTTGTACCGAAGGACAGATACTTGCAAGGTTATACGGGTGTGCAGGATGTGTACCAGATCCCGTAGCGCTGTCATGCTTCGCTAAAAAATGGATTTTCTTGTTTCAGATGATATCTCCAGAAGAAATAACAGTTAAAGTCAGAGTTGCATAGGCGTGTAAGCTAAGAGACCACTAAAAGGATATCTGAACATCGTCAGAACAGTGCACAAGGGAGTGATGTGTGGATACCTAGTTCGGGCCGGCGTTTGGGCATGCTCGCCTAGCTAGAGTGCGGGTCACTTCAGAGCTGTTGAGGGTGATGTGCTGGCTGGCCGCGCACGGATGCAGATCTTGAGTGGCAGCGGAGCGCTATGATGTGGTGGACGAGACCGTTGGTGAAGCCGCAACGGCCTCGGGGGGCGGAGGTGCGACGATGTGCTCGGTGAAGTAGCCCCGGTGAGCTGGGAGACGACATCGGTGAAGTGCACCTGATGCGGTGGAACTCGGTGTTTGTGAGGCACGTCGGTTGCGGCGGCCGACGTTGTTAGTGGACCACCCGGTGCGGTGGACTAGGGCGTAGATGAGGTAGCTCCGGTGCGGTGGTGAAGCGCGACCGTTGTCTTTGTTGTCGTCGTCCGACACAGAGGTGGGGAACGGTGGGGAAAGAGACGAGAGGAGGGGCGATTCGAGGGATGGCGGCGAATTAGGGATTTGATCAATCTGGGCGCGGAAGGGGACGATGGAGAAGAGAGATTTTGCAGGGCTGGAATTGGGCCCACCAGATATTTCAATCTGAAACGTGGAAGCGCGAACTTATATTGTCGTCATCCTTTTTTTGGGGGGAGGGGGGGTGGGTGGCTGGGTGCTACGCGTCCGTCCGACACACGTGACCACCCCGATAGGACTATGCTTCGGTGCCTTAAGGCACCTGCCTTTGTGTCCATGACATGTGGGCCCAACAGGTGGCTGGCCCACATGTCAGTCACCCAAGGGCAGTTGCCTTTAAGGCACCGAAGCAGCGTCCACCCCGACACGACCCTGGTCTGCCTGGTGCGCCTACATTTGAGAATGCAAACGAAACAAATCTTCTTTCATTTGCGAACGAATCTGTATGTATTACCATGCCCGTGTTTTCCTTGCAATAATTAGTTATTCTAAATGAGATACTCCATCTGTTCACTTTTGTAAGTCGTTTCAGACAACTTAAAATGAATTGTTTTGCACATTGTCTGAAATGTCTTCAAGGTCTAAAAGTGAACAGAGGGAGTACTATAAATTAATTAATGAGGAGTTATTTGAAAAAAAAATCAAAACGGTACCCACGCTAACGTGGATTAGAGTGTGTCACATAATTAGTTATTTGAATTAGAGTGTGTGTCACGTAGTTAGTTATTTGAATTAGAGTGTGTGTCACGTAGCGATCTCCAATTCTAACGTGGATTTCGCATTTCACTGTATCCATGCTACTTTTTTAATACAAATTCATATGTATATGATGAACACCATGGTAGTGAGAAAACTTTTGGATGGATTCAAACATATGACCTACAAAATAGCACAACAAATTGAGTCAATGTCAACTTTTCGAAACTTAGTATGGCATGAATTCGAAATAATTACCTGTATGCCTGGTCCTCGGTTCAAATCTTACAATGTACATCGAAGTGAAACATTGATATTAAGTCTCGTACTATGTACATTCAAATGTTATTTTTTAGTCCCCCCCCCGCCCCGCGCACAAATGTTACATACTTCCTGTATCGTTCAATCTTCCTCTCCTAACCACCTTAGCAAGCTATCGGTTTCCAACACACGTTCATTCTTTCTCTCCATGTTTCGATCTCTAAGTCTCTCAACTACACAACCCCTTTTTCCACTCCTGTTACCAAATGTATTTACCTCACACACCCGCCATTGCACCCCATGCCGAGCTCTCTTTCTCTCTCTCCCCTCTCCCTCTCACCCTCTCGCACTAAATACATGCATTGCCTATCTAGCCCCCAACCTCTCATGCGCACGCACGCACGTTGTATATCTAGGTCACTCCCTCGAGACTGTCTCACTCTTTCTTCCACACGGCGGGCCACACTCGCTCAATCTCGCTCTCTTTATCTGAGTCTCGTTTAACCTCATTTTCTTTCACACACAAATGATACATCTCCCTATTCGGGCCTCTATCAACACACTCTATACTCTCTCACGCAGATTGTCTATCTAGGTCAGTCCATCCAAGCCGCCGCCACTCTTTCGACCTCATGGTGGGCCACGCTCACTCAATCTCTCTCTCTCTCTCTCTCTATATATATATAAACACTATTCTGATCACGGGATCAGAATAATATTCTGATCACAACATGAACTTCCCGAGTAACGTGTCTAACCTTCCCCGAGTACTAGGTTGAACTTCAGCTAAAATGTGTCCAAATGGGGCTTGCGATATACCGTTGGAAATCTATGGACACCAATATCATGACTCAAGTCAAATTTTTGGCAAAATGTAAGCGGTTTAAGAGCAGTTTTGAAAACCGTTTTTTCTTCATACAAAAAACGTGAATCGTATTTTCGATCGCATTTCTAAACCGTTTATTGGAATGAGGTAAATAATATGGCGTTAAGAAGCTGCTGCAAAACCGCTCCTTCGACATGTTGAAAGTTTTCTCTAATTCCCTACCGATAAAGACTAATTTTGATAATCGTAAAATTTTGCAAACCGAACAGCCGAGTTTGTATTTTCAATGTAATTTCTAAACGGCTAATCCATTTGAGGCAAATGATATGGCATTGTAAAGCTTGTGAAAATGCGCTACTTTTTCATGTTAAACGTTTTTCTAATTTGGAACAGTTTAAAAATAATTCAGAAAATGATACAAGTTCCAATGAGTTCGTATTTTCGAGCTAATTTTTTAACCGTACATCCGAATAAAACAAATGATACGGCATTGGAAAGCTTGAGCAAATGCGAAACGTTTTTGTATATATTGTTTCTCCTAAATCCTTACAGTTTTAAATCAAATTGCAAAATTCCTAAAAACGTATTTTTGGCATAATTTTTACATACTTTATCGGAATAGGGCAAATAATGTACCGCTGAAAAGCTACGGAAAATGCAAAACTTTCATATTGATGGTTTTCTCTGATTCCTAGCCGTTTTCAAGTAATTGTGAAAATGGTGAGATCATTCGTTCTGCCTTTATCACAAAACTGATTCTTCGAAAATGCACCGCATGAAGAACCTGAACTTCTCGGCACATGTACTTGAACTTCACTCTATTTTTCACGTGCTTTTCTTTGCTCGTATATCTCTATCCACTGCTCCTAGCTCTCCATCCACTCACCGGAATTGAGCAAGTGATATATCGATGGAAAGCTGTCGTAAACACGCAACTTTCCCGTGTTGATCATTTTTTCATACTCGCAACGATTTTAAAAGTATTTCATTTGAAATTCATTCAGCATAGTAGTTGAACTTCATGATGCTTTCACGTTGAACTTCTGTGACGTATTTTTTTTGTACACGTGTCTGAACTTCCCTCTGTACGAACCCAACCTTCGGGGTATTTTTGCAACCGTGGCTTCCCCCGCGAATTATTCTGGTTAGTAGTGTTCTATATGATGTTAGTGTAATTTATAAATGTTTTTTAGCAACTAAATACTGGTTTTAAATATTAATCTCACTCGCTGGCGGATTTTGCTCTTCGGTCGTGATGAAATTGCATTTTTTACAATTTTACTGCCTGATTTGTTCAACCTGAACTTCTCCTAGTGCTAGGTTGAACTTCCATCAACATTGCCCAAACGGGGCTTGCGATATACCGTTGGAAAGCTATGGACACCAGTATCATGACCCAACTTAATTTTTTGTCAAAATGTAAGCGGTTTAAGATCAGTTTTGAAAACCGTTTTTTCTTCACACAAAAAACGTGAATCATATTTTTTATCCCATTTCTAAACCATTTATCGGAATGAGGCAAATAATATGGCGTTGGAAAGCTGCTGCAAAACCGCTCCTTCCACATGTTGAAAGTTTTCTCTAATTCTCTATGGTTAACGAGTAATTTGGAAAAATGTAAAATTTCACAAACTAAACAACCGAGTTCGTATTTTCGATGCCATTTCTAAACGGTTAATCCAATTGAGGCAAGTAATACGATGTTGGAAAGGTTATGAAAATGCGCTACTTTTTCATGTTAAAGGTTTTTCCTAATTTTGAACGGTTTAAGAGTAATTTGGAAAACAGTACAAGTTCCACCGAGTTCGTATTTTTGATCTACTTTTTTAGTCGTACGTCCGAATGTAGAAAACGATATGACGTTGGAAAACTTGAGTAAATGCAAAACTTTTTGATATATATTGTTTCTCCCAATTCCTTACGGTTTTATGACAGTTTTTAAAATGGCTAAAAACGTATTTTTGCCGTAATTTCTAGAAACTTTGTCGAATTGGGGCGAATAATATACCCTTGAAAAGCTATGGAAAATGCAAAACTTTCTCATGTTGATGGTTTTCTCGGATTCCTAGTCGTTTTCAAGTAATTTCAAAAACGGTGAGATCATTCGTTATGCCTTTATTGCGAAACAGATTCTTCAAAAATGCATCGTGTGAAGTACTTGAACTTCTGTGGCGGTTCTGCTTGAACTTCACTCTGTTTTTCACGTGCTTTTTTTTTCTCGTAGATCTTCATTCACTCACCGGAACACTCACCGGAATTGAGCAAGTGATATACCGGTGGAAAGCTGTTATGAACACGCAACTTTCCCGTGTTGATCTTTTTTTCATACCCGCGACAATTTTAAAAGTTTTTCCTCTAAAATTCATTTAGTGGAGTAGTTGAACTTCCTGATTTTTTCAGTTGAACTTCTATGACGTATTTTGGTTTGTAATTTTTTTCATCCATTCGTCAGTGTTACACAAATGATATTCCTTTTGTACAAATCTCTCTCACAATAATGTTTTTAACTTTCTCCAACGAAGGACTTGAACTTATAACAACAAAACTTTTAGCCTTTGCTTTTTATTCCTTTTTAATACAAAATGCACACCGTGTAGTAAGTGAACTTTTGGTAATTATCAATCTGAACTTCTCTCGGTTATGTGAGAATATCTGAATTTTTTTTTTGAATTTTAATCCGAATTTCCTAATTATTTTTTAAAAGTTGAACTTCTTGTTATTTTATTTTTGAACTTCTGGTTTCCATTCTTTAATAATGAGGAAAATCTGAGTTTTCTATAATCATCAAACTTCTCCATATTTTTAATATGGACTTCCTGGTTTTATTTTCTTAATTCTTTAATGAAATTTTCAAGCACTCTATTTTTAAAAGTTGAACTTCTTCTTATTTTATTTTTGAACTTCTTGTTTCCATTGTTTAGTACCGAGGAAAATCTAAGTTTTCTATAATCATCGAACTTCTCCATCTTTTTAATATGGACTTCATGGTTTTATTTTTTTTAGTAACGGAAAAAATGCTACTTTTTGATAGACATCGAGTCATTCCGTTTTTAAATTTGAACTTCTAGGTTTATTTTTGCAGAGAAAATCTTTTTTATGAAATTTTGAAACACTCTATTTTTAAAGGATGAACTTCTTGTTATTTTATTTTTGAACTTCTTGTTTCCATTTTTAATAATGAGGAAAATCTGAGTTTTCTATAATCATCAAACTTCTCCATCTTTTTAATATGGACTTCATGGTTTTTTCTTAATCTTTTTTTATGAAATTTTGAAGCGCTATATTTTTTCAAAAAAGTTGAACTTCTTGTTATTTAATTTTTGAACTTCTTATTTTCCATTCTTTAATAACGAGGGAAATCTGAGTTTTCTATAATGATCGAACTTCTCCATCTTTCTAATTTGGACTTCTTGGTTTTATTTATTTTAGTAACGAAAAAAATCCTACTTTTTGATAGACATCGAGCCCCTTCATTAAATTTGAACTTCTAGGTTTATTTTAATAGAATTTCTTCATTATTTCGAATAGAACTTACTGGTCTTATTCTTTAGTAACCGGAAAAAAAATTGATTTTTCAAATAAATATCAAACTGCTCTGCTTTTAAAAATTGAACTTCTTGGTTTTATTATTTAGTAACAAGAAAAATCTGAGTTTTTAATATGCATTGAACTACGTCATTTGTTAAAATTGAACTTCTTGGTTTTTATGTTTAGTGTTGGGGAAAAATGCCCAAAATGACATTGTTTTTTGTTTTTGTTTTTTGAACTTCTAAATCCTAGGTTTTAATGTACTTTGCACTTCTGTGTTATTTTACTGTGAACTTCATATCTTTTTATTTTTTGAGTAAAGTTTTTGTTTTTGATTTTTCAATATACATGATTTTGACTTTTTTTATTTTTGATCTTAATGGTCGATTCTTTAATTCCTTTTTTTTATTTCAACTTCTTCATTTTATTATTTAGTAACGAGAAAACATCTAAGTTTTTTTTAACCTTTGAACTTCTCTCTTATTTTACTTTGAACTTCTTAGAGAAAAACATGATGATGTAATGGAAGGTCATTTTATTTAATTTCATTTTGAGATATTTTATTTATTTAATTTGACCTTCCATTGTGAGATATTTTGATGGTGTGTTCCTCTTTTTATTCAAACGTGCTGTAATGAACATTTTTATTTTAAACTTCGGAACTCTTTTTTTAATTACGAGGAAAATCTGAGGTTTTTACAAACATCGAACATCTCCATTTTTAATTATTCGACTTCTTTGTGTTGTATTCTTTTGCAGCGGAAAAAAATTATAGTTTACTATATAGATTGAACCACCCCGTTATTTAAATTTGAACTTCTAGGTTTTTTAGAAATGGGGAAAGATGTTTTTTTACAAACTTTTTTGTTTTTTTTTCATTATTTAAGTTTTACTTTCTTGGTTTTTTTAGAAACGTGATAAATATGTTTTTGTTACAAAGATCTAACTATTGTGTTATTTGTAATTTTAACTTCATGGTGTTAAAAAAAGAAAAATCCATCAGGAAAAATGTTGTACATCTGTCATATTTTCTTTGAACTCTCTAATTAATTAAATTTAAACTTCCATAGTTGATTTTTTTTCTCGGTGGGACTTTGTTTTCATGACATAATTATTTCTGTATTATTTTTTCTCCTTTTTTTGACGTCTCTGTGTGTTTTTTTGTAGTTTTTTTAACTGAAACCAACATACTAAAAACACGTTTTTTTGGATCAACGCACACTATTGAACTGCAGGAAACAATACAAAAGAAGAAAGTAGATAACATGATGTACAAATGGGGGCCAAATAAACTAACAGTCTTATTCCCTTCTTATGCGTCACGAAATTTCACATGTCTAAATGGACTTCACTTCACCGTCTCACCTTCGTCATACACCTCGTACATCCAAGCCCAAAATCAAAATTTAAATTGTGCCTCTCCAAACACAAAATGTGCATAGAGAGAGCTATAGTTGTTCCTTTGTAGCTATTTCTGAACTTCTACGACTGATGCATTTTTCCATATAGTAGATGCAAAGAACTACATGAGGGAGGCTTTTTTGCTGGATGGACAGAGAAGTTCAACTACGAGGTGGACGGACGCCCGGGCAGAGGAGGACACAGACTGGACGCGGCCTCACAAGAAGCAACATTGCATCCCAGAAATAACACTAATTCTCACGAACGACGACCATCTTCATGAACTCAGACCATCTTCCGAATGACGACACCCCTGTCCCCTACACCTCATGTGTGACCTTCTCCGCTGCCATGTGGTGAACTTGTCCCTCCTTCTGTTCATGTGGGTAGCGAGCAGAAGAGTGGCACGGAGGATCCTCGAGACACAAACTTCTGAGCATAAATGAGGGGAAAAGGCACCAAATAGTAGGGGACTGCTGCTACTAAACCGAATACGAAAGGCAGAGTGGTGCATCCTCATCTCCACTGCAACACACACAATGAGGCATTTTAGTCAAGTAAAAATACCCCTGTAGTACCCAGCTAGCCATGTTTGTAGCAAACACTGCACCCTAGTAAATTGGTTCATCAAAACATTAGCCTGCTGACCTACTACTTTTACTGTACAGATTCATAAACATTTACCTACTGTTTTTACAATGCACAAAATTGGTCAATGGCATCAAAATGGATCGAGGGACTCCACCAGAGCAGTCTCTATGCTCTTGTCCATGGCATCAAAATGGATTGACCCTGTTCTTAATACATTGGTCTGCTGAAAATCAAGCATTTGGACTGCACTATATTACACTTCGAGTGATACATCCAGAAACACACACAACCAGCCTATCCATTCGCTGACATTTTCCACAAATAATGTTACATCTAATCTCAACTGATTATGTTGTGGCGCCATATAAATCATAGAGTAAGATTTGATTAAGATGTGTGCGTGTGCACACGCACGACATCTCTTAAAAAGCATCAATGTTCAACCTGGAGTCACATTGGAATGCAAAACTATATTTTGTGAAGACTTAAAACTAATTTTATCTGTTAAAAACAATGTCGTCGCTGCCGAATACAAATTCTTTTCAACTGAGACCAAATTTTAGAAACAACGGAATAAGTAGAGAGGGGATGGAAGGGAGAACAACTCCGGCAAGGATGATGAACTGGGCACGGGATTTTGTCAATGCACATGTAACGACAGACGGAGTGCTCACAACCTGCCCAAGGCGTTGCCCGCGACCTTCCCAGTGCACTGCCGCGACCTTCCCTCATGCGCACCTTGGATGACGCTAGATCTAGGGAGGACACATGCGTCAAAACCACATCAGCGGCCGAGGGCGTGCGTGAGGCTGACAGCATGTGGTTTCCAAGCAGCGCACGGGAGGGAGGGCGTCGCTTGGAAGCAGAGGAGGCCACCTCCGCCGTGGATCCAGAGGAGGGAGGCTGCGCCCGCCATGGCTCTAGGGGGAGGGAGGTCGCCGCCGCCGTGGCTCTAGGGGGAGGGAGGCCGCCACTGCTGTGGCTCTAGGGGCAGGAGGTCGTCACCGCTGTGGAACAAGGGGAGGTAGGCGCCAGCGGACGGGGACTAGGG
>NC_041389.1:525780495-525783979 GCF_002162155.2 Triticum dicoccoides | reverse complement strand
GCGCCGTAGGGCAAGTGGCGGCGGCAAAGACTGGGATCGGAGGAGAGTGAGAGGCGCGGTAGGTGGGGGATGGACAGTCATGGGCCTTTTTTTTCTTTCATCGGGGTTCAGGAATGTCGGTCGCCACTATATATATAGGGCGCTCCGTGCTAAATAACTATTCTAATCCTGGGATTAGAATAGTGTTGTCCTATATATATATATATATATATATATATATATATATATATATATATATATATATATATATATCTCCGTATGTCTCGATTGACCTTGGTCTTTCTCGGACAAAAACGATATATCACCATGTTTGAGCCCAATTCGACCTATTCACATTGTATACTCTTTCACGCACATCGTCTATCTAGGTCACTCTCTCCTACCCGTCTCACTCTTTCGATCGCACGACCCCTATGTGATCAGTTGACCTTGCTTCCTCCCACACACAAAATATATCTACATGTCTGTGACTGGATCATCTCTCAAGCTCTATCTTACAGCCCTCATCCTTACTGAAAGGTCAATTGGACAATACCTCTCTGGAGCATATATATTTGTTCAATGAATGTCGGACCACACTCACTTTGTCTCTCTATCTATATGTCTCGCGATTAACCTTGCTTTCTCACACCGTATCTTCCACGCGTTGAAGCTACTACCTCTCCATACCTCGCAAAGCCGGAGCTATTTACATGGCGAGGGGCACTCCAACCTTGGATTAATTTGTGTAGGCATTTATTCTGGTCGGTTTAGATTATATTTTCGTAGCATTTGGCCCACAACTACTCCAAACACTGTTGCAACCCACGCAACTCCCCTAGTTGATTTCCCTCTGGCTCGGTCATCGCTCTCTCGCACGTCCTTTCTCGCCTTCAACGTCGCACCATGGTATTATTGAAAAAACTATGTTGTTCTCTTTAATTATTATAAATAAGCTACAAAACTACACACCGATAGTCCACCTGGAATGGAATAAATTTCGACCCACAAATTAAAGTGCTACAAACTACACACCGAGGGGTCCACATGTCATGAAACAAATTTGGACCCATATACAAATTAAAAAATAAAGGACGAGGATCGAACATGCGACCGGGCCTTCAAAGCGCACGTCAATAGGCAACATACGTAGAATTGCAATGTTTGTTGTACCCCCTCTGTTTACATAATGTTTTTATATTACCACAACCTAATTAATGTATAACATGTAGTATTATTTTTAGTACTATTCGCCTTCACTTACTGGTGGGTTCCACGTGCGCTCTCTCTCTCCTCCCCTTCTACGTTTAGACGCACGGGCAAACAGGAAGAACTCGTGGGCGATGTTGCCGTTGACCATATCTGGACGCGTTCACAAGTCACGACACCAGTTTCACGTACTAGCAGCACTAGTCAGTCTGTACGTGCAATGCACGTTAATTCGGAAGTATATTAAGTGCATGCGGATATTAACTACTAGGATATTATTTGCGTGTTGTCATGTGATTAGCACTATTTTTGGCATGAAATTAACTGCACGCTAAACGTGTTGAGCGCTCGACATTGAAGCAGTCTAGGTCGTTGGATGACAAGGAATACATGTGGCTTGATAACATTTTATATTTAATTTGATACAGCTCTAGCAGAACATTCAATCGATCAAACCATACATTTCGTTCAGTCTGACTCCGACTTTAAATTATACGACGATCGATATAAAAATAAACGGAAATGATAAAAGTTCGGATTTTAAGCATGGAAATACGAACGTTTTTCATGGCAAATTTAGATTACGCGGCGCCGGCGGGGGCGTCTCACTGTGGGAAGCGGCTCCTCTGCCGTGCTCTGTATGTCGTCGGGCCACTAACCGACGGCGATGGCGGCGTCTTGCGCCGTTGTTGGCGTACTCCTGGACGTTGGCCTAGCTTCAAGGAAGGCCAAAATGTTCTGGGCTTCGGAGCGAGTCAACTGGCGGGAGGAGGCGACTGGCGTTGGTGCAAGGAAGCCATCAACGGCGGCCATGCATGTCGCTGAGGGGGGCACTGGCACCCGCGCGGGGACATGCGCTGCCAACGGCGCGGTGGAGAAATTGGTGTGCACGGGCACCGGCACAGGCGCGCATGTCAGTGCACGCGCAGGCGCATGCTCTGGCAGGTGCACGGGCAACGGCACGGGCGTGCGCATCAGTGCACGCGCAGGCGCATGCGCTGGCAGGTGCACGGGAGCGTGAAAGTCGGCGGGGACCTCGTGGAACCCCGTGGCATCAAGCTCGGCGACAATGTGCAGCTCCCAGCCCATCAATGCCACGGTGATGGGCGCTGGCGCAGTCGGGGCGACGGGAGCCGGAACAGGAGCGGGGACAGGCGCGGCGTCTTCCTGCAAGGTGAAGGAAATATGCCCTAGAGGCAATAATAAAGTTATTATTTATTTCCTCATATCATGATAAATGTTTATTATTCATGCTAGAATTGTATTAACCGGAAACATGATGCATGTGTGAATACATAGACAAACATACAGTCACTAGTATGCCTCTACTTGACTAGCTCATTAATCAAAGATGGTTATGTTTCCTAACCATAGACATGTGTTGTCATTTGATTAATGGGATCACATCATTAGAAGAATGATGTGATTGACATGACCCATTTCGTTAGCCTAGCACTTGATCGTTTAGTATGCTGCTATTGCTTTCTTCATGACTTATGCATGTTCCTGTAACTATGAGAAATATGCAAGTCCCGTTTACCGGAGGAACACTTTGGGTACTACCAAACGTCACAACGTAACTGGGTGATTATAAAGGAGTACTATAGGTGTCTCCAAAGGTACATGTTGAGTTGGCGTATTTCGAGATTAGGTTTTGTCACTCTGATTGTCGGAGAGGTATCTCTGGGCCCTCTCGGTAATGCACATCATTATAAGCCTTGCAAGCAATGTGACCAAATGAGTTGGTTACGGGATGATGCATTACGGAACGAGTAAAGAGACTTACCGGTAACGAGATTGAACTGGGTATTGGATACCGACGATCAAATCTCGGGCAAGTAACATACCGATGACAAAGGGAACAACGTATGTTGTTATGCGGTTTGACCGATAAAGATCTTCGTAGAATATGTAGGAACCAGTATGGGCATCCAGGTCCCGCTATTGGCTATTGACCGAGAATGGTTCTAGGTCATGTCTACATAGTTCTCGAACCCGTAGGGTCCGCACGCTTAACGTTACGATGACAGTTTTATTATGAGTTTATAAGTTTTGATGTACCGAAGTTTGTTCGGAGTCCCGGATGTGATCACGGACATTACAAGGAGTCTCGAAATGGTCGAGACATAGAGATTGATATATTGGACGATTATATTCGGACACCGGAAGTGTTCCGGGTGATTTCGGAGAAAACCGGAGTGCCAGAGGGTTACCGGAACCCCCCCGGAGAGTTAATGGGCCACATGGGCCTTGGTGGGAAGAGAGAGGGGCGGCCAGGAAGGGCCGCGCGCCCCCT
>NC_041389.1:525779702-525780485 GCF_002162155.2 Triticum dicoccoides | reverse complement strand
GTAACTAATGAGTTAGTTATAAGATGATGTGTTACAGAACGAGTAAAGAGACTTGCCGGTAACGAGATTGAACTAGGTATTGGATACCGACGATCAAATCTCGGGCAAGTAACATACCGATGACAAAGGGAACAACGTATGTTGTTATGCGGTTTGACCGATAAAGATCTTCGTAGAATATGTAGGAACCAATATGGGCATCCAGGTTCCGCTATTGGTTATTGACCGAGAATAGTTCTAGGTCATGTCTACATAGTTCTCGAACCCGTAGGGTCCGCACGCTTAACGTTACGATGACAGTTTTATTATGAGTTTACAAGTTTTGATGTACCGAAGTTTGTTCGGTGTCCCGGATGTGATCACAGACATGACGAGGAGTCTCGAAATGGTCGAGACATAAAGATTGATATATTGGACGACTATATTCGGACACCGGAAGTGTTCCGGGTGATTTCGGAGAAAACCGGAGTGCCAGAGGGTTACCGGAACCCCCCCGGAGAGTTAATGGGCCACATGGGCCTTGGTGGGAAGAGAGAGGGGCGGCCAGGAAGGGCCGCGCGCCCCCTCTCCCTCTGGTCCGAATTGGACTAGGAGGGGGGGGGGGGCGGCGCCCCCTCTTTCCTTCCCCTCCTCTCCCCCTTCCTTCCCCTCCTAGTAGGAGTAGGAAAGGAGGAGTCCTACTCCTACTAGGAGGAGGACTCCTCCTCCTGGCGCGCCCAACAAGGGCCGGCCGGCCTCCCCCCTCCCTCCTTTATATACGGGGGCAGGGGGCACCCCAAAGGG
>NC_041389.1:525721778-525779692 GCF_002162155.2 Triticum dicoccoides | reverse complement strand
TCTCCCCCTTCCTTCCCCTCCTAGTAGTAGGAAAGGAGGAGTCCTACTCCTACTAGGAGGAGGACTCCTCCTCCCGGCGCGCCAAACAAGGGCCGGACGGCCTCCCCCCTCCCTCCTTTATATACGGGGGCAGGGGGCACCCCATAGACACACAAGTTGATCTACGGATCGTTCCTTAGCCGTGTGCGGTGCCCCCCTCCACCATATTCCACCTCGGTCATATCGTCGCGGAGTTTAGGCAAAGCCCTGCGCCGGTAGAGCATCATCATCGTCACCACGCCGTCGTGCTGACGGAACTCATCCCCGAAGCTTTGCTGGATCGGAGCCCGGGGATCGTCATCGAGCTGAACATGTGCTGAACTCGGAGGTGCCGTACATTCGGTGCTTGGATCGGTCGGATCGTGAAGACGTACGACTACATCAACCGCGTTCTCATAATGCTTCCGCTTACGGTCTACGAGGGTACGTGGACAACACTCTCCCCTCTCGTTGCTATCCCATCACCATGATCTTGCGTGTACGTAGGATTTTTTTTGAAATTACTACGTTCCCCAACACAAGGGCAGTTCAAGCTCGTCCCAAAGCGCCTTATGTTCTTGAGACTCCGGCTCGGTGTATTCCTCATGAAACTGGAACACTAAGGGCAGACCATCATGATGCGGCATGGCATATGTTTATGTCAGGCTAGTTGGAAGTAGACGACAGGAGAATCGAAGAGGAAGAGAGAGGATTGTAGCGATACCGGGTAGTGCGGGGTTGATTTTAAACTGCGGCGCCGATGACATTAAAAGTGGGAGCAGTTGGGACGATGGTGGGTGGCGGAGCCTGGTCAAAGGGCTCGCCTCCCGGTGAGTCTGCACAGCGGTCTGCTCACACGCCTCCCTGACAGCCGACGCAGCGGTCTTCTTGCACGCCTCCCGTCGACTCACACGCTTGCTGGGACGGCACCTGCCGATGAGAAGCGGGGACTCGTTGCAGCATGTAAACGCCCATGGTGTCAATAGTGAAAGCGTTCGCCTTAACGTGACAGGTCTCTGTTCCAAAATACCTTGGCTCTTCATTTGTGCAACTTGTCATAAGCAACTTATCTCGAATTGAAGAAAAAACTTACGAAGTAATATTTGTGCCATTTCACGTGACCATGCTCAGTTTCAAGAATTTATGCTCACTTTTGGATTTTCTGAAATTTAAGATCCAGGATTCGAAACAATATCATAACCTGCATCATGCAATAAATTTTCAAGCCATACATCTGTCCTGTTGTATTTATTAAGAATGGATTTGGTCAATCATTTTGCTTACTTAAACCTCCTTTCCGGTTTATAGGGCTCAATTCAAAAATCTCACCAACCAAGGTAGATGGTGAGTGGTGGAACAATTGTTGTAGTTTGCAAAACCACTCAATTAATGTGCTTGTTTTCCTAAAAAAATGTGTTTACGAATGCATTAATTGCAATGCATGCATGCATAAAGTACATGCATTGGTCAATTTTCTCTTAATTCTTGCATGTAATGATTTATTGCACCTTGAAATCTGAACATGTGATGGGGAACAACCAAACTGAGACTTATAAAATGGGAAAACTAAAATTTTGAGATAAGCCCTATAAACCATAAAAGGATAATCCCTACGTACCAGTGCATTGCCTGATATATTAACTCAAGTACTAGGCACGAACAAACGGGATCAATTCTGTGCTCATCCTGGTGTAGTAGTAGTAGTAGTACTAGGCAATGCAGTTGACGGGTGACCTTGACGAGCGGCGACCGAGGGAATTGAACCATGCTCGGCACGGTAGGTAACGTTGTCTAGTTACTAAAGCATCCCTCCGTTGTTCATCGGTAGTCATTATGGACCGAGGACATGAGGGGAATTTCCTAGGGCTGGAATTCTGGACGCCAGATATTTCGACTTGAAACGCTGAGGCTCGACTGGTTGGGGTTGCCTAATGTGCGTACCACACACGCCACCGAAGGACACGAGCCCGTTTTTTTAGGATCAACACGAGCCAAGGTCTGGCCAGTATGCCGTTGGGTCCTACCGTTCAAGAATACGAAAGGAACCTTTTAAATTGCCGAACGAATCTATGTGTATTACAATACCCGTATTTTCCTTGCAAATACTAATCTCAACGTGGTAATTGATTTATGATGAGTTGTTGAATTAGAGTGAGTTTGTGATATAGTGATCTCAACATGGATTTCACATTTCATGGTATCCCTAGTAAGTTTTCCAATGCAAATTCAAATTTAGAAGATGAACAATATGGAGGTGAGAAAACTTTGTATGTATCAAGCATATGACCACACACACACACACACACACACACACACACACAGAGACACACACGCACGAACACAACAACAATCCAATAAGTATAGTGCATCTATTTTTCCAACCCATGCATGTATGACACGAATTTGAAAATATTCCTTCTATTCCTAAATATTAGTCTTCTAGAGAGTTCAACAAGTGACTACATACGGAGCAAAATCAGTGAATCTAGACTCTAAAATATGTCATATACATCCGCATTTGCCCGTCCATTTGAAGCCTCTAAAAAGACTAATATTTAGGAACGAAGGGAGTAAAATGTAAGGCATCCATGGTCCTCAGTTCAATATTTAAAATGAACATGAAACTGAAACATGAATATTAAGTCTAGTACTACAGTACATGCAAATGTTGTGTTTAGGCGGAGCTATGATTGTCGGGGGTCAACCCCTCGACCTTAGATAAAATTGTGGAGCTCTCTTTAGGGTTGTTTAGATTATATTTGTCCCCACCCTCCCAACCACCGACTGGTTGTGCACGCCCCACCCCTCCTCCTCGGGAGAATATGATGTGCCCCCATACCTTAGATGCTATATGCCGATACGAGTTGCTTGGAGCTTGTAGATCTGAGATATGGCAGCTCACATGATGTGTCTTAATTTTTTTGCAGGAAACCTTGATGAGTCTAAGAATTGCACACAATTTGTACAAAAACTACTTAGATGCCCTTTGATCCCATATCCAACGACCTTGAAGCTTGTATCACTGTAGCATCTAAGATGAAGCAGGACATCATATTCTCCTGTATGTAAGAATATCATGTGCTACCACACCTTAGATGCTTTGGTGATACAAGCTCTTCGGAGGCGTTGGATTTGTGACCCAACACCGCCTAAGTGGTTTGAATGTTTTTTTTGCAGATAAGCCCCAAAAGAGTTCGACCACTGCTTACAAGCAAAAAAACTGCTCAGATGCCATTGGATCTCAGATCAAACGACCTCCAAGCTCATATCACCGTAGCATCCAAGCCGTGATAGCACCTTATGTTTTCTCGCACGGGAGAGTATGAGGTGCTCCCGCACCGTAGATTCTATGGTGATACGAGTTCACTGAGATCTAACGGCCCAAAGTAGGAGGTTTGAATGTTTTTGCAATATACGGCTGATAGAGTTTGGGAAATGTGCAGAAAGTACAAGTACTATGCATGTACCATCTGATCACTGATCATACGACCTAGATGCTCATATCACCGTAGCGGGTAATTAAGCTACGGGAGCACCTAATATGAGCACTGGGGAGCCGTTGGATCGAAGATGCAGTGGCACACACGAGGCCTGAATGTTTTATCTGCAAAAAACCTTTGGAGAGTTTCGAAATTGCGCATAATCACAAAGACTACTCCCAAGCCATTGGATCTCTCTTCCAACGGTGTAAAAACTCGTATCACCATAGTATCTAAGCTGCGGGGTGGATGTGATATTCTATGCCGCTATCATTCTTGTTCGTAAACTTGCAAAATACATGTAACTCGTGCCGTTACTTGTCTAACCGCGCAAAGTGTTTGTTCAAAAAAACCATCCTACACTGAAATATCAGAACAACACACGGGGGTCCCACTTGTCATTAATCAAATTTGGACCTAAAACTAACAAATCTAAAAGACGAGATTCGAACTGGCAACCTGGACTACAAAGCGTAAGTCGATAGCCTGAAAAAATGTAAGGTTGTTGGCTTTGTCCCATAACTTGATTTTATACAGTACTTGCGTTGAGTAGAGTAGAGGGAGTGCCTCGTCAACAAGTGCATGACCATTGTCTCACTTACTGGTGGGTCCCAGGTCTGCGATCTCAATCTCTCTTCTCTCCATCGTCTAACCTTTGCACGGGCACACACGAAGAGCGGCGCTAGCTTGCCGTGGTGTTATTACAACTAAAAAAAAGCTTCGAAAATAGAAGAATCACCTAGAACAAGAGATGTTGTGGCTGGTCGAGATGGAGCTAACCGTGCCACGTTTGCATGATGAAGCTGTGTGGCTAGTGGGGTGTTTTCGACCGACTGGCTGGGTCCCGAGGTTCAACCATACGTACTACATTTGACAAAGTATATTTTTACAAGCACATTTTTCCTCCGTGCCGAGATGTGGCACACCCTACCGCACGGTTTCCGGGTCCTGCCGGGTGGTGCACGCATATATTCTTCCTAACGTGGGATGCCCTACCGCGCGTTTTTTGGGTCCTCCTCGGTCGTAGCGCCGAAGCAAGTAAATGAGTCGTGAAATCACGCAAGACCACCTTTCCCGCCGAGTACATCAGTGAAGCACGGTGGCTAGCTAGTTGGGCTAGTTTGACCAATTAGCTAGGCCGCCGCCACATTTGTTTTTTCACCCCTTTTTTTATCTACTTGCCGGTAGGTAAATTTAAATATCCACCGTGGTGTTGCTCTGGTGTTTGGGTGCGGCAGGATTTTTAATTTTTTGATTGACGGGAGCAGGCATGGCAGGATTTTAATTTTTTGATTGACGGGAGCAGGCGCGGCAGCAATTAGTCACGATGACTCCGCCTGTAAAATCCCACTGCTCCCTGATGTGAGAAGTCGTTGACTGGTGTTTTCCATGGTGAAAACCAAAAGATTCCCCGCTCCTCGGCTGGCTCTCTCCGCCTTCCCGTAGATTGCATTGCCTTTCAGCTGTTTCGCCCCCTTTGCTTCCTCTCCCCATTGCTTCTACCTGGTGCCATGGCGGCGCAGGAGATCACGGTCTCCGAGGGGAGGCGCCTGACACAGGAGCTCCATACCAAGGATGCTGAGCTCAGGGCCAAGGACGTGGAGCTCCGTGAGCTCAAGGAGGAGAGGAGTGCCATGCTCCTCCCTTATGTGCGGGAGTTCATGGAGCTTCAAAAGCGGCAGGCGTCCACCACAAAGATGCTCGAGGCGTCGGCGGCATTGCTGCAGAAAGTGGGAGATACGATAGGCCGTCTGTAGGACCTTGAAGTATGTCTAGAGGGGTGTGATTATACTACTTGACCAATAAAAACTTAACCTTTTCCCAATTTTAGAGTTTGGCAGATTTTAGCAATTCTAGGACAAGTCAAGTAATCATCACACAATACAAGCAAGCATGCAAAGAGTGTATAGGCAGCGGAAATTAAAGCATGCAACTTGCAATAAAGTAAAGGGAAGGGTTTGGAGGATTCAAACGCAATTGGAGACACGGATGTTTTTGGCGTGGTTCCGATAGGTGGTGCTATCGTACATCCACGTTGATGGAGACTTCAACCCACGAAGGGTAACGGCTACGCGAGTCCACGGAGGGCTCCACCCACGAAGGGTCCACGAAGTAGCAACCTTGTCTATCCCACCATGGCCGTCGCCTATGATGGACTTGCCTCACTAGTGGTAGATCTTCACGAAGTAGGCGATCTCCTTGCCCTTACAAACTTCTTGGTTCAACTCCACAATCTTGTCGGAGGCTCCCAAGTGACACCTAGCCAATCTAGGAGACACCACTCTCCAAGAAGTAACAAATGGTGCATTGATGATGAAGTCCTTGCTCTTGTGCTTCAAATGATAGTCTCCCCAACACTCAACTCTCTCTCATAGGATTTGGATCTGGTGGAAAGAGGGTTTAAGTGGAAAGCAACTTGGGGAAGGCTAGAGATCAAGATTCATATGGTAGGAATGGAATATCTTGGCCTCAACACATGAGTAGGTGGTTCTCTCTCAGAAATGGTAAGTTGGAAGTGTAGGTTTAGTCTGATGGCTCTCTCCACGAATGAAGAGGAGGTGGAGGGGTATATATAGCCTCCACACAAAATCTAACCGTTACACACAATTTACCAAACTCGGTGGGACCGAATAGTTAAACTCAGTCGGACCGATTTAGTAAACCTAGTGACCGTTAGTGATTTTCGGTGGGACCGACATGCATCTCGATGAGACCGATTCGGTTAGGGTTAGGGCATAACGTAATCTCAGTAAGACCGATTACACAAACTCGGTAAGACCGATTTTGGTAATAAGCTTTCCAGAGAGTTGGTCAGGTAAACTCGGTCTCTTTTCGGTGAGACCGAAATGTTACAAAAAGGAAACAGAGAGTTTACATTGCAATCTCGGTGGGACCGATCGCTCACTTCAGTTAGACCAAAACGTTACGAAGGGAAACAGAGAGATTACAATCCCATCTCGGTGAGACCGAGATCCCTATTGGTAAGACCGATTTGCTTAGGGTTTGTGGCAGTGGCTATGACTTTTGGAATCGGTGGCGCCGGATTGAAAGAATCGGTGAGACCGATTTTGGCTTTAGGTTTAGGTCATTTGTGGATGTGGGAAAGTAGTTGAGGGTTTTGGAGCATATCACTAAGCACATGAAGCAAGAGGCTCATTAAGCAACACCTCATCCCTTCTTGATAGTATTGGCTTTTCCTATAGACTCAATGTGATATTGGATCACTAAAATGTAAAATGAAGAGTCTTGAGCTTTTGAGCTTGAGCCAATCCTTTGTCCTTAGTATTTTGAGGGATCCACTTTCATCATCCATGCCATGACATTCATTGAGCTTTCCTGAAATAATAGTCTTGGAATAGCATTAGCTCAATGAGCTATATGTTGTTATGAATTACCAAAACCACCTAGGGATAGTTGCACTTTCAATCTCCCCCTTTTTGGTAATTGATGACAACACATATATCAAAGCTTCGACAAATGATAATATGATTTAAATAACATCGTCTCTTTGAGAAGTATGTGATAGGCAAGAACTCCCCCTAAATTTGTGCATAGTTTTAGATTTGCTTTGGACTGCAAATGCACAATGAATTAGGCTCATGGGTTACTCTCCCATGTCACATACATCTTGGTGGAGTGCTCAAAATAATAATCAATGAATACATGCACTCATCACCAAGCATAGGGAGTGATCACATAAGATAGATAAGATAATATCAAGCATGCATAAGTGTAGCTTATGATCAAACACATGATCATCAATGTCTCACAAGCATAGTATCTCAACCAAAAGCAAACAAGATAAACACACCAAAAGCAAGAGAGAACAAAAGCAACACTCTCTCTCTCTCTCGAAGCCTATGATCTATACATTTTTCTCCCCCTTTGGCAACAAGTTACCAAAAAGTTCATAGAAAATGCATAGTGCTAGATCGACTCTCAGGCTTGATCTTCTGGTGGTGGTGTCCTGATGACTCCAAGGACGAAGGCTTTAGTTGATGTAGAGGGTGCTGGAGTTGATGCTGAAGCTGGTTGCACTGGAGCTGAAGGGGCAGTAGCTGGTGCTGAAGTTGTTGCTCTAGTGTCTATCACTGGCTCTGCAACTGACCTCTAGGCTCTGGGCACTCTGGCAAACACATTGGTGGTTGTCTTGCCCTTCCCCTCCTGCATGTCATCCTGCAGCTGCTCCACAACTGACTGAATCTTAGTTACCTTGACAACTAGGTCATAGAATTTTTGTTCCATGGTTCTTTCCAGGCTCTCCTGGTTTTGAGTTAGGGTGGCCAACCCCTTCTCAATCCTCAGAGATGATACTATCAAGTAACCAAGCTGCTCCTGTTTGGTTTTCAAGAAATATTCAGATGCCTCCTCTTGAGTTGGCATCTTGGTAGCCTTCTCCTTCCTTGCCTTTTCTTTCTTCTCCTGAGCTTGAACTAATGTTGGATCATCTTCATTCATGACAACCTCATTGTCCTCAAAGTCTGGATAAAGCGGAAAGTGTTCCTTATCCAACTGATATTTGCCAGTTCCCATCTTTGAGTTGATCAATTCCTGAATCTGAGGTGCATATCCACATCTCCTCTTCTGATCTGCTGCAGTCCTCTTGATAGTTTCAACTATTAGGCTCATGACTTTGAATTTTTGTGGCACATCAAATAAATGTATCATGTTGATGGCATGCCCTCTGATCATGTTATGGTCACCTGACTTGGGCAACAGAGTGTGCCTCAGAATCCAATTGATAGTAGCCAGCCCTGACAGCAGAAAGTGGACTGATCTAAAAGAGAAAGTCTCTAGGGCTTTGTCTGGGATCTCCTTGTACATGTGAGCCATGGAATTGTGTCCCATCTTCTTCTTTGCATAAATGTCTAGATCATCATCATTTTCCTTTGGGGCATTGATCAGACTTGCCCATTCTTCAACAGTGGATTGGTACCTTGTACCTTCAGACATCCAAACAATTCTCCCATCTGGGTAAAAATGTGCTGTGGAGTAGAATTGCATGATAAGTTCATCATTCCAATTTGTGAGCTTTTGCCCAACAAAATCAGCAACTCCACATCCAACAAAGCTGTCTTGCACTCCAGCATAGTGCTGTTCATTCTCCTTGATGTATTTCCAGTCAACCCACCTCATGTCACAAACTATGGGCTTCTTGTCCAATAAGATTGTCTCATAGAAGTCCTGTTGTTCCTTTGTATGGAACCTGTAATCAACAGCAGTTCTTCTCCTTGTGGCATATGGATCTTCCATTCTCCACAGTATCAGCCCTGAATCCTTCCTGATTTTCATGTCCTCAGCCACAGGATGGGCATCATTGTGGTCTGGTATCTTGGGCTTGAGTTTTCTTAGAACCTGTCCTTCTTCATCTTTCTCCTCAGCAACATTGGGCACTGGGGTCTTGTTCTTCTCAGCAGCTGGAATACTCCTGGTATTCCTCTTTGGTGCAGACTTGGCCTTGGGGGCAGCTTTGGGTGCTTCCTTGGGCTTAGATGTTGCAGTCCCTGATCTGATTGCATCACCCATAAGCTTAGGTGCCTTTGGTGCTGGTGCAGCAAGCTCTTCCTCTTCCATCATGGAAGGTTGCCCAACAACTCTGGCCATGGTCTTCTTGACCCTTTCCTTCCTCTTCTTGTTTCTTCAGCTGGCTCTTTGGGATCAGGATTTTCAGGCAGTTGAGTTGATGCTCTGGCCTTGGGCATAGGTTGCCTTCTTGCAGGCCTTTTAATCTTCATGCCTGGCTTTATATCCTTTGCTGAGCCATATTCCTTCTTAAGCACCACTTTCTTGGAGGTAGCCTCATCTTCCTCAGCCTTGTAGTCTTCATCCTCTGAATGTGAAGTTCTTTTCCTCCTTTGCCTAGTTGCATCCTTAGGCAAATTTCTAGGAGTACTTCTGCTCCCTTCATCTGAAGTACTGGAGGGACTAGTGCCCTCACTCAAGTCCATCTGCTCTTCTGGCCTGTTCTTGCTGTCACTTTGATTAGACATACTGCAAAAGCTGATTGCTGACCCTGTGAAGAGTTATAGATGAGATAGAAAAGATGAGCATCACAAAATGCAGAGGTTTTTGCAAAAGAATGACTCAAAAGTTCAGTTTTAGTTTTCCACAGAAAGCATTTCGGATCCACCGATTTTCAAACTCGGTGATACCGAAGCAGTTTTGGTACCTAAACTGATGATCTCGGTTGGACCGAGTTTCAGTTAGGTGGTACCGAGACTGCTAGGGTTTCACAGAATTCTCAAAGTGGTTGCACCGATTAGTCATTCTCGGTCAAACCGAGAGTCACTAGTGCAATGGCATAAGCCAAATCGGTGAGACCGAGTTTTTCAACTCGGTGAGTCCGAGATGGTTTCGGCGGAAACCTAAACCTAAAAATTCAAATCACATCTAATCTATGAACTACTTTGGCTGGATAGAAGAGTTTCAATCGTGGCAAGAATCAATATGAAAGCAATGTGCTAGGAATCAGATGTGGATAGCACAAAGATCAAGCCCATACCCTAACTTGGCGGTGGACTTGCTACGGCGGCAACGGCGAGGACGAAATCCGTTGACGGCGGCGAAGACCAGCGACAGGAGGCTGCTGGCGACGAGGAGACGATCCGAAGACCACGATGGCAGAGCGAGCTGTTGCGCGAGCGAAGGGTTTCGGAGAAATTTCCAAAATTTTACCCGTGGCTATATATATATAGCCCGAACCTGTCGGTGTGACCGAGTGGAACAACCCGGTGGCACCGAGATGCATAACTGTGTTCAGTTACAGCAAATCGGTGAGACCGAAAAGTTCAAATCGGTTGCACCGAGATTGAAAACTTAGATCAACTTGATGATCTCGGTAGGACCAAAATGGAAGGATCGGTCAGAGCGGGAATCACTAAGAGGTTTTGGAAGTTTAAGTCTATGACGAATCGGGGACTCCGAGTGCTCCTCACGCAGAGTGGTTCGAATCTGACTTGATCAAATTTTGTGATGTAGCATGAATAGAGTTTGAGACGAGAAAAGCATAGATAGCTAAAGAAGGTTCTTAGGCATTCTTGTCCATCCACTTGGCACAAAGAAATGAACCAAACAATCAAAATAACAAGTGGATGTCCTTGAATGAGTAAAATATGCACCAACATGCTCACACAATAAGATGGCAATTGACATATGTGGCAAAGCATGCACAACCAATTCTAGCATCTATCAACCAATTGGCGATGACTAGGTCATCTATATATGAGTATATTGACTTAGGAGTCAAATGAGAACATTCGATCATAGGTCATACTCATCGTTTAAGCTCAAGTGGGGTTACCACTTTTACATAATGCATTAATGTGTTCACACCATTAGAGTTGCTTTGACTCAATTCTTCGAGTTAAGCTCCCCCTAGATGTGAGATCCCCCCTTAGAGGGATGAACTAACCTTGGGTTTTGTCGATGATGACTTCATGTAGGTGTTGAAGATGTAGATGCTCAGTGTTGATGTAGATCATTTAGAGCAATCCTTTGGAGTGAGTTGCACTTTCAACTTACCTACATGAGTTAGTCCCACAAGGAACAAACAAGAATATCCATAGACATAGAGTGATGCACACACACAAGATGATGTCTATGAAAACATTAGGTTACGTTGTCCCTTGCCTTACCAACATGAGGGTTTGTGACTCCTTGAACTAGTGCAAGATGTGAAGGTTGATTGCACTTGTTCTTGCCAAAATGATATGAGTGAAGAATGTTGGCGGAGTCGCCCTCAAGAACTCTCTAGTTCTCTTTCTTCGGGATTCACATCATCTTGATGGGAATCCTTGGAGTTGTAGTTGTACTTGATGAAGTAGAACTTGACGTAGTCTTGGGGACCCACTTGAATGAGGCTTTAGGTGCTTCTTCAAATGCATCAATATCTTCTTGAAGCTTGTCCTTGCCTTTGTTCTTGTGGTCTTGTGGTGGAAGATCATCTTGAGCTTGTGTCACCTTGAAGGAAGTAGGATCATACTTCTCTTGTTGTGGAACAAACTTTGTCTTGGGGTATTGATCTTCTTCCCACTCAACTCCATTGGCGTTGAACTTTCATTCAAAACCAACACCTTGATTCTTCCTGTGCCTTCCTTGCTTGCGTACAATTTCCTCGAATTGCTTACTCCCGGCAAGGCTCTTGTAAACACCTTTCTCTATAATTCCCTTCAATAAACTATTTTCTTGCTCAGGTGTAACTTGGCTAAGAGAATCATTAGTGGAATCAAGAGAACTACTAGAAGCAACAATATTGGATTCAACATTATTATGGTTACTACTAGAGGAAGTATCTTTCTTGTACTTGTTACTAGACTTGACTTGAGGCATGTAAGTATATAAGAGTAAACGCTTGGCAATGTAAGAACACTTTTCTTGTGGAGATCGTCATTGATTGCCTTTAAGAACTCATGCTCTTGCTCAAGATTGAGCTTTTCAAAGCGTAACTTCTCATGAGCCCTTAAAAGTTCTCGATGATCTTCGAAGATAGTTTTGTGAGCCAACTTAAGAGTGTTTAGTTCTTTAGTTAGAAGCTCAATTTTCTCCTTATCATTGTCATTCATTTGACTAGCATGATTAATTGACGTTTCATCATAGTATTCATCACTAGAGTTGTCAACAAGGAAATCATCATCCACAAGCAAGTCATCTTCATCACTATTAAAATCAACATACTCGGGATGTGTTACCTTTGGACCTTTGGCCATGAAGCATCTTCCAATTCCTTCATTTGGTGAATCAAATAGGTCGTAGGAGTCGGTTGACACAAGTGCAAGACCGGCAACACCTTCATCTTGAGTATATTCGGAGTCGGAGTGATAGCTTCTCTCGGAGTTTTTGTCGGAGTCGGAGCCGGAAACCCATTCACCAACATGAGCTTAATATCTTCGTTTTGTGTAGCTCCTTGATGACTTGTCCTTCCTTTCCGAATCCTTGCTTCTCCGTGAGGGTCTTCGTTCATAGCGATCATCTCTACTCCTCCTCTCTCTTGGTGGTGATTCTTCTCTTTTGCTCCTTCTTATTGGAGAATCTTCTCTTCTTTTATAGGGTGCCGTACACTCATTGGAGTAGTGTCCAGGCCTCCCACAATTGTAGCAATTGCGCTCTCGACTAGAAGATCTCTTGTCATTCTAAGACCTTGACTTGGAGCTTCTTTCTTTGCTTCTACTGTTGTAGAATTTGTTGAAGTTCTTCACCATTAAGCTTAATTCTTCATTGAAGGTTTGTTTCTCACTTGATGATGTGGGGACTTCACTTGAGGCTTTGTAAGCACCACTTGACTTGTTGTGAAGTTCCTCCTTATCCTTGAGTGACATCTCATGAGCAACAATCCTTCCAATGACTTCCGTTGGCTTGAGATCTTTGTAGTTTGGCATCATTTGGATCAATGTGCACACGGTATCATACTTTCCATCCAATGCTCTTAGGATTTTCTTGATGATGAATTTGTCGGTCATCTCTTCACTCCCTAAGCCGGCAATCTCATTTGTGACAAGAGCAAGCCTATAGTACATTTCAGCGACACCTTCACCATCCTTCATTTTGAACTTGTCAAGCTGACTTTGGAGCACATCCAACTTGGATTCCTTGACGGACTCGGTACCTTCGTGCATATCAATCAAAGTATCCCAAATTTCCTTTGCATTCTCAAGACGGCTGATTTTGTTAAATTCTTCGGGGCACAATCCGTTGAAGATGATGTCACATGCTTGAGCGTTGTATTGCAGCATCTTCAATTCTTCCGCATTAGCTTCACGGTTCGGTTCTCTCCCATCGAAGAATTCACCTTGCAAGCCAATACAAATAATTGCCCAAACGGCGGGGTTATGTCCAAGAATATGCACTTTCATCTTATGCTTCCAACTAGCAAAATTAGTACCATCAAAGTAAGGACCTCTACGGTGATAATTTCCCTCGCTAGACGCCATACTCTCCTAGGTTGTGAAACCAAGGCTATGACCACCAAAAGCTATGGAAATCAAAGCAAATGGAGACCAAGGCTCTGATTCCACTTGTAGGACCTTGAAGTATGTCTAGAGGGGGGGTGATTAGACTACTTGACCAATAAAAACTTAACCTTTTCCCAATTTTAGAGTTTGGCAGATTTTAGCAATTCTAGGACAAGTCAAGCAATCATCACACAATATAAGCAAGCATGCAAAGAGTGTATAGGCAGCGGAAATTAAAGCATGCAACTTGCAAGAAAGTAAAGGGAAGGGTTTGGAGGATTCAAACGCAATTGGAGACACGGATGTTTTTGGCGTGGTTCCGATAGGTGGTGCTATCATACATCCACGTTGATGGAGACTTCAACCCACGAAGGGTAACGGCTGCGTGAGTCCACGGAGGGCTCCACCCACGAAGGGTCCACGAAGTAGCAACCATGTCTATCCCACCATGGCCGTCGCCCACAAAGGACTTGCCTCACTAGCGGTAGATCTTCACGAAGTAGGCGATCTCCTTGCCCTTACAAACTCCTTCGTTCAACTCCACAATCTTGTCGGAGGCTCCCAAGTGACACCTAGCCAATCTAGGAGACACCACTCTCCAAGAAGTAACAAATGGTGCATTGATGATGAACTCCTTGCTCTTGTGCTTCAAATGATAGTCTCCCCAACACTCAACTCTCTCTCATAGGATTTGGATCTGGTGGAAAGAGGGTTTAAGTGGAAATAAACTTGGGGAAGGCTATAGATGAAGATTCATATGGTAGGAATGGAATATCTTGGCCTCAACACATGAGTAGGTGGTTCTCTCTCAGAAATGGTAAGTTGGAAGTGTAGGTTTAGTATGATGGCTCTCTCCACGAATGAAGAGGAGGTGGAGGGGTATATATAGCCTCCACACAAAATCTAACCATTACACACAATTTACCAAACTTGGTGGGACCGAATAGTTAAACTCGGTCAGACCGATTTAGTAAACCTAGTGACCGTTAGTGATTTTCGGTGGGACCGACATGCATCTCGGTGAGACCGATTCGGTTAGGGTTAGGGCATAACGTAATCTCGATAAGACCGATTACACAAACTCGGTAAGACCGATTTTGGTAATAAGCTTTCCAGAGAGTTGGTCAGGTAAACTCGGTGGGACCGATTTGCTCTTTTCGGTGAGACCGAAATGTTACAAAAACGAAATAGAGAGTTTACATTGCAATCTCGGTGGGACCGATCGCTTACTTCGGTTAGACCGAAACGTTACGAAGGGAAACAGAGAGATTACAATACCATCTCGGTGAGACCGAGATCCCTATCGGTAAGACCGATTTGCTTAGGGTTTGTGGCAGTGGCTATGACTTTTGGAATCGGTGGCGCCGGATTGAAAGAATCGGTGCGACCGATTTTGGCTTTAGGTTTAGGTCATTTTTGGGTGTGGGAAAGTAGTTGAGGGTTTTGGAGCATATCGCTAAGCACATGAAGCAAGAGGCTCATTAAGCAACACCTCATCCCTTCTTGATAGTATTGGCTTTTCCTATAGACTCAATGTGATCTTGGATCACTAAAATGTAAAATGAAGAGTCTTGAGCTTTTGAGCTTGAGCCAATCCTTTGTCCTTAGCATTTTGAGGGATCCAATTTCATCATCCATGCCATGCCATTCATTGAGCTTTCCTGAAATAATAGTCTTGGAATAGCATTAGCTCAATGAGCTATATGTTGTTATGAATTAACAAAACCACCTAGGGATAGTTGCACTTTCACCGTTAGGGGAGCCGGTTGGAGCGCGAGCGGGCCGATTGTGACGAGCTCTAGGATCGCCTCAGCCACTTGGTGAACAAAGTTGCCACACACGTGTTGCGGCTACGCGATGCCTACCATCGTGGCAGCGCGATGATGCCGGCCGTCGGGCTAAACCCGTTCGACCACCCGGTCGGCTTCAACGAGCTGCGGCTTCCTGACCTGGTCTCCTTCTTCACCTATATCTTCGAGGAGCTGAGCCGTCTCAGCGCAATGGTGGGGGCTGAGCTGGACAAGGAGTGGTTGCGGGCTGCCATCGCCGTTGTTGGGCGAATCCTTTCAAGGCTCCGTCACCGGAATCCATTCGTACCATTGGACGCCGTCTTTGACGAGCTTGCTCCCATCGACCGGGAGCAGGCTCTGCGGGCGGTTGCACCCTGCATCACCAACATTGTGCGCCTCAAGAAGCAGAGGGACTTCGGTGGTGTTTAGGCGCCCTCTGCATGGGCATGTCCATGTCTCGGTGCAACATGACCGTTGGATCAAACTCAGACGGTGCAGATCAGTCACTGTAGCACAAAGAGTGTGGGTGTGTTTGGTTGCATTCTCATCTCAATATAGTTGTTTCCTCTTAGTGTATTTTTGTCAACCTACTAGTGTGGACTCATGCACCCTTCATGGTTCATGCACTCTGCCAAACACCCAAAAGTGGGTCGAGAAGGGAACTTTTGTTCCCATCCCGTGCACCCTTCATACACCCTGTCTAACACTATAGGATGTGCTTCATATGGTTCATGTTTCATGGAGTACTGTAGCACCATACTCTCCATGCGCTGTGGACCTAGTTCTGTTAACATTGATCTCACCGTTCATTCTCGACCGGACAGTCGAAAAAGCGGTACTATGTTACATATAGGAGTAGTTGACATGCGCACAACATCATTTGTTATCGTCATATCTTACTACACTAGCAACAAGATTGTGTAGTACTGACGTATGAACCACTGCACATGCCTAGTAGTAGGAGCACTGTGTATGTTCAAGTGGCTGTCGTGTTTCGCACTCCTCCGTCGTAAGAGTGGAAACGCTTGCTGTAATCATTTTTTTCTTCAGAATGAAAAACAGTGGACACGCACTACCGTGCGGATCCTCCTCCAGCCATGCACTAAATTACTCACTTTTGCCGACGTGTGGGACAGCCAGCACCTGGGTCCACTAGCCATGCACTAAATTACTCCGTAGTAGAGTGACGGTAGACTACCCGATCGAACCGCTGCAGTAATGCCCAATGAGCCGTCAAATCACAAAACCCCCTCCTTTCCAGCAGTAAGTTGGACGGACGAAGCAACCATCATTTCACTCTTCTCTCTCAGCTTCCTCTCTTGAAGAAAACCCCCACTCGCTTCGCTTCTCCCTCATCTCGTTCCTCCTTTCACTCTTCTCTCTCAGCTTCCTCTCTTGGATGGATGCCGGAGCACCGGCCGTCGTGATGTCTATGGCTTTGGCCAAAACCGTCAAGGCTCATGGTACGAAGAAGCGCAAGCACCCTGCCGAGACTACCACAGACAAGCTCAAAGCCATCGCCCTGTCCAAGCCACCCTCTCCGGGATCCCTCATTAAGCAAGTCCAGGTAATGTCTCTTGTTGACGATCTTTTTCTCGATCTTGATCATGTTTTTTCATCTAACATGCAGTACTAGTACTGGTAGTACAGTACAACTTTCTGGGTGATCTTGCATGTGATTTTAGTGTGCCAAATGACGGTTTTAAATTCCCCTTTTGACCAAAACATGCGAGAGGTTGACACTAATTTCTTATTGATTACTTTCAACTACTCCCTCTGTCCCAAATTTCTTGTCTTAGATTTGTCTAGATACGGATGTATCTACATCCGTATCTAGACAAATCTAAGACAAGAATTTTAGGACGGAGGGAGTAATTTATGAACATCAATGCTACCTTTTAAGAGGGTATATTTGCCTCAGTAACTTGTGTTATGGATATTGCATGTAATCCCTCTGCTCTCACGACTTTGAAGACATGTTCTAGTGTCTTTGTTCACCCATTTATGTGTGTATATGTAGTCATATATGGAGTATAATATCGAAAATCATCTTATATTTCTGAACGGAGGTAGTAATAAAATATGGTTCCTGTTTGAATTAGAACCAGGTCCGCGGTGGATGAAGTTCTCAAAGTCATGCCGTGTGAACTAGAAGACCTGATGATGAGTTCTACTGCTGAACTATCCAGCTGCTATGTCATTGTCGCCACATGTCCTGAACTAGTGTTTTCCTGTAGCATTGTTGTCAGGCGTGTTCTCGAGGCTGTACTTGACCACAACAATTTCCTGGCTGTGCCTTCGATTACGAAGGGTGTGGTTCTTGTAAAACTTCCCAACAAATCTGATGTGGCCTATCTTCATCATCATGTTTATGAGTGGAAAGACCACTGTCGGTGTCAAAACCGGAGGATCTCGGGTAGGGGGTCCCGAACTGTGCGTCTAGGCGGATGGTAATAGGAGATAAGGGACACGATGTTTTACCCAGGTTCGGGCCCTCTTGATGGAAGTAAAACCCTACGTCCTGCTTGATTAATATTGATGATGTGTGTTACAAGAGTAGATCTACCACGAGATCAAGGAGGCTAAACCCTAGAAGCTAGCCTATGGTATGATTGTTGTTCATTGTATATCTGTCGACTAGCCTGGCCCTGGTTTATATAATGCACCAGAGGCCTAGGATAACAAGAGTCCTAGCCGAATACGCCGGTGGGGGAGGAGTCCTTGTCTTGATCACCAAGTCTTGTGGAATCTTCCTTGTATGCGGCACCTGTCCGGACTGGCCCATGAGTATGCGGCCCTGGGGGTCCTCGGCCCAATCTAACCAATTGGGGGATGACGTGGTAAGTACCCCCTAGTCCAGGACACCGTCAGTAGCCCCCCTGAACCGGTCTTCAAGTTAGGGACGCTCCTCTATTCTTCCGCATTGTTCTTCATCTTCAGTTGCCGGTCTTGAAAACTGGTTCAACAAATCTTCTCATCTTCGATCTTGAGGATTGCCGAAATGCATTCAGCGATTTTATACGTCGGGTATCCAAGGAGCCCCCTTAAGTTTCCGGCCTTTATCAATGCCTTGTTATTTTTATGCCACACCTCAGGTTTGAAGTTATTCCCGGGCGGCAGCGTCCTCTTGCGTCCGAGCTCCAATGCCGGACTGCATTCGAGGTATCTTTTGCGGCCGAGCACCAATGCTGGACCGCTTCCCAGCTCTAACGCTGGAATGTATCCGAGCTCCAACGCCGGACTGTATCCGAGCTCCAACGCCGGACTATGTGTCCGAGCTCCAACGCCGGACTATGTATCCGAGCTCCAACGCCGGACTATGTATCTGAGCTCCAATGCCGCACTATGTGTCCGAGCTCCAACGCCGGACTATGTGTCCGAGCTCCAACGCCGGACTATGTATCCGAGCACCAACGCCGGACTGTATCTGAGGTGTCGTAAATCACCTTGGATCAAAGAAGTTTGAAGGAGTTTAGCCGAGCTTAATGCCGGAAATGCCCTCTAAGGAGCCAGCCACTTGCATCCGAACTATATGCCCAATTGCTTCCGAGGTGGCGCACCACCCCGAACGTGGGCTGATTTTTGGTCAATATTTTTTATTGATGCAATTTATTCTCTGACGAGATATATAGCCAGTAGCCCTCAAGGTGTGTATCAGTCTAAAACCCGAGATGCACCTGAAGGATGACATAAGACCGATGATCCCAGTAACCGCTGAGACTCATGTTGATTTGCAAAATCGACCTGAGGATCAAGTCCTAGCTCGTCAGAAATACTTCAGGACGCAAAAAGCGGCGTGCTCAGACCTCGAGACTCAGGTTGGGTGCGGCCGACCAACCTGAGGATCAAAATCTCCTCGGAAGCTGTATTGCACTTAAAATTTTCTGCATAGAACAAGCAATGCAGTAGCCCCCGAGACACTGGTCGGGTGGCAACACCAGATCAGGGGATCGATGTGCCCCTTTAATATTTGTAAATAATAAGCCCGAAGCCCAGTAGCCCCCGAGCCTTAATGCGGGCACGGGAGGCCGAATTAAGGATCGATATCCATAGTAAACGCACAAATTATGTGTAATGACTCTATGTATCCAAGTACTTTACATCATTAATGCTCGGATCCGCACTGTACAAAACTTTGTTGACCGACCATCGACTTCCAACTCCTCGGCCAATAGCCGAGGAGTGTTTGTCCTACTTTATAAAGCCTTTATGAGGGCAAAGATTTACGACAAACAAGGCAATCTGGCCATACGGTTTTATAAACAAAGGTACGCAGAGAGATATGTTATATTACTGTTTAACAGAAGAAATGTCTTCCAAAGAAATAGTCCCGCTATCGGTTCCTTTCTTTGGGTTGTCATGCTAAGCATGATCATGAAACCTCAGATCCAATGTAAGAGCAAAAGATCGAGGATTTAGTTTGGGAGGCCAGTTAATAGCCCCCGGTAGTGTTCGGCGACAGTCGAGGTCAAGCCGGAAACACTTCGGCCAATTTTATGAATGGCCCGTCATTTAATATAGTCATCGGATCGCTGACCAGTTTACACCTATTGTGACAGTCAGTTTTCGGCTTTCTCCAGTGAGGTGCTTGACCATGCGAGCTGCAAGCACAATCGCAGTGGTTCTCTTTTTGCACACCTAGCCGAACAAAGCGGAATGTAGGAGGCAAGCGCGGGAGCCGGGCAACCCAACTATTGACCAAAGACACAATTCGAAACTGATGCATATATAGCAATATCCGAGAATGTTTTTGCCGAATCTCTAAAGGTGTCAGGCGTTGCACTGCGAGACTGTGCTGAAAACACACAAATAGTTAAAAGTGCCAAAAGCTTGGAAAACCAAAAAACGTCAGTAAAAACATGACGTCCGAACAAGATCAAGTGTTCGATGCCAATCCGTAAATTGGACTTTAGAAAAAAAAGTGCTTCTGCCGTGCTTTAACTTTGCAACAACTAAGAAGAAAAACACTTAGTATGAAACGGCTCAAATAAACATAAGAGCCCCCAAGCGACTTGGGTAAAAGTTCACTATAAAATGTAAGGTGACATGTAGAATGCCTTCTAGCCGGATTGTAGATCGTTTGTCATAGCGGACCTTTTCGCTTCAACCTCTGGACCCAATAGTCCGGAGTGTGTCCGAATACCCTCGTGGTTATAAAAACCGGGGCATGCGTGGAGACCAGGCGTAGGGGTCATTAGTGCTTTATCAGACAAGTTCACAACTAGTTCTGTTATATTACATGGTTAGTAAGAAATATCTTCCAGGGAGAATAGTTCCGTTAGGGGTTCCTTTTCCTGGGAGGCATGCCCTAAAGTGCATGTCCGGACTGCGAAAAAAGCAGAAAAACATCTGGGGGCAGGTAAATAAATAGGTAAGAAATAATCTTTTAGTTCACCGACCGAGTATTCCCTTAAGAACGCTAGCTTTTGGCTTCACCCAGTCTGAGGTACACATCCGGCTGACCCGGCAGTAACAATCGCAGAGGTGCTCCCTTTACCACCTAGCCGAACAATCGGGAACGTAGGGGTATGCACAGGAGCCAGGCAACCCAGCTTGGCCAAAACTTAAGTCATATCGATTCATGTAATGGTGAATAAAAGGTACATGCGGAAGTGTGACACATGTGTTGGGCATAAAGCCCGTATTAATAAGGTTCTGTTAAAGAAGCCCCCAGGTATAATGAGCGCAGGTAGCGCGTCAAGTGTGTGCGAACAAAGTTTGGACAAGGAAAAAAAATTACAAGCAACTTTTTTCCAAAAAAGTATAATGCTTGGTCGAGCCGAACACAAGTCAAAAATTTAAAACTTTGAGCATGAAGGCAACTTAGCTGGTTAATGTGTTCCGTATTGACGACGCGGTCCAAGCTTGATGCGGGACAAGGTTCCATCCCCCAAGCCGGTCCCGAGGTGGCGGAGCAAGGAGCTCGGCACTCCGAAGTGATGACATAGCACGGTCAATGCAGGACGGCAGAGTGATGCCGAAGTCCCCGGCATGGGGTAATGAAGTGTTGACGAAGCCCCCCGTCCAGCCGAGGTGACGTCAAAGGATATAGTCCGACTGGATCATTTTCCTGTGCACAAAAAATAGTGCAGACCGGGGATAATAGTAACAATAGGAATTAAAAAAAATGTTGCATAATAAATAATTTATGCAAAGTGAGTAATAAAAGAAATATGGCCTGGCGCCGAAGTCGATGTCGATGCAGGTCGTCGGCGTAATTCAATAAAGGCGTGGCAAAGCCTGGATTCACAGGTCGGTCCGAGTTCCGGATGCGGTGTTCGCCGGACTGTGTATGGAAACTGACCGAACCATCATGCGACTGTCGATAATGCGGCCACCATTTGATAGACCTGTGTACATATGCTGGACTAACCGGAGTAATAATTCCTTGGGAAAAATTTAACCCAAACAAGCAAAAAGAAATACTAGGATTAATAGCACCTGGTTTATTTGTTGTAGCAATCTTAAGGAAGGTGATTCCCAAAACTGGGACTCGATCCGCGCACCCATGCCCGGTCGGCTAGTGACGCCGAAGTGTCCGGAGTAGGTTGATGAAGAGATGGCGAAGCCCCCGGTCCAGCCGAGATGTCGAAGTAGGTCGGCGTGATGGACACCAGCTTGAAGAAGCAATAGTGCGGCCCTGCCGATGCAGGTCGTGACGTGGTCGATACCGGCTTGATGAAGAGACCGTGCGGCGATGCCGGTATGCCCGCTCCATGTAATCCGTGGGGCGGCGATGTTGGTAATGATTTATCCTTCGCAATGCCGAACTCTTGTTCGGCTTGCCGAGATGATGATCCGAAGAAGTTGAGCTCAGCTCAACAAAGTGACGACGTGTCTAGCGCAGGTCGACAGCCGTGGAGTAATATTGCCGGACTGGTTTGACACCAGCATGATGTTCAAGATCATGTTCAAAAGATCTTAGAGTTAGTGGGATGTGTTCGGGAACAAAACACAATATCCCATACAAAACTTCCTTCAAAAAGGATGTCCGAAATCCCGTTCATAAAAAAGACGAACTCGGTTCGGATTCGTTTTCGCGCAGAAAACAGATCCGAAAAGTGATGCACTAATCGGAAGGTTCCCGGAGTTTGGACGGTCGGATCGAGCTGAAATTTTGAGGGATGGTAGATATAGGAATTCCGCATCCGATCAACAGTTGGATCTTACAAAGGATGTCCAAGCTAGAAGCTGGACACCACGCCCTAAATTCGTCCGGATTCTCGTCCAGATTCAATGCGACTCCGGTATATCGGAGATTGCCAGAGATTCCTCCATCGGAACTCGACGAAATTTTCCAGGGTTGTTGTAGACTCAATTCCGCACAATTCCACCGAAGAAATCGTCAAAGCGACGCTCGAGGAGGCGGTGACGGTGGATGCAAGTTTGCTGTCCAGAAAAACAGCACGGTCGCCCGAGGGCAATGTTAAGGTTGAGCCCCCGAGCTCCCTGGATGATTCCTCCATGATCTTGATAGAGATTGGAGTTGATGTTGATGAAGGCCCTCATCCGAAGATGACGATTGGAGGTAGGGCGCAGTCCTAGGTCGAACCAAGATGACCAGTCGAGCTGGTGACGAAGATGCCGAAGTCGCAGTTGATCTGTAGGCGAGCCAACGACCTTTTGCCGAACACACAGCGGAACTCTCAATGAAAGCACCAATGTCGGTGTCAAAACTGGCGGATCTCGGGTAGGGGGTCCCAAACTATGCGTCTAGGCGGATGGTAACAGGAGATAAGGGACACGATGTTTTACCCAGGTTCAGGCCCTCTTGATGGAGGTAAAACCCTACGTCCTGCTTGATTAATATTGATGATGTGTGTTACAAGAGTAGATCTACCACGAGATCAAGGAGGCTAAACTCTAGAAGCTAGCCTATGGTATGATTGTTGTTCATTGTATATCTATCGACTAGCCTGGCTCTGGTTTATATAATGCACCAGAGGCCTAGGATAACAAGAGTCCTAGCCGAATACGCCGGTGGGGGAGGAGTCCTTGTCTTGATCACCAAGTCTTGTGGAATCTTCCTTGTATGTGGCACCTGTCCGGACTAGCCCATGAGTATGCGGCCCTGGGGGTCCTCGGCCCAATCTAACCGATTGGGGGACGACGTGGTGAGTACCCCCTAGTCCAGGACACCGTCAACCACTCTGTTAGGTTCTCCAAGGTTGACAAGATGGTGATGGTGCATGTAGACATCTCACACGAAGTCCATGGCCTAGTCAGTTATGCGGGGTTCATCCCGTAGGTCGGTGGCAAGAAATAGTCTGCAGAGTTTAGTTAGTGCAACTTTGCTTGTCTGTAGTAAGTACTATTGTTCAGTACTTGATTTGTGTTTGTGAACCCTGTATTGTTTATTAGTACTGCCACTTTTGGTGTGTGGTCAGTCCTGAGAACGGTCTATGTTAATGTCTGTCCACTCAATTCAGTCTGTACATTTTGAAGTATCCAGATCATATTTTTTGTGAGGACGGTTTATCAATTATGGTTACACTCCAATATCTATATGCATTGCAGGGTTTATTGCACCCACCAGGATTTCCAGTCCCATGGATGTTCGGTCCATACGATCTGTCATGACCTTTGGACTGTCCTGCTTGTGGGAGTAGGCAGGGCCCTTGCATGCCACGCATAGTTGGACGATCAATCTTCTGTTTAGTACTTCAACATAGTGATTTCCTGGTAAGGATTCACTTGTGTCACATCAAGTAAATCTTATTGATTTACTGTCTAAATCTTATTGATTTAATGTCATGTTTTCTTTCTTTTCCTGCAATTTTATGATGCAGGTTTTGCCATGTGACATTCATCACAGAATAAACCGTTTGGTTTGCTCTACGATGGCTATTTTTGCAGGTTTCACTTCTTATGTCATGTCAGTAATGAAGGCACTGTCCATCACTTATATTACTGGAAAAAATTGGATCAGTCTGTTGTCTGAGTACAAGCTGAATCCCCATGATGAACTACAATTTGGTTTAACAAAAATGCCACAATTAGTCCTTCTCACGTTTAAACGAAATGAAGAAAAAAACTAGATCACGGTCATGGATCCTAGTCAAGTTAGAAAGCTGATCATAGAAGACCAAACACGATCGCCGCTGTCTCGCACAGATCGAGCACCGGCAGTTGCTCTAGAACTGACAGCGGCAGCAGCTAAGAATGATCCAGCTGAGGATTGGGCACCGACCGCGTCAGTGGATCAGTCTGATCTACCAGAGGATCGGGCATCGACACCGGCACCAGCTCTACAAGGAGCACCATCTCCGGCAGCAGCGGCTTCGGCACCTGCACCAAGACTTGCACTTGCATTTGGTCCGGCCCGTGCAGTTGCACCGGCAACAGACTGGGCTGCAGTTCGCACTTCATATACCAAAGTCCTTACAAAAACCAACATGTCCACCTTCTTGGTAAGAATTGGCCGCCCAAGTGCTTCATTCTTTTTTCTTTCCATGTTGTTTCACATGATTCACTGTGTTGATCTAACTGTTTGGGTATGTCTTCTTGTTTGCAAACAGAGAATTCCTAGAGCAACGAGGGAGTCGTTCAACAATCCGGGCGACCGCGGCCAAGTTTCTCTTACCATGCGCAGCCTTGGTGTGAATGAACCTGCTCAATATACTGTAAGTACAAAGTATGGTCGCATGATGATTGATGCTAAAGGATGGTCAAGGTTCAAATCTAAATCATATCTTGCGGTAGGGGATGATGTCAAAATCGAACTTTCTCAGCAAGGAGAGCTGGTCCAAATCAACTTTGAAATTCTTCAGTAGTAGCACGCAACTGCCGAACTGATCTATCCTCCGAGAGATTTTGATGTAATAATCTGGCATGCTGAAACAAGTGTCCTGTGTGTATAAATAGTACGACAATATTATTTATCACATGGTATATCGTTGATAGAATTGCACTCTGACTGCTAGTTAGGAACTGTCGTTCGATTTCATTCCAACAGCTGCCGTGCTTTATTCAATTTTGTGTATTCGCCTTGCGACAGCATCTAAAACCAGCGCAGTACCGATCGCTTGCAATATGAAAAGCGCTGAGGTAGAACACATGGGCCCCCAAACATGCAGGGTCAGCCTGCGGCCCAAAGTCCAGAACCGTGAGCCTATCTGAGTATTATATTCTCAACTGAACCCCCATAAAAAAAAGCTAAACCCCCATAATGCCCGTGCGTTGCAGAGGGAGTATATGTCTTGGCAAGGTGAGCCTGTGATATAAAAGATTTGTATATTTCTTTACAGAGGGAGTATCTCTTTGTCAAAAAGTATATTTATGTGTAACTAGTTACTCGTGTCTTTCTACTTCCTTTCGCCGATATGTGGGGCAACCGGCAACGGGGTCCACGTGCCATATGCGCAAATTAGAGTGCACAACTTCACGGTAGACACACCCCGGTCGTAGAGCCGCAGTAATGCCCAATGAGCCGTCAAATCACAACCCCCCCTTTCCTGCTTTAGCAGTAAGCTGGACGGACGAAGCGACAATATTTCACTGGGCCTGAATCCCCTTCTCCCTCGTCTGCTTGTTCAGAGAAAACCCCCGCTCGGCGATTGCATAGGGTTTTCTCATGGAGAACCAGGTATGAATTCTTCATCCATCCCTGATAAATCCAAGTCCCTTGGTCAGAGGTAATCCTAGGATGGCAGCCGCCGCCGTTGATGCATTTTTCTTCGTACTGAATCTAGTGTGCCTTAGTTGCAGTGCCCAAAGTGCGAGTACCCTATAGATTTCTGTGCCTTCGGCGAGACGCCACACTTGTTCCTTCTCATCCTACCACAACATTTTGAAACACGCCCAGTATGTTCCTAGAATCCTCTTCTCTACCCGGGAGGGTGGTTTTTTTTGAACGTGTTGTGTTCTCATATTATTTTTCCTGCAGTGTATTATTTGCTCTGCCAGAACACATGTACTCAAGATGCTCGGCCTTGCCATAACTGAATACACTAGTTTAATGGTCACAGTGAAGACAATCCATGGATATTATTTCCGAGTTGGGTTCATGAACCAAGAAGATCGCTGCTTTTTTTATGGCCGAACTTGGATAAACTTTCTCAAGTGTTACGGACTGAAAGTTGGCGCACGAATGTTGATGGAAATAGCAGAACCTGGTCTCATCTTCACTGCGATCTTCCACCCCGACGTTGTTCCAATTGTTCATCCATGTTAGTTTTGTATCTGGTTCTTGGTTGTTGCCTCGATTACTTCTTAATCCACCTATTCTGTCTAACTAATCACAATTTAGCTTTGGAAGTAGCAACGAATCTCTCACGAAGATGCTACTTCTAACTAATATTTTCTTATAATTGGTGGCACGTGTAGGTTTTTTCAGAGTTAAGCACGCTACTTGTTTGTTATTCTGTAGTAACTCGGCTATTACTGATGGCACTGAAGTTGACAGGGACGACATCCACATGTTCCTACACTTTATTGATCGTCTTGAGGTCCTTGTGGGGCGTTTCAATGGTGGAAGGCCATGTGGGATATGTGTGCCACTGTTGCACTCGTTGAACAGGTTCAACTGTGTTGAGAAACTTATGGTACGAGCTATTTTTTGTTATATATGTTGTTCATAAACTATTGCTTATACGCAGTTTTACAGCTGTGATCTTCTTGAAACAGGAACTGCCGAGTTCTATTGTTCCTATATAGATGCCTGACAATGGTCGGGTTAGACTTGCGCTTGGTCACAACATGATGTTTATGTCGACCTACTCAATTCCCCTTGGAGGTGAAAAGATACTTATTCGTGGGTGGTCTCAAATAATGAAGGACCGTCCATCTTGGAGAATAGGACAGAAGATTATGTTCATGCTTTTCCATGGCTCTAAAGCGAATATCTTGTTTATTGACCATGTTGCGAGATGAAGCCGCTTTCAGAAGGTTGTGGATGCGCGGGGTGGCGCCTGGGCCTTGTCCTGTCGCTTGGCGGCCTCACCCTTGGTTAATTGTAGGGAAAGTAGCACTATTCGAGGCGTGCTTTGTATGGTTGAACCTGTATAAGTACTCATACTGCTTTCAGCTTTGGTTGTTAAGTGCCCCTGCTGGTTTCAGTTAAGGTTGTCAAGTACTCCTGCTGCTTTTACAGTCTGTCGTGTATCTTCTGTCCTGTCTTCCTCCAGCCGCCAAAACCAAACCAGCGCCGGCGGGGCCGCCTGCTTCTGCCTCCCACGGCTGGCTGCGCCTCAGCGCACGCATCACCGCCCCACCATCTCCTAAATCGTTAATGCCGACATCCTCCGTGCGCTTTGGTGCGCTCGCCACGGCGCCGCCCTCTCGCGTTGTCAACATGGTCAACAAACAATAGGAATCGGCAGAAGTATGTGGAGAGGATGACAGTAGGGGCCCACCACGTCAGCGTATGGAAAAATAAAATGCTTCCTCCTAGTGTTTTCCTGACCTCTAGGACCCACGACATTGTGAGCGTATATAGTCGATAGACAAGAGAACAGCACAAGATCAGCTGACACCTAGGTCGTAGCTACTCGAGCAGTATTTTTTTTGTTTGGTATTGTTGAGATGGAGCAGGGTTTGAACTGGGCTGTGGCCCGTCTAGCCCAGGCTTATATTTTATGTTCACCATGTGGCCAGCCCAGCTATTTTTTCTTTGTGAACATGAGCCCAGTTTATTTTTCTGAAGAATACCCAATCCAGGCCTACTTATTTTTCTACGCCCTGATGGGCTGCAACACTTTCAAGACGCCAGCAAATCTTGAAAGTAATATGAAATGGGTTGTAAATATAAAAACAGATGAAAAATTGGCAATTACTTTATAATTTCTGATTTTTTTCACATTTTCAGATTCCTATTTCACTGGGCATTAACCTAATTTAAATATATCTTGAAAGTACTTTAAATCTGGCTCGACATTTCGGTATTAAAAATAGTTTGGAATCCACAGAAATATGCGAAATTGGCACTGGCCAACCAAAAAAAACGACTGCAATAAATTGCATAAGAAGTTGCCATGAGCTACATATAAATTTTCTTAAAAACGAGTGAGTGGTCTGACTTGTGGGCCTGTTTAGTTGACGCGTATGCAAGATTTTTTTAGTTATTATATACTACGTCAACAAACGATTCTAGCAGACGTAACCGTTGGAAGTCAATCCAACGGTCGTCGTGTTTCTTCAATCTATGATCTTCTTGCTCCAGCCGCCAAAGCAGCGCCGGCGGGACCGCCTCCCGCCTCCCGTGGCCAGCTGTGCTGCCGCGCAGGCTTCAGCACCCCCTACTACTCCCACCGCTGGCCAGGGCATCCCTCTACTCACCCACACCCCTTGTTATTCAGCGGCGATGGCAGCCTCACACCGCAGCCGAACCGGTGAACCCTCGTACTCCTCTCCGCGCGGGCTTCCGCTGCCGCGTCTTCCCCGGATCCGCCTCGTCCCCTTACTAGGCCTCGCCATCGTCCACCGCCGTGGTGCTCTCAGCGCGGCGTGGTCAATGTGGTCAACGACCGACTTCCATCAGAAGAGTACTGTACATGGAGAGGCTGACAGCTGGGTCCACGGCAGCCGCAAGGAAGTGCCTCCTTATTACGCGGAAAATAATTATTCCTCCACGTGACAGCAGGGACCCACCGGACGGGCCACCAGTATTTCACGAAAAAAAACATTTCCCCCTGACTGCTGGGACCCACAGGACGGGCCACCGTATTTCGCGAAAAAAATGTTCCCCCCGCTGTCAGCTCGGACCCACCGGAAGTGCCTCCTTATTACGCACAAAAAATGAATACCCCCTGCTAACTGGGACCAACCTTGGTGGGAGGATGACTTGTGGGCCTACTAAGTTGACTAGGACGGAGGCCTTTGTCAACTTTAGTCAATATATGAACGATTCTAGCTCCAGTGACCGTACGATGTCCATCCAACAGCCGTAGTGCTTCTTCAACCTCTGGTCTTCTTGCTCCAGCCGCCCAAAGCAGCGCCAGTCATGCCGCCTGCTCCTGCCGCCCGTGGCCGGCTGTTATGCCGCGGAGGCCTCACCGCCCCGTACTACTCCCACCGCTGGCCAGGCCATCCCTCTACGCACCCACACCCCCTGTTATTCTGCGGCGACGGCAGCCTCACACCGCAGCCGAACGAGTGAACCCTCATACTCCTCTACGCATGGGAATCCACTGTCGCGTCTTCCCCGGCTCCGCGTCGTCCCCTTCCTAGGCCTCGCCGTCGTCCACCGCCCTGGTGCTCTCGGTGTGGCATGGTCAACGTGGTCAAGGAATGGCTTCCATCGGACGTGGACTATACGTGGAGAGGCTGACAGCTGGGTCCACGGCCGCAGCAAGGAAGTGCCTCCTTATTACGCGCAAAATAATTATTCCAACACATGACAGCAGGGACCCACCAGACGGGCCACCATATTTCACAAAAAAACGCTCCCCCTGTCTGCTGGGACCCACCAGCTACATCTTCGCACGCAAGGAAGTGCGTCCGAAAAAAACGATTTGCCCCCGTGACTGCTGGGACCCACCAGCTACATCTTCGCACGCAAGGAAGTGCGTCCGGGCAAAAAAACGATTCGCCACCCTGACTGCTGGGACCCACCAGCTAAATCTTCGCACGCAAGGAAGTGCGTCCGGGAAAACAAACAAAACGATTCGCCCCCCTGACTGTTGGGACCCACCAGCTACATCTTCGCAGGCAAGGAAGTGCTTGATAGTCGGGACCCACCTGGTCGAAGCGTACGTAGTGTTGTCATTCTGGTCGCGCAGGTGTACGTACATACTGGTCGATGTAGAGGCACGCACGTGTTGTAATAGAAGCATGCACGTGTCGATGTAGAGGCGCGCACGTAGCATGTACACGTACGTACAACAGCGAGGGTGCAAGAAAGAAAATACAGCCACATATGTACATACGGGCAGGGTCTCGAACGCCTACTCGCACATATGTACATGGCTGGGTCGGAACGGAAAAACAGCATCGTCGTCGTGTTCATGGGGAGCCAACCAGCTGGGTCGGAACGGAATGCGTGATCGTGTTCATCGGGAGGGCTTGGACGGAACAGGCGTTGGAAACGAGGCCTGGCGTACCGCACAACGGAGGAAATGGACCTCCTATGTTCGGAACGGGGTCCTGTTGATCGGGAGGGGTGTGGCGTATCGCAAAATGGAGGAAACGGACCTCCTACGGTTGAAACGGGGGTCCTGTTGATTGGGAGGGGTGTGGCGTACCGCAAAACAGACGACACGGACTTGTGTTGGAGTGCTACGGTCGAAACGGGGGTCCTGTTCATCGGGACGGGTGTGGCATACCGCAAAACGGACGAAACAGACTTGTGTTGGAGTGCTACGGTCGAAACGGGGGTCTTGTTCATCGGGAGGGGTGTGGCGTACCGCAAAACGGGACTCCACGGGATACTGTTCATATGCACCGTCGACCTCCTCCAGCCTCCACGGGCTACCATCGACCTCCTCCAGCCTCCACGGGCTCCTGTTCATCCAGCCGCCACCGCGCGCTACTCCACCGGCTACTGTTCAACCACCCCTCCACCGTCTACTGTTCATCCAGCCCTCCACCATCTACTGTTCATCCAGCCCTCCACACCACGGGGTCCTGTTCAACCACCCCTCCACGGTCACCCCTCCACCGTCTACTGTTCATCCAGCCCTCCACACCATGGGGTCCTGTTCATCCAGAGGCAACGCCACCGCTCACTGTTAATCCACCCCCCCGCAACGCTCACTGTTCATCCAATCGATCGGCTTAACCTAGCAGCAGTAGCGAAGGAATCGCTCCGTCGGGTTCAGTTAACAGCCATCGATCGATCGCTCGGGTTCAGTAACGCGTAGCCTGCAGTGCAATCACTCGGGTTCAGTTAGAGCCCAACGCCTTGCTCGGGTTCAGTTAGAGCCAACGCCTCGCACACATGCGCGTACGTGTACAAGAGAAACGTGCATCGCTCGGCCCCCGACCTCCCACCGTAACCGGCAACTCCTCGAAATTTTCCTCCCCTGACTTCTACCATGGTTTTTTCCGTCATGGACAGCCCAAAGAATGTCATGCAGCTGCGTCTCCGGCCCGCCCAGGACGAAAAGCCCATTTTTTGTCATGATTTTTTGTCATAGAAGTAGGAGCCCACCATATCTATGATGATACCGGGTTTTGTCACAATTATCGTCATAGAAGTGTCATATGTATGACAATTTTTTTTTCGTTCGGCCCAAAATGTCATGGATGTGTCTTTTTTTGTAGTGAAGAATACGCTTGACCTAGTCCTCGATTGGTTGTTTCTTGAGTTAACCTGCGGCCGGGTCTCACCTTTATATACACAGGTTGAGACCCGGAAGCTTACAGAGTCCCGGCCAGCTCACAGAATGTAACCGGCCCGGTTTCTAACTAATCATGCCTTACAGGGCAAGTCATCATATGACGGTCCATAGGCCCGGGTCTTAGGGCTTTCACCGGGCCAGCCTCCATGGGCCGCCGTCTTCACACTTCTCCTTGGGCCTCCTTGGACCTTCTTCATATTAAAACCGCCAATGGTGTAACCCGGCCCCACCTGGCCGGGTCATACCTCGGAGATATATCCCCAACATTAGGCCTCAGGTTGATTTGAACTTGTTCATGTCAATCTTCATTGTTAACTTAACATACTGTGCATTAGTGTCGAATTTTATGCAAACCGCTATAACCCGCCATCACGTCATATAAACATAATCATCGTCACCCGCCATGACCTCATCCGCGTTAACTCCGCACAGGACCTAGGATATCTCAACAGATCTTTATCTTTAATGGGCTTCTCGAAAATCGAGGCGTCCACATTGTTAACATAATCATTTTCCCCCTCGATCTCCGTGCATGACATCTTATCACCTCCTTATAAATAGGGACATGGGCCCTCCTTTTCACTTTTACCCCTGCCTCTGCCTCTTCTTCCTCCTCCTCGCGACTATCGACGCCATCGGAGCACCGCCGCCCCAGTCAACAGCTTTGTCTTGGCCGCTGCATCACACTGATTTCAACCAGAAAAAACACGGCGCCCCTCCGCTGTCCATCAACATCACCAGGTACCTATCCCCTTTTGCTTGCAATCTGCATTTGGGTTCCCCAGTTCTTTAGTGTTCATCGATGTTCATCGGTGTTCATCAGAGTTCATCATGGTTCCTCCATTAATCTGCTTTAGTTGAATACGGATGCAACGTAGAAGTCGTGCAGTAGTAGTCCTAGCTCTCATTGAATCATCCCCTTTCCGCAAGATTTAGTTTCACCACTTTGGTTCTTTCGCCCCCATTCTAGGGTTAAGATTTAATTTTTCTTTTTGAAGCTGCCGCAGATCCATAATTATAACTGCAATCTATAAAACCTGTTTATTCCACACTTAGCAAAATTCAGCAATCTTGGATCTATAGGTACTTGACCCGCCCTTCAGTTTTTGGGCGGCTTAACCATAAATTTGTAACTCGCCAAAGATTCCAAGAGTTGCTTCCAATTAACATGTTAATCATGTTGCCGGCTTATTTTTCCGCAATAGCTCCTCATAATAACTATTAAAATATTATGTAATCACCTTGGGCGGCTTATCATTATAATTGTAAGCCGCCATGCCTCTGTCCGGCTTTAAAACTTGCAACCGGCTTTGTATAGCAATATGGAATTTATCACCTTTTATTTCCTGATCACAGCTTATCACCTCCGTTCAACATGACTAAGGCACCTTCAATTTGTGACTGGATCCCCTCCAAGGTCACCGAAGGGACCCTCAAAGACTATGTTTCTATGGGCATTTTAGCAGCCAAGAATGTCATCAATTGGTGGGTCCTTGGTTCTGAATGCCCTCCTGAATCTCAATAGGGTGAGGTTGTAGTTTTCACAGATCATCTTCTTCACGGTTTCTCTCTGCCCGGCTCAAAATTCTTTCAAGACGTGCTGCAATTTTATAACCTTCATCCTCAAGACATTGGCCCCAATTACGTCTCCAACATATGCAATTTCCAAGTATTCTGCGAAGCCTATCTTTGTGAAGAGGTTTCTACAGATCTGTTCAGAGACTTTTATTACATCAACCACCAAACAAAGATGACCGACGGGCTGAGTCTTGAACTTGGGGCATCTTAATTCAGAGGTGGAGGGACGTGTCATTCCCCTCAGCCACTCTGCCAAGTCATCCCAAAGATTGGAATTTCACTTGGTTCTACTGTAAAGACACCTCTCTAAAGGGTGAGAACCGCCTACAGGGTTATCGTCTAGATCGGCTTCCTACTAGGGGCCCACTCCCAGGCCCGATGACTGCCACAGAGTGCAGCCTCTATTCTCCTACTTTTTCCAAGATTCGGGCCTTCATTGCAAACGACTTAACTGGAGTTGATCTTGTCCGCTGTTGGGTTCATGGAGAATTCTACTGTTTAGCCACCGCCCCGGCTTGATGTGCAAATATACTGGAAGTACAAAATATCCACAACGCTATAACCCCATTGAATTAGACCAGCAATAGTTAAATGAAGCTGTCAAATCACTCCTTGGCGAGCCAATGGAGAACTGCATTAAAATGGGCCTAACTCCTTTTTGTGTTCTTAACCCGCCACCGACTATAAGTATCTTGTATGAACCGCTTTTGCCTTACTATCAATCTCTTGATCAACTGGTTTTAACCATATTATCTATCTATCTATCTATACCTATACTAATTCTAGACTCCCTAGAAATTACCATGTTAATTAGAAATTACCAGCCGTTTATCTGGTGGGACCTAATTATTATGGTCGAGATTAAATCTTATCACGATTGTAGGAGTATCATATGGGCCTTCGTTTTAGCCTAGGGAAATTCCAATCTCATGTGACACTGCATTGGTGTAACTCACCATTGACAATAGTCATAGACTTAGACCGCCGGGTTATCTGCATGGCCAAAGTTTCATCCTCAGGTAACTCGCCCCAGGTCATATAAACCAAATAGGGAACTGTCCAATCAGGGATTACATGAAGAGCCGCCACCAGTTGTGCCTCCGGGTCAGGAATAGCAAGATCCTCTTCTGATGGCAATTTGACTAAAGGATTATGCAACACATCAAGAAAAACATTAGGGGGGTACCTACTTACGTTGAGACCCAAGCTGGCTCAAAGCATCAGATGCCTCATTCTTCCTTCGATGAAGATGCTCCACCTGATATCCTTTGAAGTGACCAGCAATATTATCAACCTCCCGGCGATAAGCCGCCATGAGCGGGTCTTTAGAATCCCAAGTGCCTGAAACTTGCTGAGACACCAAGTCTGAGTCGCCAAAACACCAGACCCATCTTAAATTCATCTCTTTGTCCATCATGAGGCCATGAAGCAAGGCCTCATATTCAGATGCATTGTTAGTACAGGAAAACATCGGCCTTAAGACATAACAAAACTTGTCACCTCATGGGGAAGTCAAAATAACTCCAGCCACCGGCCCTTCCAATTTCTTGGACCATCAAAATGAATAATTCAATATGTGTTATCAGGATTCTCCTCTATGACAGCCTAGATTTTGCCTTCTCTCTTTTTCCGGACTTCATTTGCCTTTGCTTGGATTTTGAGTTTTTGGAATAAATTCAAATGGACTTAACACCTGGGCATGTCCTTGATTTTCACCTAAGTGAACCATCTATCTCTCATTCCACATTCTTTCTCTGAAAAATCCCAAAATGACCCAAGGAATATTTTTCATAAAAGAAAAATATTCAATTTCTTCTCTGAAACTCATTTCAGAAATTTGCGGTCCAAAGCAACCCTCATTTTTATGGCTCCAAAAATCCTGAGAAAGTTCCCAAATATTCTTTGAATCTTGGCCCACCTTCCTGAGCAAAAATATTGCATAACTGTTTGGAATATTCTTGCTATAGAAAATCATTTCTCTTCTGGCCTCAAAATGCACTTTGCACAACAAGTGTATTTTTCCTTGATCCAATGGAGCTGATTTTTCTTGAGCCTCATTACCCTCCTAAACAAAGCTTAACCCCAGGAGATCAGCCCTACTAACCTTCTAGAAGCCCTCAAAACTTGGTGACCAAGTTTCTGACCAAAAACTTGCCAAGAAGCTCTAGTCTCATCTGGTCGGCCTGGCAGTGTGCCATCACCCTTCATAGACCAAACACTGCACGAACAACACCCCAGACATAGTTTGGCATCGCGTGGGCGTCGTCTTGACCATGCCAGGGTGGTGACCGTGTGAAGACACGGCCCTGGCAACGCGGCCGACGCGCTCTGCTGTCACATCCCTAGTTATGGTATGCACTAGGCTAGCCCTTCATGTGTGCATCATGTTTAAATTTCTCACAAACATTGAAATGGGGATGACAGAAACCCCAACATCACTTGATCCAACTAGGGTTACTAAAATACTTTTGTAATGAACCTGAAATGCCCTCCAAAAATGTTCATCACTTTTGTCTTGTTTAGAACCTGTGCCAAAATTGGTTCACATTTTTCTAGGACACCTAAGGTCATATAATTAAATCATACTCTATTTGCATTTGGGCATTTAAATGCCATATAATATTTTAAATGTCCAAATAATTCTGAACTTAAGTGTGGGCTGTTGGAAATATTCCAAACAAAGCCCCTAATTATTTTCAGGATTTTTGGATATGCCTAGCTATTTTTAATAAAGCCACACAGTTATAGAAAAATAGAAAAACAACTTAAATAGAAATAAGAGAGAGAGAGAGAAACTCACCTGGGCCTCTTACCTGTAGCAGCAGCCCACCTTGCCAGGCAACCTGGCCGGCCCAGCCCAGCGCCGCTGCCAATCATCCCCCACCTTTTGCCAGTAGGACGAGATGCGTGTGGCCGCCGTGCGCGCCCACGTGCCGCGGCCACCTCCTGCTTCTGCCGACGCCCTGGACCGGCTAAAGCTGCCACACACACCCCTGACCCTCTCCTTCTCTCTCCCGCGGCGATTCCCCTCTCTGCCCCTCTCTCCCTCGACCGTCCGCAAGCACCCGAGAACGCTGACAAGCTCCACCGCAGCCACCGCGCACGCCTCGCGTCCCCGAGTCGTCCATCGCCTCGGCTACCTCGAGGGGCTCCTCTCTGACGAATCTCGTGAGCCCGGAGGCACCGAAGCAACGCAGCCGTCGTCTTCTTCACCGCCGGTCGCCGGACCTCCCCGTCATCTATTCGCCGCAGCCAGGCCGTCCCCGAGCCTCCCGTGCTGATCTTCAGGACCGCTGCGAGCACCTGCTGCTTCTCCCTTGCTCGCCCCCTCAATTCCCTTCCCATAGCCCCGTCCTCTGACCATGACCGAGCTTGCCGCCGCCATGCCATGTCGTTGTCGTTGCCACAGTCGCCCCCGCCCTTTTTTGAGCGTGCCGCCATGCTCACCGAGCTCCCAGGAGCCGAACACGACTAACACCGGCCCCTGCCGTGCACCATAGCTCGTTCTCCCCTCCTCGCCGAACTCCGGCCGCCGCCCAAGTGGACGGTGGTGTCGTTCTAGGCCACCTCTGGCGAAACCAATGGCACTAGTCAATGCGGCCGAGCCTCCTCGTCACATAGATGGCCTCCGTCGTTGGTTTGGTCGCCGGAGACGCAATCCCGCAGCCCGCCACCTCATCTGGCCTCGCCAGTGTCGAGTCGCCGGTGAGTTTGACCCCGCTGACCAGGAGGTTTGACCTCCCCTGGGTCGCTAACAGGTGGGCCCATGCCCCTGTTTGTTTAGCATTAGCATTTAATTAGTGTTAACTAATTTAGTTAGTTAGATGTGACACTGACATGCAGGCCCCACGTGTCAGGTTTGACCCGGGGCAGCTCTGTTGACTCTGCTGACATCACCCTGATGCAATGCTGATGCAATTAACAATTTTCTAGATTTAAAATAAATCCAGGAAATTTCAGAAAATAGTCAAAACTTCTAAAATTCATAGAAAATTATCTATAACTCCAAATGAAATAAATTATATATGAAAAATGATTAGAAAAATCCAATCTATCCATCTGTACCATTTTCATGCATGTTAGAACAACTTATGACTACTGTTTAGGACAATTCAATTAAATGGCATTTAAGAAATCACATATGGAGTTTGAATTTGAACCTAGTGTTCAAACCAACTCCATTTAACTTGTTGTTAGTTGCATTAGCTCAATCAACAGCATATTGCCATGTCACATTCATGCATCATATTGCTGCATTGTATTTATTGTGTTTCCTTCTCCATTGCCGGTATTTGCCCCCTCTCAGTAGACGTGGTTCCGACGATGAGTTCGATGACACTGATGAAGAGCTATATCATCTTCAGAAGTGCCAGGCAAGCAAAACCCCCTTGTTCATTCCGATACAATCCCACTCTCTCGCTCCTGCTCTCTTTTACTGCATTAGGATAACAACGATTCAACTTGATACGACCAGTACCGGTCGTACCAATGACAAAGACGACATACAAGCTGCCTCTCATGATCAAGTTGACGTATGTGTGTTGATATATTTATGCGGAAGCTGCAATGACGAAGAACTAGTTGTGGTGCAAAATACATGGTGTGCGGGTCAAGCGGAGACTGAGGCATTTATGTCAAGAGATAAAAAATGAGTAACATTAATCCCTGTGAAGAAACTAGATCCTGCACGTACATGTTTGGAGGAAAGGTGTACACGTACAAGAATTATGATAGTTGTTATGTGCATGGCTACGTGAGAGAGATGGCTGGATGGAGATACTATTATCAAGGAGACGAATTAATTAAAGTTGAGGATCTATGTATTGCATGTACGTGGTTTAGATGGCAGGTGCAAGAAATCATATTTCTGTTCCTATTTTTGCCACGCAAGGAACATGCGAGAGGACATGTACGTGATGTAGATCAGCTCTCTCTCAAGGACATTGGATGGGGCCCGCCTACAGCAAAAGTAAAGACGGTTCATCAGTTAGAGAGAGTCCAAGTCGGTTTAGATAATATAGATATTCGTACTGTGTTTTTGTTGAAGAAAGAGATAGCATGCGTTAGGAAAGAGGAGTCTATCAAATTTGTTTTCCAAGTTGGTCTAGCAAGTCCGGCTACTACAAATAGCCATGATACGTTAATTGTAAAACAGGTTATATTTTTATGAATAGACATGATGTGTTTTTAGTGTAAATACCCGTATCGAGTTTTGGGGGAACCTGTCTAAAAATCCCTAAGTTTTGGAGGAAGCTTTAGAAAACCTCTGTGTTGCGATTTCTCTTCGTGGAAATTGTTTTGTGCGTGAGTACCGTCGTCGAGATTGGTTTTCTTGTGCTGGGCCGCAAGGTTGAAACCCTCTACTTCGTGTACATCGCGTGCGCGGGCGAGAGGTTGCTACTGCTGGTGGCAGAGTGTCATGAAAGGTCGGGCCACAAAAAAAAATCAGATCTCGCCACGAGGTTCGGTCTATATCAGGTGGTATTCAGAGCGAGGTTGTTCACGACACTGTGTAGGAGATGATTGAATTATCACGGAAGCTAAGCTATGGATTTCAACTGGAGGAGGAAGGTCGATGGGATGGGTTTTTTCATACTCGTGTTGTGGTACAGGAGAGATCATGTGCCATGACAATCGACCACATGAGTTTGATCAATGCTGTAAGCATCGAGATGGTGGAGAAGCTAGATCTAGCGGTGACACCACGAGCACAACCATACTTGTTCCGCTGGGGTTGTGATGTGCTCATTGTCACACACCAAACGAAGGTACCGTTTTTGTTGGGAAATTATTTTTGCGAGATTTTCTGCGATGTAATTCCGGCACGATGATTTCATGTCATTTGTTATTGGGCGAGCCATGGTACAAAGAGCATGATGTGGTGTATGATTGCAAAACACACACATATACCGTCAAGAGAGGTAAGAAGTATAACCTCGTGCCAATGGGTGAGGAACGTTTTCTTTCTTGGAGAAAAGAACATCTTGAGAAGATAAAAGAGCACGAAGAAGAAGACAAGAAGAAGGCCGAAGTTGCTGAAATTTTAACTGCCGTTGTTCAATCTGTAGATCAAAATATTGCGAAAGAGATTTACTCGAAACCGGGGACGGTTTCGTTTCAAGGGGGAGAGGATGATACAACCATGCATAATTTAAATTCAGAGATCGACGCGGTTTCGACTGGAGCTGATATGGAGCGATGTGTATCAAAATACCCATAGTTAAGTTTTGAATATGAGCAACCACTAGTAGATAGATGCATGCATGCTGAAGCATTGCAAGCGATGTGCATCAGGAGAGAAGAGAAGTCTATTCAGGTTAAGATGATAATTGCTTCGGTGTTAGACAGTCATGCATCAAGAGGAAACGAAGGAAAAGAATACTTTAGTTATTTTGGTAAGCTACGTTCAGGAGGAGGCACCAAGGAGTCCAACGTCAGAATCAAAAGAAGAAGAATATTATTCTTTCTTTTCCTGCCAATCAAGGAAGCCATGTACGTGAGAAGGCCATTTCTTTGGGAGTTTTTGAGCTTGAAGGGTATTGGTTGGGGCCCACCCAGATTGACCCAACGCATGCACAAACCAGCTCATGCACGAAAGCTAGTACTAGTTTTATTTTGTTTCAATCTTTCAAGTCGGTTTAGATATGCTTACGTGTTACCTTCGGTTTTAAGTACGTAGCAAGTCTTGCTTTCCAAGATAGTTAGGGTGCGGCTATTATATAAAGCCAAACTAGTTCTTTGTAAAGGGAGGTTATTTTTTTATGAAATAGACACGATGTGTTTTTCAGGGTACACACCCGTATCAAGTTTTAGAGGGATCTTTACAAAACCTCTATGTTGCGATTTCTCTTCGTGGAAATTGTTTTGCGCATGAGTACCTTCATTGAGATTGGTTTTTTCGTTGGGCCACAAGGTTCAAACCCTCTACTTCGTGTACATCGCGTGCGCGGGCAAGAGGTTGCTACTGCTGGTGGTGGAGTGTCGTGAAAGGTTGGGCCACAACAACAAATCAGATCTCGCCACGAGGTTCGGTCTATATCAGGTGGTATCACGCGGCAAGCATCGAGATGGTGGAGAAGTTGGAACTACCGACAACACCACGCCCACAACCATACTCGTTCCGTTGGTCTCATGAAGAGCTCAATGTCACACATCAGACCGAGGTACCGTTTTTGTTGGGAAAATATTTTTGCACGGTTTTGTGTGACGTGATACCGGCACCGATGGTTTCATGTCATTTATTGTTAGGCAAGCCATGGTACAAAGAGCATGATGTTGCCTATGATTGTCAAACACACATATATACTGTCAAGAAGGGTAAGAAGTACGACCTCGTGCCCATGGGTGAGGATCATTTCATCGCTTGGAGGAGCGACCATCAGAAAAATATAAGAGAACAGGAAGATGCAAAAAAGAACATGGTCGAACCTACTAAAAATTTTGTGGTCACCGTTCAATCAATACATGAAAATATTGCTCAAGAAATTGAGTCAAAACCGAGGACGGTTTTGCTTCAAGGGGGAGAGGATGATACGACTAGTACCAGTCATACCAATGACAAAGACGACATACAAGCTGCCTCTCATGATCAAGTTGACATATGTGTGTCGATATATTTATGCGGAAGCTGCAATGACGAAGAACTAGTTGTGGTGCAAAATACATGGTGTGCGGGTCAAGCGGAGACTGAGGCGTTTATTTCAAGAGATAAACAAACGAGTAACATTAATCCCTGTGAAGAAACTAGATCCTGCACGTACATGTTTGGAGGAAAGGTGTACACGTACAAGAATTATGATAGTTGTTATGTGCATGGCTACGTGAGCGAGATGGCTAGATGGAGATACTATTATCAAGGAGACCAATTAATTAAAGTTGAGGATCTATGTATTGCATGTACGTGGTTTAGATGGCAGGTGCAAGAAATCATATTTCTGTTCCTATTTTTGCCACGCAAGGAACATGCGAGAGGACATGTACGTGATGTAGATCAGCTCTCTCTCAAGGACATTGGATGGGGCCCGCCTACAGCAAAAGTAAAGACGGTGCATCAATTAGAGAGAGTCCAAGTTGGTTTAGATAATATAGATATTTTTTGTTTAAGAAAGAGATAGCATGCGTTAGGAAAGAGGAGTCCATCAAATTTGTTTTCCAAGTTGGTCTAGCAAGTCCGGCTACTACAAATAGCCATGATACGTTAATTGTTAAACAGGTTATATTTTTATGATAGACATGATGTGTTTTTAGGGTAAATACCCGTATCAAGTTTTGGGGGAAGCTGTCTAAAAATTCCTAAGTTTTGGAGGAAGCTTTAGAAAACCTCTGTGTTGCGATTTCTCTTCGTGGAAATTGTTTTGTGCGTGAGTACCGTCGTCGAGATTGGTTTTCTCGTGCTGGACCGTAAGGTTCAATCCCTCTACTTCGCGTACATCGCGTGCGTGGGCGAGAGGCTACTACTGCTGAAGGTGGAGTGTCGTGAAAGGTCGGGCCGCAACAACAGACCGGAACTCGCCACGAGGTTCAGTTTACATCACAACTGTTACATGCTGCGGTAGTTGAAACCCTTTTCCTCTGCATGACCTGTCATTTCGATAGTAAATAGATGAAACCCACTAGCATGAGTAGGAGTTGTTTGAGCCCTGATGTGCCTACTCATTCATGTTTGTTTGTCATGCTTGTTAGTTCTATGTCTCATTCAGTGAGTTGCTCGATCTTCGAGAAGATCGACTCTTCTAAAATTCTCCCTTTCTTCCCGTTGACTTGTTAGATGTAGTTGTCAAAGCAAAATGCCAAGATCAAGGTGGTGAAATGAATCAACGTCCTCGAGAAGGACATCTGGATCGTGAAGTTTGTGTTAGCTTGTGTCCCTTTGTCTTCTTACCCCATGACTTGAATCTCGGGATGAGATTCTTGTTTAGTAGGGGTGAGTTGTCACATCCCTAGTTATGGTATGCACTAGGCTAGCCCTTCATGTGTGCATCATGTTTAAATTTCTCACAAACATTGAAATAGGGATGACAGAAACCCCAGCATCACTTTATCCAACTAGGGTTACTAAAATACTTTTGCAATGAACTTGAAATGCCCTCCAAAAATGTTCATCACTTTTGTCTTGGTTTAGAACCTCTGCCAAAATTGGTTCACATTTTTCTAGGACACCTAAGGTCACAGAATTAAATCATACTCTATTTGCATTTGGGCATTTAAATGCCGTATACTATTTTAAATGTACAAATAATTCTGAACTTAAGTGTGGCTGTTGGAAATATTCCAAACAAAGCCCCTAATTATTTTCAGGATTTTTGGAAATGCCTAGCTATTTTTAATAAAGCCACGCAGTTGCAGAAAAATAGAAAAACACCTTAAATAGAAATAAGAGAGAGAGAGAGAGAGAGAAACTCACCTGGGCCTCTTACCTGTAGCAGCAGCACACCTGGCCGGCCAAGCCCAGCGTCGCTGCCAGTAATCCCCCACCTCTCGCTAGTAGGATGAGAGGCGTGTGGCCGCCGTTTGCGCCCACGCGCCTCAGCCACCTCCTGCTTCTGCCGACGCCCTGGACCGGCTAAAGCCGCCACGCACCCCCTGGCCCTCTCCTTCTCTCTCTCGTGGCAATTCCCCTCTCTGCCCCTCTCTCCGTGACTGTCCGCAAGCGCCCGAGAACACTGACGAGCTCCACCGCAGCCACCGTGCATGCCTCGCCTCCCCGAGTCGTCCATTGCCTCTGCTACCTCGAGCGGCTCCTCTCCGACGAATCTCGCGAGCCCGGAGGCACCGAAGCAACATAGTCATCATCTTCTTCACGCCGGTCGCCGGACCTCCCCGTCGTCATTTCGCCATAGCCTAGCCGTCCCCGAGCCTCCCTTGCTGATCTTCAGGACCGCTGTGAGCTCCTGCTGCTTCTCCCTTGCTCGCCCCCTCCATTCCCGCCCCCTAGCCCCGTCCTCCGACCACGACCGAGCATGCCGCCGCTGTGCCATGTCGTTCCTGTGGCCACAGTCGCCCCTGCCCGTTTTTGAGCGTGCCGCCGTGCTCACTGATCTCCCAGGAGCCGAACACGACCAACACCAGCCCCTGCCGGGCACCGTAGCTCCTTCTCCCCTCCCCGCCGAACTCGAGCCACCGCCCAAGTGGACGCCGTCGTCATTTTAGGCCACCTCCGGCGAAACCAATGGCACTAGTCGATGCGGCCGAGCCTCCTCGTCACGTAGATGGCCTCGCCGTTGGTTTGGTCATCGGAGATGCAATCCCGCAGACCGCCGCCGCGTCTGGCCTCGCCGGTGTTGAGTCGCCGACGAGATTAACCCCGCTGACCAGGAGGTTTGACCTCCCCTGGGTCGCTGACAGGTGGGCGCATGCCCCTGTTTGTTTAGCATTAGCATTTAATTAGTGTTAACTAATTAAGTTAGTTAGATGTGACACTGACATGCAGGCCCCATGTGTCAGGTTTGACCCGGGGCAGCTCTGTTGACTTTGTTGATGTCACCCTGATGCAATGCTGACACAATTAACAATTTTCTGGATTTAAAATAAATCTAGGAAATTTTAGAAAATAGTCAAAACTTCTAAAATTCATAGAAAATCATCTATAACTCCAAATGAAATAAATTATATATGAAAAATGATCAGAAAAATCCAATCTATCCATCTGTACCATTTTCATGCATGTTAGAACAACTTATGACTACTGTTTATGACAATTCAATTAAATGGCATTTAAGAAATCACATATGGAGTTTGAATTTGAACCTAGTGTTCAAACCAACTCCATTTAACTTGTTGTTAGTTGCATTAGCTCAATCAACAGCATATTGCCATGTCACATTCATGCATCATATTGCTGCATTGCATTTATTGTGTTTCCTTCTGCGTTGCCGGTATTTGCCCCCTCTCAGTAGACGTGGTTCCGACGATGAGTTCGATGACACCGATGAAGAGCTATATCATCTTCAGAAGTGCCAGGCAAGCAAAACCCCCTTGTTTATTCCGATAAAATCCCACTCTCTCACTCCTGCTCTCTTTTACTGCATTAGGACAACAACGATTCAACTGTTACATGCTGCGGTAGTTGAACCCGTTTGCCTCTGCATGACCTGTCATTGCCATAGTAAATAGATGAAACCCACTAGCATGAGTAGGAGTTGTTTGAGCCCTGATGTGCCTACTCATTCATGTTTGTTTGTCATGCTTGCTACTGCTTAGAGTTGAGTCAGGTCTGATTCATCGGGGATGAATTGGAATGGTGATAAACATGTCCTACTGTGTGAGCTAAGCGTGTGAACATGATTTGGTATAGGTAGCGGTGAGAGGCCATGTAGGAGTACATGGTGGGTTGTCTCATTGAAGCCGTCCTCAAGAACTGAGTTCTGTGTTTGTGATCCACGAACAGTTACTACCACACATTGTCCTCCGGGCGCTCCAAGCTCTCTCGACTAATAATCAACTCGATCTCTGTCCAGGAGTTGCAACTAGTTTCTAGTGTTTGTATGTTGTGTTAGTAGTCTACCAAGTGGCACCCGGTACAGGTGGGCTTGGGTTAGACTAGGCACCGTGGCCGAGTATGCCAAGCGCCGCCCGTTTGGTGGGCTTGGAACCCTGTACACATCGTTTGGGGTCGTGAGCGACACCCCGGCCGGATCTCCTTGCGGATGGAACTAGAATAGGCGATAAACCTGGACTAGAGACTTGTGTGGTTAGTCAGGTCGTGGCCGACACCCTCACCAGGCTTCCGCTTGAAGGTTGCCGAGATACATGACATGTACATGGCGGTAAGTGGCGAGAGCGCGTGTGAAGAAGTACACCCCTGCAGGGTTAACATAATCTATTCGAATAGCCGCGTCTGCGGTAAAGGACCTCTGGGTTGCCTATACAGTTCATAGACAAGTGAAAGTGGATACTCTAAAATACGCAAGATAAGCATGAGTGCTATGGATGGTGTTCTCGTAGGGATATGGGAGCGGATCCATAGTGGAGTATTGCTATGGTGAATATGTGGACTCGTGAGCGCAACCTCAAAGAGTTACTTGCAGTCGTAGTTCAGGATAGCCACCGAGTCAAAGCTGGCTTGTTGTAGTTAAACCCCACTGTCGTGGAATTAACACGTCAAATGTCCTTAGTGTGAGGACTTAGTCGCGAGGCCAATGCATCTATGTGGTAGCTTGAGAGGGGTTGAGCGGAATCGAGAGACGCAACACAAGACAAGGGTTTAGACAACTTCGGGCCCCGGGAAACATCATCTGGTAACAACCCTACATGTTGTTTGAGGCTAGATCTCATTATCATCACGAGGGAGTCGCCGTAAACCGGCTCTCCTCTAGTTGTGTCTAGCCCTAGAGATTGTTTCTTGATCCCCCCCTTTGGGGAGCCCTGCCCCTCCTTATATAAGTTAAAGGGGCGGGTTACATGTAGAGTCCATCTCGGACTAAGACTTAACTATTTTGACTTCCTTTCCTGGGCTTCTTAATGTCTGCCGGTTTAACATTGTCTGCCAGTTTAACATTGTCTGCTGGTTTAACATTGTCTGTCAGTTTAACACTGTCTACCGGTTTAACATTGTCTGCCGGTTTAACATTGTCTGCCGGTTTAACACTCGCCGGCTTACCGTCTGTCTTTAGCCATTTGTCTTTAACTGTCTGCCGGTTTACCACCAGCCGGTTTACCGTCTGTCTTAGCCATCTGTCTTGACTCTCTGCCGGTTTACCATCCGCCGGTTTAACAAGTCCCTACCGGGTTACGACTCCGGCCGGGTCATACCACGGGGTATAGTCTCAACATTAGCCCCCAGTTTAATTTGGATTTATCCATGTTAAACTGATCCTGATCATCCTTAAGTTCTTGTCACTTCCTTCTTCTAGAAAATCCGGTTTAATAGGCCAGCTTCATAATCAACTTACTAACATTGGTTTCTCATAGAAAATATATTGTGAAGAATAACTCCTTTGATTCAGCTCCCAATGCTTAACAAAAATATTGGTCCTTGAAATACTCATCTGATCTTCAGCCGGTTTAAGGACATAAAACTTGCCGGTTTAAGAATGTAGAACTTGCCAGTTTATAAATATTGATAGCACCGGGTCATACTTGTAGTTAACATCCAGCTTAAAAATATACCTCTTATACGACTATCACTTGTAGCCCTCAAGTCTTAAGAAGGTAGCATAGCAACAGCTTAAGACTTGCTTCAATATAAATATCACAATCTTGAAGAAATCCAGGTTATTCATCTCAATCACTAGTCAGAATTGAGCATTCCACATATGTAGCCCCCAAGTACCGGGTTGTCATGCTTGCAGCAACCTGGGACTTGTAATTTCCTGATGCTCATAAAAACTTCAACCAGTGTAGCCCCCAAGGGACGGGTCATTATGCAATAATGAGCAGGGACTTTGTAAATATAATCATGTAAACTTTGAACAGCAACGGTGTAGCCCCCAAGGGCCGGCTCAGTAAGATAATATTGATCTGGGACTTTGATATATACTTCAATGAAAATAACATCATATGATGTAACCCCCATCATGGGGCTTGAATCCATGTCCACAAGGTTAAGAGCCTTGTGCTTTACCAACTGAGCAGTAGACCCTTCAATATAATGAATAAAAAGCTTTGTACCTTGAATTGTTGACAGGAGCAATTGGTAACCCCCACGGGCTGGCTCATTATAATGTGATGAGTCAGGTCTTCAATAAGATGAGCAAAAAATGACTTTGCATTAGCCCCCAAGTGTCATGGTGCATGCTTGCAGCGACATGAGACTTGCATATTTGATGTAATCTCAACAGAGATAATGTAGCCCCCAAGTGCCGGGTTGTAAGCCTGCAGCAACTCAGGACTATTCCTTCAATTGTAGAATAAATCATATCCATTGATAATATGATAACCATTGTGCTAAAGCGACTTTGAAAACCTTAATCATAATACTGGTGATTAATAACCATAATAAAAATCTAGCCATGTTGGCTATTAAAGATTTGAATAATATACCCAATGATTTATGAGCGCATGATTCCAATAGGGCAATCCAAATATATACTGGCGACTTATAGTCAAAAGCCAGGCCGGGTCAATAAACACCGGATTATAAGTGATTATGTACTGACAACTTGTAGTTGAAAGTCGAGCCGGGTTAATGAACACCGGGTTAATTTGATGACTGATAGTCATGCCGAGTCAATAGACATCGGTTCAACATAAAATTTATGAAAAGAGAAAAATCTTGACAAAGAAAAATAAAACCATGTAGTCGAGGCTTTTCAAGGGCTGCCAGGCCCAAATTCGAGGCTTTTCATGGGCTGCCAGGCTGCTGAGTTAAACCATTTGACAAAGCCTTTTAAGATGGGCCTCCAACTAACCAATCACCGTTTTAACTTTGACAAGTTCAGGGTCTCAATGAGAGTAACTGTCAAACGTTCGGAGGGTCATGCCACGATTACCTGGATAGGAGTGGCTTACTTGATGAGGGTAGGTTAACCTGAGGTTTTAGGTAAATATACCAGGCTTCCAAGCCGTGGGTCGATACCCAGCTACAAAGGTCCATTCAAACTCCTTGGTATTTGACACAAGAAGCCCCCAAGTAACATGACGAGTTGTGCTCATTGGGTACCTATGTTTGAGTTGTGCATAGCATCCATACTCTCTTTGGCCCTTTGGGTGTGAAGCTCCCTAGCTGTATTGTGGCATGATAGCCGGTTTAATCGACAGAACTCCGCTTTGTCAGTTGAAGCCCCCATGTAACCAATAATATGATAAGCCAATAAGGCGGGATACCCATGTTTGAACCACGCATTAGGGCAGCAGGTTCTCTTTGGCAACCTTTAACTTTTTTGCAAGAGATAAATTCTTCTTGAACTGGTATTTTGAACCGGATATCGAAAGCTTTAAAGCTTTGTGGGAGATAGCTTTCCCTTGAGCCATATTTTAAACTAGAATTCTTCTTCTTTAAGCCGGAAATTTTCTGATGGCTATAAACTCGAACTTGCGAGTGATTAATCCTTCTTGAACCGGAATTTATTAAACCGGATTTGAGAGCTTCAGAGCTGTGGGGGAACAGATTTTCCTTGAACTGGCATTTACACCGGCATTCTTTGTTTTGAACCGGAAGATTCTTCAGACGACTTTTAAATTTCCGCCAATAAGGCAGTAGCCTCCGGGACCGGGTTATCTTTCCCACCAACGTCCTAGAGTTCTTGACTTCACTGAAAACTGGTCAAGTCTTGCTGAATCATATCATCATAGCCCCCGAGTCTTAAGATGACTCAAGGAGTTGTCTTGAGATTCTCCGTGCTTGACCATAGCAGAAGGTATATATATCATCGGTGTTGATAGCATGATATGGATTCACAAAAGGTTGAGGTGACTGCGGCGGGTTTTAATTTATCCCGTATGAGCCATATCAGCAACTCGGCCAATGGTTCCTTCCAACTAGGTATTTGAAGTTAACCAAACTGTAGTGACAGTGATTGGTGCACATGTCCATTGAACCATCCAACGCAGACATCAGCTGATGATAACTTGCCTCCAATTTGCTGGAAGAAAAACAGGGCTACCCAAGCAGTGACTGGCTTTTTACTCAATAAAATAGCTCATGCGGACAGGCGAGTCAATCGTGGACATAGTTCCGGCGAGTCGATGTAGATCGAGCTGCACGGGTGGCAACTTGTGCACACCCAATCAATAGAAAGTAAGTGTGGATGCCAGTGCATGATGATGCTAATACATGCTCCATAAGCACACCATGGCACCACCCTTATAATTAATCACGGTCCTGCACAAAATATATGACAGACCAAAGTAATTGCTTCTCGACAAAAAATATATGTGCCAAAAATATACTTAAATGGATATCATCTGGCTTTTTTTTGTCGGATTAACGCCGATGTTGGTGACATATATTACCAAATAGTATATGAACATTGAATTCCGCTGATGTGATGTAACATAACATCCACGTGACCCTCTGTTTTTTTGACAGCCCTTAACTTTTCCTTGGTAATCTCATAATTCCTATCAGCATCTGGAGCCCTCACAGCAGCAGGCGAGGAAAAAGCACGATCCCAACCGGATGCGTGGTGGGGAGGTGTCATTTGACTTTGGCTGCCATCGATGTACTGAAAACTTTAACTTTACAGATGTGACGCTTGTGTTGGTGGCCGGATTGTCACCATAGTAGTACGCATTAGTACTAATATACTTGATTGTTCTTGTCTCAATAACTGTCATAGCAGGCTTGTCGCAATTGGCCGGTTCGAAGCAAGAACCAAGCATGATACGGGCACCAGAATGGGCAACAACTGCCATAGACAGGCTCGGGCAGCCGCTCGGAGGCCGGGCAGAGGCGGTTGACTCAAAGCGAGGCCAGGGCGACGGAGTCAGTCGGGCCAGTGGCCTAGCAACAACGCGAGACTACAATGGCACTGGCGGCTTGGCCCCGGAAGAAAAGGCGACACACGGCGGGTCAAAGCGGTGGCGTGAACCAGCGAGGAGGTGAGGCAAAGCTGAGCTTAGGAGCAGCGACTCAGGTGAAATTGAACGATGAAGGCTGTAGCAGTTGGCCGGCTCACAACAAGTTGGCGGTAGCAGAGGTAGCTTCCCATCGACGAGGCCGCGGCAATGGCGAGTTAGGGTGCTCCTCGCCGATTTAACAGGGCGGCGCGACAGGCGGCTTTAGGCAGGCGCGAGGGCACATCGGCGGTTCAACAACGGCGCAAGGCGAAAATCGGGGCAGCTCGCGGCAGCGGCCGGTGGGTTGTAGGCGCAAACTGGCGATGGCGGGGATGCGGTGGTTTAAACCGGCGATGGCGTTTTGAGGTGGCTGCGGCAGAGGCGTGACCGTGGCCAGCGGGAAAGCAGCCGCGAGTCAGCGCTGTCTCGCAGGAAAGAGTGGGCCGGGTCGCGGCCATGGCGTCCTTGACGCGCGGGCGAAGAAGCAGGGCAACAGCCGCAAAGGCGAAGCCGCTCAGCAGTGACCCAACCGCGACTTGGTAGCTGCACCACGACGTTGGCGGGTCAATGGGTGAAGGACAGCGGCTCTCCGGTGGAGGTGGGGCGAGGCACGATGTGGAGCAGGCGAGGCCCGGCAACAGGGTGGGTTGCTCGGCCAGTTCAAAGCGCGGCGGTGGCGGCTCAAAGCGAGATCAAGGCAAGGGACGGACCGGCGACTCAGAATTTCGGTGCCGGCAGAGGCGGCGGTTTAGTGTTGGAGTCACGCGGAGGCGAAACGATGAAGCGGCGGCGATTCAGCATGGTGCGACGAGGTGGCGTCAGCCACAAAGGGGACGGACCATCAGTGGGGGTAGCTTGAAGAAATGCAGCGAGGTAAGCCGGCAATGGTTTCACGCCAGGCAGGCCCGCGGGGGCATCTCGGAGTCAGCCGATCGGGAGGTTTGGAGGCGGAGCAGAGGGTGGCGGGCAGGAGCAGAACGGTGAAGTGTCAGTGTCCGAATTGATTCCTTGTTCCCGTGTCCATCCTGGTGTCAGTTTGACGCTTTGACTATCCTTGTTTGTGCCCTCCAGGTTGTGGGGTAGCTCAATGCAAAATCAAACAACAGCTGGCGGCTTGAAGACGGGGTCACCAAAGCGGAGGCGCACCGGCAACTTCATTACAGAGGCGACAGCAAGGTCCGGCGGCGGTTTAGAGGAACACCAGCTCGTCGGGCTACGGCTAAGCAACCGCAAGTAACTCGGGGCAAAAGCAGAGTCCACGCCCATGTCCCAATTCTTCTTCGAGTCATAATTGCTTTGACCAATTTTCAGATTCTTTCCATATCACGTGGCGTGTGAACCTCAGATTGTTTGATGCTCAAACATGACCGCAAAAGTTCTCCGGATTCCCATCTGTCTCGGCGATCCGCACAGAACGCAACAAAAACTTTAAGCATGCTCGTTTTGGCGAGTTACGTATCCAGATTTGACACGCCGGCAAAATAGGCAGCAGCTGAAAATCAATCTGGTTTCGACGGATTGATTGGTTACGGCGGCCGCCCACTATGCAACCCTAATTTCTCTTGTCTTCAAATCGCGTACCGCTAGCTCCAAAATTAACCTTGATTCTTGCTCATAAAATGATGAACTTGATAGCTTTGTCCAAGGTTGTTCCCCACCGGGTTGTCCTCCGTGGTCGTTCCACGCCGGATTTTTTTATCCAATCAACCATGAGCTTCTCGATCCCTGAAGAGAGATCCCTTCAAGCCCTCCAAGAACTCATCAGCACCGTGCACGTGCCCCAAGGTGGGCGCCAACTGTCATGGAATTAACACGTCAGATGTCCTTAGTGTGAGGACTTAGTCGCGGGGCCAACGCATCTATGTGGTAGCTTGAGAGGGGTTGAGCGGAATCGAGAGACGCAACACAGGACAAGGGTTTAGACAGCTTCGGGCCCCGGGAAACATCATCCGGTAACAACCCTACATGTTGTTTGAGGCTAGATCTCATTATCATCACGAGGGAGTCGCCGTAAACTGGCTCTCCTCTAGTTGTGTCTAGCCCTAGAGATTTTTTCTTGCTCCCCCCTTTGGGGAGCCCTGCCCCTCCTTATACAAGTTAAAGGGGCGGGTTACATGTAGAGTCCATCTCGGACTAAAACTTAACTATTTTGACTTCCTTTCCTGGGCTTCTTAACGTCTGCCGGTTTAACATTGTCTGCCGGTTTAACATTGTCTGCCGGTTTAACATTGTCTGTCAGTTTAACACTGTCTGTCGGTTTAACATTGTCTGCCGGTTTAAGATTGTCTGCCGGTTTAACACTCACCGGTTTACCGTCTGTCTTTAGCCATCTGTCTTTAACTATCTTCCGGTTTACCACCAGCCGGTTTACCGTCTATCTTAGCCATCTGTCTTGACTCTCCGCCGGTTTACCATCCGCCGGTTTAACAAGTCCCGACCGGGTTACGACTCTGGCCGGGTCATAGTGCGGGGTATATCCCCAACACCCACCATCCGTTTGTTGATACTGATGCATATGTAGATAGTTCTGATCTAAGTCTTGCAGGGTACGTTTGTACTCACATTTGCCTATTTTATGTTTTTGCAGAGAGACTTCCGTCTCACTAGTAGTTCTGGGTGGACTTTGACGTTTAGCTTGTTACCTCAGCTATGATCTTGTGCCCTCGGCAGGATCTGGTAGATAGTCAGGCTTCTCAGCCTTTTTCATTTGTAGATGTCTATACTCAGACATGTTAAGCTTCCGCTTGTGCTTTGACTTGTATGCTCTGAGTGTTGGGTCATGAGACCCATGTTTGTAATATCTCGCTCCTCGGAGCCTATTGAACAAATACTTGAGTTGTAGAGTCATGTTGTGATGCCATGTTGTATTTGCACATATCGAGCATATTGTGTGAATGTTATTGAAATGCTTGGTATGTGTGGGATCTGACTATCTAGTTGTTTATCCTTGGTAGCCTCTCTTACCGGAAAATGTCTCCTAGTGCTTCACTTAGCCATGGTAGCTTGCTACTTCTCCAGAACACTTAGGCTGGCTGGCATGTGTCCTTCGTTCCTGTGTCTGTCCCTTCGGGGAAATGTCATGTGGTGTCTACTGGAGTCCTGTTAGCCTGCTACAGTCCGGTTTACCGGAGTCCTACTAGCCCAGCTGCTACAACCCGAATTCACTCGCTGATGACTGACACGTTCATTGCTGGGTCATGTATATCTGTCCCTGTAAGTTAGTGCCACTTTGGGTTCATGACTAGCCATGTCAGCCCAGGCTCCTTGTCATATGGATGCTAGCGACACTATCATATACGTGTGCCAAAAGGCGCTAGCGGTCCCTGTCGGACTTCGGGTTCCGGTAGACCCTCTAGATTCAAACACTAGGGTGCGCGCGGAGATATCGCCCTCTGCCTACCTGCACCTCACCGCCTCGCTATGATCTAAGCAATCAAAGGAACAACACAAGAGACACAGAGTTTATACTGGTTCAGGCCACAAATGTGGTGTAATACCCTACTCCAGTGTGTGGTGTGGTGGATTGCCTCTTGGGCTGATGATGAACCATACAAGGAAGAACAGCCTCGCGAGGGTCTGTTCTTGGCTGGTGCGGTGAACTACTAGGGGGAGTTCAGTCGCTCTCTCTACTGGTTTCCTAGTGATGATCCGATGCCTCTACCTTGTGGTGGCTAGTCCTATTTATAGGCAAAGGCCCTGGGCCTCTTCCCAAATATTGAGCGGGAAGGGCGCCAACAATTGGCCATTTTGAAGGGGAACATCTAGTACACTTATCCTGACTAAAGTTGGTCCGCGCCTGCCAAAGGCTCTGGTGGTGACGCCTTCCTGGGCTCCACGATGACTTCCTTCCTGCCGTTGCGACGGTCTTGGTCTTGTTGCACCGAAATGGATGCCTTTGCTTGATGCTCTCGCTTGCGCTTGCTCCCTTTGCACCAAAGAGGAAAGAAGTACACTGCGTGGGCTGGTGCCCGCCTGGCGCCCTTGGTCGTCATGGCTTGCATCATGGGCACCTCGTGAGGTACCCCGCCTTGATCACTCCGCCTCCTCGCGAGCCAGCCTGACGAGGCCGTGCCTGAGGAAGCTTCCTGTCGTCCGCCCCGCGAGGCTTGGCCCCTCGCGAGGGTCTTGAGCTCGTGTTGATGAAGATGGGCCATGCTGGGCCGCCCCTTGAGCCACGCTGCAGGCCGCAGGCAGGCAAGTCTGGGGACCCCCGTTCCCAGAACGCCGACAGTAGCCCCCAGGCCCAAGGCGCGGCCGGATTTGGCTGAGCAGAGAGGCGAAGGGGCAAGTGCGAAGCACCACGGGCCCTAACAGCCTATGGCCTCGGGCGCCGCTTGGCGGTTGGTTGGACATGGGTGCCTCAGCAACTGCGTGAATCGACAAAAGAGTGGCATCTGCCTAGGCTTTGCTTCCCTTGCTTCCTCCGGTCATTGCTCAGATCTCCTTTCTTGCGCCCTTCCTCTCTGCCTCTGAAATCTTCAGATCTACTTCGACCGCGCGCCCTAGCAAGACATGGCGCCTCGCCAGACCCCGGCCGAAGCTTGGTACTCGCCGGCCTTGGACTCGCCGAACGTGTCGGAGGCGAGCCTTGCCCGGATGCGCCGGATGGTGACGGCGCAAGGCATCGACGAGGCGAAGGTGTTCAAGGCCGGCTCCGCCCTTCCTGAGGGCCAAGGGAGCACCTTCTATCCGCTCTTTGTAAGCTCTATTGCTGCCGGTCTGGTGCCTCCCTTTTCTGAGTTTTTCTTCTCTGTCCTCCCCCATTACGACCTGCAAGCTCTTCATCTCCACCCCAACTCCGTTCTTCTTCTGGCGATCTTCACCTACTATTGTGAGGCTCACGTCGGAGTGCAGCCCTCAGTGGCCTTGCTGCGCCACTACTTCTCCCTCTGGCCCTCTCGTGGTGCCATCTCCGTGTGCACGAGCTTTGTCGCGTATGGCAGCTCCAACGCCATCTCGAAGCCCGGGAAGAGGATTGAGGGCTTCAAGAGCAAGTGGGTCATGGTAGATGCAGGGCGCATCCACCCTTGGCTGATTCTGCCCACGGAGCAGCCCACGAGCTCCGATGATTGGTCTCGCGTGGAACTTGTGGACCCTCACGCGAAGCCGGTGTTGGAGAAGATGGACGCAGATCTGAGGCCGGGCAACATGGCGGCGGCAAAGCTGACTAGTGCGTCGCTCCTGAGGGAGTTCCTGGAGCACCAAGTGGCCCTGCTTCGTAAGTACTCACTTCCACTGTGGAGGCCCCGCCTGAGCCCCACAGTCTTAGCCGACGAAGACCTGGCCGCGGTCCTCCAATCTTTGGTCGGAGGAGACGTGGCGAGGCTGGAGGGTGCCCCTGCAACCCTGTTTCTTCGAGACGATTGGGAGAAGGTGGTGGACTCCATGCCCGTCTTCAATGGGGACGGGCCCGGGCCCACAGAGGCTCCCGAGGACCCGGCGGCCCAGGCGATGGTGAACGTTTCCTCCGGCGACTCCAGCGAAGAGGAGGAAGAAGAGGAGCGGGAAGGTGTGCCTGACTCCGAGGCTACTGACGGGGAGTCGAGAGCGCCTCTCCCCCGGCGCAGGTCCTGCGCTCTCCGCCAGTCACTGAGCGACGACGAGGATGATGACGAGCGGGGCGGTGGGAGCTTGCCCCCGATCTCGAAGAAGGCCAGGTCTGGGCTGGTCCCCCTCGGGTCTGCCCCGGTTCCGAGGCGATCCGCAGACGTGCATCCTGCTTCCGAGCCTCTCGAGGCTGATCCCAGCAGCCGGCTCTCGGGCTTCAAGTACGGCCGGAGGTTGCTCGAGCTCGCGAGCGGCGACCAGTAAGTGCTCGATTCTTGTCTTGTTCCTTGCTTTGTCGTTGAGGCTTGATGTCTATATCTCTTGGCTAGGCTGGCGCCTGCGGCGAAGAAACAGAAGGGGGCTCCTGAGGTTCCGTCTGGGGTAGCGCCTCTGCCCACGAAAGAAGGTGGCTGCAAGGCACGGGCCTCTCCTGCCCGGTCGTCCTCGCGAGGCCTGGTTGAGCTGGCTGGGGCGAGCTCAGCCCCTATGGCCCAAGCGACTCCTGAGGTATCCTTGGCTGATGCTATCGCCACAGCTGTTGGGGCGCAGCAGGTCCTGTCTCAGGATGCTGTGGTTACGCTGTCGTCCTCTCCTCCTACTCCACCAACTGCTGTCTCTCCGACTCCTTCCACCAACCTGGATTGCACTGCTGCCGAACTGGACCGGCTGCGGCAAGATCTTCTGGGCGCCGACCCTCGCTTGGTGGCGGGGCGCTTGGAGCTGGCTTCTGGCTAGATTTTCTCAGACGCTTCGATTCGAGCGGCGCTGGTTCAGGCCTCGATGGCCTGTGACAAGGAGAAGCAGGCCGTCCTCGGGGCGAAGGCCGCTCGAGATGCTGCCTTGGGAGAGGCGGCTGATGCCTGAGATCGCTGCAAGGCGCTGGAGAGCGAACTGCAGGGCCTGCGGGACCAGCTTGCCGAGGAGGTCCGCATCCGCCAAGAGAAGGAAGAAGACATGAAGGCTCGCGAGGCGGCCATCAAGGACCAAGACGCCAAGCTTAACAAGCGCCGTGACCGCCTGAGCGCACTGGAGCAGGAGTTGGAGGCGTGGAAGGTCGAGTTGGACGGCAAGGCACGGGTCCTTGCCGAGGACCGCGAGGCCTTCACGGAGACGGAGGTGAAGGTTCGCGGCTTGCTGAAGTCGCTCTACGACAGCGGCCTGGAAAGCCCGTTGGCCGGCGCCGAGGATGGCCCCGCCAAGCTGCTCCCCTTTTCCTGGTCTGTGCTCTTGAAGATGTCACCCTTGGCCTTGGCCCTATGGCTGAGGCCGAGGCGCGCGTCCTGTCTTCTGCAGCGCTGACGCAGGTCCTTACCCACGTCTACCTTCGCAATCCCAACGTCGACCTTGACGGCCTGCTGGAGCCAGCAATCGGCGAGCTTGCCGCTGCCGCTGCTGAGGTCGTGAAGGGTCGTGCGGAGGCTCTGTTGTCGAAGTTCTGGGCCTTCAGCCCCAAGCCGAAGCGAGGCGCTGCCGGTCCTGCGGCTCCACGAGGCGAACCCGCTCCGCACAGCTCCGCCGCCAGCAAATGACTCCGTCGTGGCTCCTGTCCTACTTTCAGCTTCTGCAACATGCATCATGCCTCGGGGAGGCGTTTAAACTTGTGTTTGGTGTCATGATAACAGTTATGGACTGTAATATTTTCTTTTGAATTCCTTGAAATTTGCGCTCTTCCTACTTGCTTATGTTCTACGCCGGCAGAGCCTGGCCCCGCGCATACCTCAGGCGCCGTTAGCCCCGACCGGAAACCAGGACGGGACCAAGGAGTGAGGGGCTACGTGACAAGTTAGGCTCCTGAGTCGCGATGCTGAGGAGTCCCCCTTGGTGCATGAACAACAAGTAGGGAGGTGAGATGTGTGGGTGAATCTACCATTCTACGTCTGCAGAGCCCGGCCCCGCGCATACCTCAATCGCTGTTAGCCTTTCGGAACTAAGGAGTGAGGGGCTACGTGACCAGTTAGGCTCCTGAGTCGCGATGCTCAGGAGTCCCCCTTGACGCTCAAACGGCCTTCGTACCTTGGCTTCGCTCGGGGAGAGACGCGCGACGAACCAGGCCCGAGGGGCCTGGCTGGGTGGCGTACGCCTGGGCGTGACCCAGGCGCAGCCCCCGTGCCTAGCCCCCTCGCGCAGCACTCCCGAGGGGAGGAGTCGCAATGAGGCCAGACATTGAGCTCGGGGCTCCCCGAGGTTGATGCGGCCGGGGGCCACCCTCAGTTGTTTATCACCAGCGCGGAGCATAGCGCTTCCGTATGTGTACGGGCATAGCCGCTCCTCGGCAGTGTCATTAGCCAGCGCGGAGCATGGTGCTTCCACTGGTGCGTGGGATGGGGCTCCCCTCCGGGAGGAGCCCCCGAGCCGTGTACAGCCCCGCCCTGACACGTGGCCGGCACGATAGGGCATGAGGAGGTGTATCTGGGCACCCGTGAGCCAGCGCGGGACTCACGGGGCCCTACCTCAAGGCGGGTTGCGCCTGGCACTGGGCCTTAACTTGTGATGTGTTCCTGCAAATTTGGCTAGATGCCGATGCTCTATGTCCTCGGGTCCCGGCCCTCGAGCGAGTCTCAGCCGTCAGTGGTTTGCCAGGGCGCGATGCCATGGACAAAGCCTGAGGGTGAGGGCTGGAGAGCCAGTAGGAGCCCTGAGTCGCGATGCTCAGGTACCCCCCCTTTAACGCGCAAGCTTGGTTAGATGTCGACGCTCTACGTCCTCGGGTCCCGGCCCTCGAGCGAGTCTCAGCCGTCGCTGGTTTGCCAGGGCGCGATGCCGTGGACAAAGCCAGAGGGTGAGGGCGGGAGAGCTAGTAGGAGCCCTGAGTCGCGATGCTCAGGTACCCCCCCCCTTTAA
>NC_041389.1:525684214-525721269 GCF_002162155.2 Triticum dicoccoides | reverse complement strand
TTAATGTGCAATCTTGGTTAGATGTCGACGCTCTACGTCCTCGGGTCCCGGCCTCGAGCGAGTCTCAGCCCTCGCTGGTTTGCAGGGTGCGATGCCGTGGACAAAGCCAGAGGGTGAGGGCTGGAGAGCCAGTAGGAGCCCTGAGTCGCGATGCTTAGGTACCCCCCCTTTAACGCGCAAGCGGCCGACATGAAGGAAGAAGAGGTGCCACGGACATGCACCAATTAACATGCATGATGGGTCGAATGCATGGCCCAAAAATAAACACAAGAGGGGTACACGCCGCTGGGTCTGACTCGAGCGACTTGGGGATGATGCTGCCCTAGGGGCACCCCCAACAAGGTAAGCTAAAAACATGAGCAAAAGGGATACACGCCGCAGGGACGGACCCACGCGGCCTGGGACTGGTGCAGCCCTGAGGGCGCTCCCAGCTGGAAACGAAACTTGAAAGATGTCACCTGATAGTGTTGACAATGAAGGGGTGTTGATGTAGCAGACGTAGCGGGCTGCGGGAGCCGATCTTCTCGAGCCCCCAGGCCCAGGAGCCTCGGGAGGCTCCGGAGGCGCTGGTGGCTCCTCGCGAACCATCTCCATCTCCGCCAGGACTGCGGAATGACTGGCCTCCTGAGCCTCTAGGATGCTCCTCATGAGGCGCTGGTGCACCGCAGCCGCGTTCGGCAAGTCGTAGGGCATGTGAACGTCACTGTGGGGTGGGCCTCCGCAGCGCCCCACGCGTGAGGGCCAGATGCGCTCCTGAGAGGCGGCTCGGTTGAGCCCTGGGATGTCGACACAGACGCGCAGCCCACCATCCTCGCCTGGATGGGGAGCTGCGGCGGGTAAGCGGCGGCTGCCACTCATGACTCTTGACTCCTGCAACTTCTATGTGATCCGACTGATGAACTCCTAAGGGTTTGGCCCTCCTTGCCTTGCTTCTTCCTGAGGGAAACGTGTTTTGAAACACGCCTCCATGTGGTGCCCAAGCGCCTCCCTCGTGATCTTAGCAAGGTCGGTGGCCCTCCAGGAGGGAGCCCCCGAGCCCTGCCTGAGGAGGGCGTCGGGCGCGCCTTCCTATGCGACAGAAGGAGGTGCCCCCTGAGCAGGCGCAGACCCTGAAGGGCCTGCCTCCTGAGGGGTGGGGCCTGGTGATGTCTTCTTCTTCTTGGGAGCGGCCTCGGGGAGCCTCCCGCTCCCGCGATCTGGGTCTTCAAGTGATCCGTCCTGAAAAGCTTGTTCCAGGGAGCACACTGCGTCTCTTTCTTCACAAGGCACCGTGATGACTCCACCGCTTCATGGCATCTTGAGGACGTTGTAGTCGTGATGGGTCATGGCCATGAACTTGGCAAGAACTGGGTAGCCAAGGATGGTGTTATACGGTAGGCGAATGTGGGCGACATGGAAGTCGATGAGCTCGCAGCGGTAGTTGTTGCGTGCCCCGAAGGTGACAGTGAGGCGGACCTGCCCAATTGGAATTGTGGAGCCGTCGGTGACTCCGGAGAAAGGCTTGGTTGGCTGAAGCTGATCGTAAGGCACTTGGAGATTGTTGAACGTCTCTACGGACAGGATGTTGAGCCCTTGTAAGTGCATCTAGTGCCACCCCTAGTTGGTTTTGGAGTATTGACGACAAAGTTGGTTGAGGGACTAATGCGTTTGTGAGAATTGCTGGATAACGCAGGTAGTGTCCCTCATTGATTCGGTTTACCTACCGGAGATGACCCCTAAAAATGTATGAAGACATTGAAGACAATGGTGGTGTGTGAAGATATTCACACTGAAGTCTATGACATGAGAAGACATTGAGTGAAGACTATGGAGCGCAAAGACTGAGATGTTTCATTGTTTCCTTTTCTTCTTTGTTGAGTCATAGGAACCACCGTACTGTTAAGTGGGGTCCAAGTGAACTAAGTCAGAGTGACTGAAGTGATGCTCAACCCAAATCCTATGTCTTCGAGCGAAGACAATGAGAGCAAATCTTATCCACAGTTGGATGAGTCAGCTTTGCTTGTAGCCCAAGTAAAGTTGCCGTGTGTGTTTGAAATATGATTGTTGGAACACGTGTTAGTTCCTTAGTGACCCAGGGTCAATTCAGACATATCAGGTCGGGTTGCCTTGTGGCTATAAATAGCCCACCCCCTACACCATAAATTGGTGGCTGCTCAGAGTTAGTTTACGGCTTTTGTCGTTTTGAGAGCAACCCACCTCGAAGCCTTTGAGAGAGAAATCCTTGCGAGGACAAAGCCCAAACACCCAGAGCCAAAGAGTGTTAGGCATCACTGAAGTCTTTCTGTCTGTGTGACCTGAAGACTTATTACACTTGAGGACTGTGTATCCTCCAGCCGGTTAGGCGTCGCGTTCTGAGCATCCAAGAGTCATTGTGGATTGCCGGGTGAACGAAGTCTGTGAAGGTTCGGAAATCTACCTTGAAGACTTACCAGAGTGATTGGAAGAGGACTAGGTGTCCTTAGCTCAAGGGGAATAAGGTGAAGACACGATCTTCTGAGTTGAATCTCAGCCTCCCTAACCAGATGTACAGTTGTCACAGCAACTGGAACTGGGCCAACAAATCCTATGTCTTCAACAAGTGACTGGTTCTATCCCTTCCCTCCTTTACTTTGAGTTTGTCTTCGTGAAGTCATTGCTTATCTGTCTTATCTGTTTGACTTCATTGCTTGACTACTATTGTTGATTGGCTTCATACTATCTTCCATCCTGATCCTCACTACCTAGCTGCTATTAGTCTTTGTATGTTAACACTATTGCATACTTGACTATGGCTTGCTCGTTGTAGTTTATCTTCCACTGCATATCAATTAGGTCATTTCTATTGTTTGTCTTCGAAACTTCCACGTTTTGAAGACTTTGATAAAAATCACCTATTCACCCCCCTCTAGTCGATAACTAGCACTTTCAATTGGTATCAGAGCAAGGTACTCCCTTGTTCTATGTGATTCAGTTTAACTACCTGGAGTTTAGCTATGTCGACTGCAGGGATAATCAAAGTCTCCGCTGCCTGCCCCGTGTTTGATGGAACTGAATATCCCTACTGGAAGAATAAGATGCGCATGCATCTTGAAGCCATTGATGTCGACCTCTGGTATGTCGTCAATAATGGCGTTCCCAAAACTGGTGAAGGTGTCACCCCTACTGATGTCAAGAAGTTCATTCAACTGGACTCGACTGCAAAGAACATCATCTGTGGTCATCTGACCAAAGGATAGTATGGCCGTGTGAGTGCTCTGGAAACGTCAAAGCTAGTCTGGGACTGGCTGTCCAAGGTCAACGAAGGCGTCTCTACACAGAGAGATCAAAGGATCAGTGTTCTTCGCAATCTCTTCAACCGCTTCAAGAGAAACGACAATGAAAATGTCCAGCTCACGTTTGATCGCCTCACCGAGATCACAAATGAGCTTCAGGCTCTCGGCGCCACTGAAATCACCAAGCATGAAATCGTCAAGATGCTGCTAAGATCTTTTGACAGCTCCTTTGACACTCTTGCCCTCATGATACAAGAACGTCCTGACTTCAAGACTCTCGATCCGTCTGATACACTTGAGAGGCTCAACACACATGAGTTCCAGCTTTCTGAGAAAAGGGATATCTATGGCCCCAACTATGGCCGAACTCGTGCTTTGAAGGCAAAAGTTGTTTCCTCATCTGAAGAAGAAGAAGAATCTGACTGCGGCTCTGATGATCCTGAAGACATTGGAAGGGAACTTGCTATGCTTGTGAAGAAGTTCCAGAAATTCACAAAGAAGAAAGGCTTCAGAAAGTCTTCACGATCCAGTTCAAGAAATGATGATGCTTCCACTCAAGACAACAAGAAGAGAACCTGCCACAAGTGCAAGAAACCTGGTCACTACATATCTGAGTGTCCACAATGGGAGAATGAGAAGAAGAAGAAGAAGAAGAGCAAGGAATATGATTCTGATGACAAGAAGAAGAAGAAATCCTCAAAATCTTCCTCGAAGTCTTCTTCCAAGTCTTCATCACATAAGAAGAGCTCATCTGGCAAGGAACGTGCTTTTGTTGGCAAGGAAATGGATTCAGAGGAGGAGTCTGCTTCTGAGGAGGTGGAGTCTGGAGAAGAGTCCGACCCTGGCGTTGCAAGTCTGGCTCTAGCCACGGCCTATGTTGCTAAGTATATCTTCAACACTGAAGATACCGACTTCCACACCAACGCAGAAGCTGATGACATGGACAATCCTGCTCCCACCTACTGCTTCATGGCACGTCGTGCCAAGGTAAAATCACGCGATGCTTACTTTCAAACATCAAGTGAAGATGACTCTAATTGTGAATCTAAACCCAGCTACAAAACACTTGCTAAAATTTCTACTAAACAACAAAGGGCTATGGAACATACTGAAAAACTGTTAGACAAAGGCGATGACCTGTTGGACGCGGAAATGACACATTCGCAGTCCTTAGTTGAAGACATAAAAAATCTTCATGCTAAGTATCAAGAACTTGGAAGTCTTCATGAGACGCTCTCAACCACTTATGAAAAGCTCTCCTATGATTATCTTCAAAGGAAGCAAGAGCTTGAGAAATTGAAAGCGACTCATGAAGATCTTCAAAAAGAGAATGAGTCATTTCGCGCTCAACAGATCAGTTCCACTCAGGATGGATTTGAACCCCCATGTTTAAAATGCATTGAGCGTGATAACACTGCCTCTGTTGCTGAATGTTCCACTGCTGCTACTGTTTCTCTGTCTTCAACTACTGATGTGGTAACTAACCCCTCTTCTGAGGATACCACTGCTATTGTTGATGAAAATGCTAGGTCGAAGACATTGCTTGAAACAGGGATGTACAAAAGTCTGAAAGGGCATCAGACACTTTGCGATGTCCTCAATAAGTAGATTCTGAACCGAAACCCTAGGAAAGAGGGTGTTGGGTTCGAGAGGAAAATGAATGCTGATGGTTCCTACTGGAAGCCTGAGCAGTATCCCAAAACCACATGGGTTGCTGCAAAGGAACCTTCAGTGGATCCATCCACTCTATCTGGCTTTACCTGTGCTAATCCTATTATCATTGATGAATCCTTTGATGAAAACTATAAACTATTGAAAAATCAGAATGGTGAAGTGTTTGCCAGGTATATTAGTACTAACTGCAGGAATGGACCCCCAATGAAGAAGATCTGGGTTCCCAAAAGTTGTCTTGAAAATCTTCCTGTGAATGTCATCATGACACCACGAGGGAAGAAGACAAAACCCAGACCAAAGGCATCATATGATCCAACGGCTTCATATGAATACAGGACTCACTTGAGTCACCCTAACGCCAATGTTTTGCAGGGAAATCGTGCTCAAACTTATGAATATGAACGTGTGTCCTCAAACCGCCATGTTCATAGGACTAAGAACTTTTCTGCTTATTCATATGAGTATCATTCATCTCCTGCAAGGCTATTTGCTAGGGCTTCAAAGCCGGAATTCTCAGATGCTGCACTTAGACTCATTGTTTCTAAGCCACCCCTGAAGATGTGGGTGGTGAAGAAGAACTAACTCTCTTTTGCAGAACATGGTCTCCAGCCAGCAATTAAAGGCGTCCGATATAATTGTTGGGGACCTAAAACACAAAGGGACGCATGATAAAATTAATTGCTATGTATTCCACATATGAATCGCTTACCTGTCATACTGTGTGCTAATTTTCATCTATGTTGTGATAATCCAAGTGTGCATCAAATGCTTATGCTTCACAACATACCTTGTGAAGCCTATCCTCCTAACTGCACTGTAGGGTATGACACCTCGTGCTTCAGAATGGATTATGGACAGCGGATGCACTAATCATATGACTGGTGATCGAAGTCTTCTCATGGACTCAACCTTACGTCCATCCGACAAGAGTCAAATCACATTTGCTGACACTGGTAAAGGCAAGGTATTGGGTCTAGGTAGAGTTGCAATCTCAAAGGATCAACACATGGATAAAGTCATGCTTGTTGAATCCCTTGGATTCAACTTAATGTCTGTCTCAATGCTTTGTGACTTAAACATGATTGTGATATTTGGAAAATATTGTTGCCTTGTACTAATGGAATCTGACTAGTCTCTAGTCTTTGAAGGGTATAGGAAAGGTGATCTATACATGGTAGATTTCTCAGCAGGTCCATAGCTTGCCGTATGTCTTCTTGCAAAAGCTTCAGAATGCTGGCTCTAGCATCAAAGGCTGGGGCATGCTGGCATGAGGAACTTACACACTCTCGTCAAGAAGAAGCATGTCATAGGCATCGAAGGTGTCAAGTTCAAGAAAGATCATTTGTGTGGTGCCTGCGAAGCTGGAAAGATGACGAGGGCCAAGCACCCCTCGAAGACAATCATGACAACATCTCAACCCTTTGAGCTGTTGCACATGGACTTATTTGTCCCTACTCACTACTCCACCCTCACAACAACGGCGTGTCTCTATGGCTTCGTCATTGTTGATGACTACTCAAGATATACATGGGTGCACATAATTCTTTACAAGACTGAAGTACAAGATGTCTTCAGACGATTCGCCAATCGAGCAATGAACAATTATGGCGTCTAGATCAAGCATATCAGAAGTGATAACGGCACTGAATTCAAGAACATCGGCCTTGATCTTTATCTGGATACAATGGGAATCACTCATGAATTTTTTGCTCCATACACACCTCAACAAAATGGCATTGTTGAGCGCAAGAACAGAACCCTCATTGAGATGGCTCGAACAATGCTCGACGAGTACAAGACACCAAGAAAATACTGGCCTGAAGCAATTGATACAGCTTGTCACATCATCAACCGTGTCTACATCCATAAGCTTCTGGGCAAAACATCCTATGAGATCCTTACTGGCAAGAAGCCAAATGTCAGCTACTTCAGAGTCTTTGGTGCTAGGTGCTTGATCAAGGATCCCCATCACAAGTCAAAATTTGAACCCAAAGCTCACGAAGGTTTCATGCTCGGCTATGGAAAGGATTCACACTCTTAAAGAGTCTTCAACCTCTTCCACTACAAAATCGTTGAAACAGTGGATGAGCGATTTGATGAAACCAATGGTTCACAACGAGAGCTCCTGCCAAGCACACTAAATGAAGCTCCTTCCAGTGAATCTATCAAGCTGATGGGAACTGGTGAAATCATGCCCTCTGAAGCACAGCCTAAAGAGGAACTTATCATTTCTGCACCAAACCAACCTGAAGACAATGCTCAGACAGAAGACAATCCTCCCAATGATGACAATGATCAACATGAGCAAGGGCTTCGTCCAGTTCATCCTCGTGTTGCAAATGAAGTACAAATTGAAAAGATAATTGATAGCATCAACGCACCTGGTCCGCTTACTCGCTCAAGAGCAACACAGTTAGCAAATTTCTGTGGGCATTTTTCATTTGTATCAATATCTGAACCCAAGAAAGTTGTTGAAGCCTTTATGGAACCTGAATGGATTCAAGCTATGCAAGAAGAACTTCAACAATTCAAGCTGAATAATGTTTGGGAACTTGTCAAGCGCCCTGACCCTCGCAAGCATAACATTATTGGCACTAAATGGATATATTGGAACAAGCAAGATGAGCATGATCAAGTCATTAGAAACAAAGCACGTCTAGTGGCACAAGGATATACTCAAGTTGAAGGAATTGACTTCGATGAAACTTTTGCTCCTGTGGCTAGGCTTGAAGCTATTCACATACTGCTAGCCTATGCTAATCACCACAACATCTTGCTATATCAAATGGATGTGAAAAGTGCTTTCCTCAATGGAAAGATTGAAGAAGAAGTGTATGTTTCTCAACCACCTGGCTTTGAAGATCCAAAATATCTTGAAATGGTATACAAACTAAATAAAGCACTGTATGGCCTCAAACAAGCTCCTCGCGCTTGGTATGATACAATCAAAGACTTCCTGAAGAGCAAAGGCTTCAAACCAGGAACCCTAGATCCCACACTCTTCACGAAGACATATGATGGTGAACTGTTTGTGTGCCAAATATATGTGGATGACATAATCTTCGGCTGCACCAACCAGAAGTATAGTGATGAGTTTAGATACATGATGCAAGAGCAATATCAGATGTCCATGATGGGTGAGCTGAAGTTCTTCCTTGGTCTTCAAATTCGTCAGCAAAGAAATGGTATCTTCATATCTCAAAGACTGCCTGAAGAAGTTCGACATGCAAGATTGCAAAGGTTACACGACGCCAATGCCATCCAAACATCATCTTGGTCCCGACGACAATGGTAAAGAGTTTGATCAAAAGGTATACCGCTCCATGATTGGTTCTTTACTTTACCTATGTGCATCTAGGCCAGATATTATGCTTAGTGTTTGCATGTGTGCTTGATTCCAAGCGGCACCAAAGGAATCACATCACTTAGCTGTGAAGCGAATTCTTAGATATTTGGCTTACACCCCAACACTCAGATTATGGTATCCAAAGGGCTCAAGATTTGATTTGGTTAGATTCTCGGATGCTGATTATGCTGGTGACAAGGTGGATTGCAAGTCAACATCAGGAACATGTCACTTTTTGGGACGATCACTTGTCTATTGGTCTTCAAAGAAGCAAAACTGTGTATCACTCTCAACTGCTGAATCTGAATACATTGCTGCTGGATCTTGTTGTGCTCAGCTTCTGTGGATGAAGCAAACTCTCAAGGACTATGGCATCAATCTGAAGCAAGTCCCTCTCTTCTATGACAATGAAAGCGCCATCAAGATCGCCAACAATCCAGTCCAGCACTCGAAGACAAAGCACATTGAAATTCGTCATCATTTTTTCAGAGATCATGTCATGAAGAAAGATATTGACATTATTCACGTCAACACTGAAGAGTAACTGGCAGATATCTTCACAAAGGCCTTGGATGAGAAAAGGTTTTGCAAGTTACGGTGTGAGCTAAATATCTTGGAATCCTCAAATGTCCTGTGATCAGGCACACATCCTAACACTTATGCATGTTGATGACTTAGATGTGCAACACATGAAGTAAAGTATATCTTCAATCAATGAAGACTTATATTCTGAGTGTGAATACATTAACATGGAATTTGACTTCGGAGCGCCACGATAATTGTGCGCCGTGTCTAGGTCTAATACTTCCTATACGGTGGGTAACGCCACCACCAAAATTTCTTGGTTTGAAGTGTTTCACTCATGGCGTTATTGTTGAATATCTTCGCATATTGATTTGTCTTCAACTTTCAACTTATCTTCATGATTTGGTTCACTATGCTGAGTTGATTGCTTTCTCATATATATATATGCTAGTATTCTGTCCTCTACAACATTCACTTATAGCTATGTCTTCACTGTTGAATCTTTTGAACTAAGTGAATGTGATCGGACCCTAACCTCTCTATGCTTACTATCTCAAACTCTATCTGTCCAAATCATATGCATTCTGTTGAAACTGTCGAATGTCTTCTCTGCATCCTTGTCAGCAGAAGACACAGAGACAAACATCAAGTCCTATTTAAATGATTCATCTTTATTGTCGATATCCGGAGAAGCCAGAACAACCATCCGACAAACTTGGCGGGCGTGGGAATGTGGGACAACTCTGAGTATGTTGCATGCTTGCCACGTGTCCCACGGATGAGAACAGACAGGGGCACCTGCGTAATTGCGCTATGCTGCACACCTACTTATAAATACGTGCCCCTGCAGTCAAGAAAACCTTCTTCCACCTCTCCACCTCGTCAAAACCCTAGCGCCACTGCTAGCTCTCGACGACACCGGCGACGAAGCGCTTAGCTGCCACGACTTCTCCGACGCCGTCCTCACGCCGGCCGCGGGCATCGTCCTCCCCGCCGCCGCCGTAGGTCTCCTCCGTCGCCAAGTTAGGGCACGATGGACTGAACTGCTCGGTCTCCATATTCTTCCCATCTAGCAGTTCTTCGTGTGGTAAATATAACTCTATTTTTACCAGCTTTTTGATCCTCAATGATTCATCCAATTTACCAAAAATGGTTTCTGTCTATACAAAGTTAGATCTATTCTGTCTGCATCTCATACTGCCTAGTATATTCACTTAAGGTTCACATCTAGTTAGATTCCTCACTTGTACTTATTCATGGATTCGTACAAATCTGGAACCGACTCTCAACATATAAGTGAATGTCTTCGCAACATGAGGTCAATGTCTTCAAACTGATTTATCTTCATAATCTTCTCAGAATGCATATGACCTCTTCCCGTTCCCTCGCATCTCTAATGCTGTCACAGGTACATGTCCGTGGGAGAATCCCTAGGTTCTCATAGTCTGCATTCGTTTGCAGAATTCTTACAGCAACACATTGATTCTCCTGAAGCTAGTTCCTGTCTGACCAGCAAGCAAAAGCCTTTGAAGCCTTTCAACATATTGAAACCGTTCAGTTTGAAGTTCATGGCTACGGAGAAATCTGTCAGGAAGGGTGGCAGATAGCGTCGTGGGGGAACTTCAAAGGATCTGCCTGATGATCTTGCTGAAATCTACAAAACAGATCCTGAAGAGGATTACAATCAGCGCAAGACTCGAATCTAATGGATTTGACGCTATTGGGCTGAACAGTGGTTCAAGTACAAGTTCGTGACCCAGGAGTACACAAGAAGAATGCTATCAAGAGTCCTTGGGGTGATATTCTCTATCGAGGCCTTCCCCCCAAGAACAAAGCTGAAGCCATTGCGCAAGAATTCTATCATTGCATGCTCCATGGACCACAGCCTGAAGAAGCCGACCCATCATCATTGCTCTGGTGTCGTGACGACAATCTCTTCAAGCACAACTTCCAGTATGCTAAGGCTTCGGCAAAGGAAAACAAGAAGTCATGGGGATTAGACTTCAATCCTGGACCCTCTGCTCCCTGTGATGATGGCACACGTGAAGCTGAAGAAAATAGAATCGGCCCCTTTGCAAACCTTGATGGCCTCATCTCCTACATCTTGGTACAAGGTGCCAAAGTGGATCATTCTGACAATGATGCTGATTCTGCTGAAGCCCCAGCTCCTCCTCCAAGGCCGCAGAAGCCAAAGAAGATTAAGGCTTCATCATCAGCTGCTCCTCCCAAAGCTTCTCGTGTGAAGCCACTGGCCACTGCACCTCCTGAAGCCAGTGTGCAGTCTGAAGATCTTTCCCGCATCTCCAAAAAGACAGAGAAGAAAAAGGAAATCGTCAAGAGTACTGATCAGGCTTTGACTCCTGCTGCTATTTTGCGTGAAGAGCACATTTATCTGTCCAGCGATGACGATCTTGCAGATGATGCTCTTAAGCAACTGATCAAGAGCAAGGAAGAAGCAGATATCTTCAACAACTTGCCTCTCTTTGACGTGGCAATTATCCATAACTTCATTGATGAGTGGTTTGACACACCAAATCTCAGCTTTGATGATCTACAACTTTCAATTGGCCTCAGCGTCGCCTTCAATGGCGCCATTGCTTCTGAGCTAGCTATTGCTCAGCGCATCGTCGAACTGAAGCACAAGATTGACTATGAAAAGGCTCAGTTCAAGAAGCATGTGGCCACGCTCAACATGCAAGATGTCAAGAACTTCAAGATCATGCTGCATGAGCTCAAAGAAGCCTTTCACAAGAAGCGTGAAGAAGCTCGAGGCTCTAGAGAGCACATGAAAAATCTGGCTGACAAGTGTGTGCTTGCCTAGAATGAGGCTGAAAAGCGCAAGGCTCTTGGATGTCCTGGCATCGACCCCAGGATGGCTGCAAAGAAGAAAAAATCGACTGTCCAATCTGCACCTTCAAGGCCAGATGAACCTCGCATTGTCTTCCCAAGCAGCATGACTGGCTCGAAGCCAAAAGTCACATCAACCGCTTCAGAACAGAAGAAGACGAGGGCTGCAGAGGCTGAAGCCATAAAACGGAAAACCTCATAAGCCTCTAATGCTGCTCCCTCCAAGAAGAAGCACAAGATCAAGAAGAGTCGGGCTGCTCCCACAGAGCCCCTTGTTGTTGAACCCATCTCAGTGGTTTGTCCTGCATCTACAACCCAAGAACTTCGCATGACTGTTCATGAGCCTGCTTCCACAGAGGCTCCTGAAGCTGAAGAGATTCCAGCAGTTGATCCAATCACTACCGAAGACATTGGTCATCATGGCAATGTTGAATATGATGAAGTTCTTCCTCAAATTGAATACAATGTGGTATCATCGCCTGTTCGTACGAACAGTGAAATCATCAGCATCGGTCGTCCTCTGACGCCAATTGCTCAGGATGCTTCATGGGCTGATCGCCCGTAAGAACAAGACTCCCCCAGCACTCCCCAACAACAACAAGCCACACCATCCGTGCAAGTTGAAGTGGATGAGGACCTGCCCACTCCATCCCCAAAAGCGTCGCCTATACTACAAAGGCTTCGCAAAGGACCAAGGCCTCAAGCCCCTCTTCCGAGCGTTCTAGAAGGAGAAGTGCACCATCAACCTGTTACATGTCAAGTGTTTTCAGAAGCCACTCCTGCTGTGAATGTCTCCGAGTCTGAAGCACCTGCTGCAGAAGACAATCCGGCTGCATCAGCTGATGACGAATGTCAAGAAGAACGAGTCCCTACTCCCCCCATTCCTAAAGAAACTGTTCATGATGTGAACGTGTCTGTGCCTGACCCTCCAGCTCAGGAAGTGGAGGTTGAAAACCTTGAGGCTGCCACCACGAACACCAATGAAGCCGATGACATAGTCATGGCTGAAGCTAATGTGGAGCCTGTCACTACTGAAAATGCTCCTGAAGCTTCTGATGTGCAGCCCAAAGCCACTGTTGCTGCCATTGCTCCTGTTCCGCCACCAAGGCCCTATACAATTGAGCAAGCATACAACCATGGCGAGCTAATCACCGTAAGATGGCCCGTTCTGGTCCCTCCGCCTACTGTCTCTGGTCCTCAATTTGACTATCACATTGAGCATAGGCCTCAGGTCCAGAAGCCAAAGCCAAGACTGCCAAGGTTTCCCCATACTGCCACATCTGTCCGGTCTTTCAATGCAAATGGCTTCAAGAGCCACAACACATTCTTTGACAGCTCAAAGAACCCCTACACGAAGCCAAGAATATCATCAGATCGGTTCTGGAGTCATCAGCAACGAAGCTATTACTCCTGTGTTCTGTATGATCAAGGGCGCATTTTCCCTCATATGCGCCTCGACACTGAAGCCATTGCTGGACTGCCATGCTTAGAAGAAGCACTTGACTGCTTTCGTGATGCTGGTCTGCTCAGCTTTGTTACAGACAAAGAACATTGGAATGAAGAGCTATTGCTTCAATTCTATGCTACACTCCACATTCGCGGTTATAACAGAGATACGAAGACATGGGTTCTCGAGTGGATGTGACACGACCGGTTTTTCCGGGTAATAAATTTCTAGAATAGACCGTCGTGCTCATCAGCCCCAGGATTACTGTTAGCTGATGAGGCTCCAACTTGATACAGAAATTCCAAGCAAAATACAAAATATGTAGTACAAGACCATTCTGGCCTGTGAGTACAACAAATGGTTTCTAGTGGTTGATGGCGGAAGCGGGTTGTGAAACATCGGTGTCTATGGGACTCCATTTCCCACGGGAACAGCTGACTAGGTTAACTCCTATCTTCGCGAGGCTGCTATCTCCATTGCTTAGGTTCTGGGGCTGTCATCGCGTCACTCCTCTCCGTGCAAGAAAATCTGGCCAAGACAATAGCCAGGGACAAGCCAGTGAGTACTTTGAATGTACTCGCAAACATTATGAACACAGGTATAATATAACAATGATGTGCAAAAAAATATTCTTATGCTCATGACGTCAGTCACAATAGATAAATGAGACTCTGATGCGTGCAAGCAAGTTATTTATAAAATTGCAATAACATGGTAGTATAAAAACTTATGAAACAATTAATCAAGTAATGCCACAGTCGGGCGTCTGAGCAACGCCACATAAAGGGCTTTAAAAGAAAATGCCACAGTCGGGCGTCCGAGCGACGCCACATAAAGGGCTTTAAAAGGAATGCCAAAGTCGGGCGTCTGAGCGACGCCACATAAAGGGCTTTAAAAGAAATGCCACAGTCGGGCGTCTGAGCGACGCCACATAAAGGGCTTTAAAAGAAATGCCACAGTCGGGCGTCTGAGCGACGCCACATAAAGGGCTTTAAAAGAAATGCCACAGTCGGGCGTCTGAGCGACGCCACATAAAGGGCTTTAAAAGAAATGCCACAGTCGGGCGTCTGAGCGACGCCACATAAAGGGCTTTAAAAGAAAGGATCATAATGAATATCCCGGAGGTAGAACCATCCCAGAGATATTCGGTAATAACAATAATATCACGGGTTAGTCAACGATAATAATAATCATCACAGATATCACAAGTCACGGGTAGTAATTCCATTTTTTTGGTTAACAGTTTCACCTCCGAAGACCGACACTAAGACCGATACTTGACCCATCCCAGACTGTAATCCTTAACCATGGACACGGCTATTCGAATAGGTTTATTCTCTGCAGAGGGTGTACTCTTTACCCACGAGTAACGGATTTCTTTAGTCCATCGAGACTAATTCCATCTACGGTCTTTTTGTTGAAAACACACCTAACTTGCACACACCAGCTTATAACACACGTGTCTGGAATCACCCACGACACCTGTTAAGCAAACTCTAAGTGGGGAGGCTACAACCTCGCGTAGCATGGGATCAAATTTATATCGCGCGCTCTAAGGGGTGGCCTCCCCTCTCGGTCCCAACCGGAAACACCCATGCTCCCGGACCAGGTGGCCTGCCTACTGGTTACAACCAGTATCTTCCACCATGGCCTCTCTGTACGGTGTGTGCTAGAAAGAGGTTGATAACTTACTGAACCGTACTCTACTTGCTGTAGAGACGAGTGGTAGTACGAAACAAGTATGGGGGTTACTGGAACAAGACTCGATCTACGGTCGACTCAGGAGGTTAAAGTATTCCCTGCATGATTAGTATAACAAATATAATCCATCCAACAGGGTCACCGCTCATATCACCTTGCCATGCCATATCAGACATAACCGTCCCGACGGAGACCGGTGACAAACTCATACCTACCCAAGGCAGAGGTTTTTCACGGTTTTCTGCCGGTATGCATTCAAGGCATATGAGGGTGATTATCATCACAAGTGTGTTCGTTTCCAACAGCATGGAAATCAATAACATGCACCCATGCATATGATCATATCACATGAACTAACAAGTCCTTCGAAACACGGTGGTGTTATAAATGCATCAATGATCACACCAAAATATTATGCCGAGGTTCAGAATGCTTGCCTTCAATGTGTGGAAAGGCAGGGTGCACTCCAAAACTTTTGAAAGCTTCTTCTCTCTCCCAAAATCCTATTTAAAAATATATTTGAATTAACACATATTTCAAAAACAGAACCAAAAAGTTGTTTGAATTTTTTTTTCAAATAAATCTTAAAATAAACTAGACCAAATTTGAAGAAGGTAGGAAAAAGAATCAACTCATTTGGATTTATATTTAAAAAGTTATAGCCAGTCAAAGTTATGGTCAAAACTGTTTTTAAAAATAAAACAGAAAAGAAAACGTTTCGGCAGAATACGTCTTCGAAAACGGGAGACGTACTGGGGTTAATACGTCTTCACTTAACCGACGTGGATAGGCGCAGGGTCACTGACAGTGGGTCCAAGGGGCCCACTGGTCAGGTTTGACCAGTCCGCCCTCCTCCTTCTTCCTTTGTCCCGAGCGGAGGCGGGACTCCGGCGACCAACGCCGGCGAGCGGCGGCTCCTCGCGGCCTCTGGAGGGCGGGGATGGATCCGCACGGCTGGGGCATTTCTCCCGGTGGTCGAGGGGTCGACAGTGGTGGAAGAAGTCGTCGGCGGTGAGCTTCGCGACGGAGGGAGCCTCGGGAGCAAAGTGGTTTTGTGGCGGCGATAGCTCCCGAACCAAATTGAATAGGGGGAGCTGCTCACGGGAGGGAGAGGAAGCTCCTGGTGTAGAGTTTAGGGAGGGGGAGGCCCTGGTGGCGCCGGAGTGAACGAGGCAGTGGCGGCGGCCGTGGTTGCCGGAGATGAGGAAGACGATGTTTCCCGGACGATTGCGGGCTATGGGGGTGCTATGAGCGTAGCCTGAGGGTGCGTGCGTGCTCAGAGGGGCTCGGGGTCCCTTTTTATAGCGTGGCCATGTCGGTTTGCGGCGGCCGGGGATAAGTTTGCCGGCGAACTGCCCTACTGTGTTGCAGGGCGACGTGGCGGTGGTTGGTCGGCTCCAGGAGCTACCGACGAAAGCTCCACCGTCCATGGAGGCGAGCTGGCGCGCTGTGGTGGTCGGGGCGGTGCTGCCCATGGCGATGGTGGATGCGGCCGCGGGCATGCCGCCAAGAGGGTTCTGGTGGCGGCGCTGTGGGGTGCCAGGGGTGGTCGGGGTGGCGTGGCGGTGCGGGGGATACGTGGCGTGCTAGCAGCTATTGCCAAGGGCCGGAACGAGTCGGAACGGGTGCGGGGCGAGACGCGGCGGCACGAGCGCACTGGCGTGCCAAACGCACGCTCTGGGCGCGCCCAGAGCACGCCCACCATCCGTTCGGCGAAATGCCGTGGCCTGCCAGATGGCTTGGTTGGAGCTGAGGATTAGCAATTCTAGTCTAGGGCTAGTTGAGATGCTAGTGGACATGCTAGTTTGATCAGAGGTGCAAGGTCACAGTGCAAAACAAAAATCATGACAAAACTGATCAAGCATACCAGGTGTTTGACAAAATGCCAAGGGCACTTAGGCATTTCTTGGAGTGGCCAAAAACTCCATATGGGGGTCTCTTTAGAAGAATAAGAGGGTGGTGTGGTTAGTTGGACAAAAGGGGAAACTTGCTAGTGCAAGTTTTACAAAACCCCAATTCTGGACAGGAAATAAATGACATTATTTCATGAACCAAAAATGATCCAAAAGGTGCATGCTCTTGGACTTAAGGGTTTAACATGGGGTACTACAAGTAGGAGAAATAATCAAGGGTATAGGAGCAACTAAAATGGTGGCTGCTGTACAAATCCTCAAATTGGACCAGAATGGAAATGAGGTTGATCCACTCAAATTTTTCAAAGAATATAAATAGGTTTTTGCACAAAGTGAAATAATATGCTCCTACTGACCTCCCTTAATTTTGGTAGAAGTTTTAAAGAAATATTTAAATAGGTTGTAGTGCAAAATGCACTCTGGACCAGAGAAGAAAAATTGAGTGCAGGGCTCAAAATATTTTATGAATGAAATATATTTTTGCATAAAAGTTAATCAAAAACATCACATGACATCTCCAAATTTTTGTGGAAATTTTAAGTGAGTCCATCAAATGGTTGTAGTCCAAATATGGTCAGATAACCTTGAAAAACCATTTTCAAGAAAGTAAAGATCAAGCAATTTAATTATTTAATTAGTTACACTGATAACAACAAAGTTTTTCTTGAGAGGTTAAACAAGTCCAACAACATAATTGAAAAGTTTTCTCTCTGGGAAAAACTCATCATAACAGGGAAGGAAATGATTAAAAATCAAAAATGGAGCTCAGAAATCTGAAGTTTTAATTCCTGGCAAAAAAATTTAACTAAAACAAGGCCAAATTTTTTTTGGGTGTCACAGATACTACCCCCCTTAAGAAAAATCTCGTCCTCGAGATTTGTTAAAAGCTGTTTTAAGAAAACTATACGCAATAAAAAAATGGCTACAGTGAGAGGGCAATAAGTGGTGAAAAACCACAGTGTGAATACTGGTGCTGCGCGGAAAAGTCTACGGTTCGGGACAAAACCGGGTGATTTCTACGCTGGATAAAAATTTAGAATAATCTTCTAAATTTAAATATACGATGGTCGTACCCGAGAGCACAGTGCTCTCTCTGGCCGACAGGTGGACCCGGGGCCCACTGTCAGCCTCTTCTTCTCCCACTGGCTCTTCCTTCTACCTCTGGCTCTCTCTTCCTCCTCTCTCCCGCGCGCTTTCTCGCGCTTTCTCCACCGGCGATGCCTAATGCGTAGGGCATCTAGGCCGTACCGTGGTAGTGCGCGGCGTGCTAGCTGCCGGTGCAGCGTGCACTCACCTCGCGGGCCAGCGCGTTGTCGGCACTGCTCGCGGATTCGACTCCGAACACTGGCGATCGGCGACGAGCGGCGTTGGTGGACTTCGCCCACCGTACACCGAGCTCGAGCTATAAAAACGGCTGGGGTGCCTCTCTCTTCTTCCTCACATCTGGCCTCACTTCTCCTCCTCCTTTCTCCATTACTACTTACAGAAGCTCGGTCGAGGCTCTAATGGCGGAGGCGATGCCGGACTGGTTTGTGATCCTGATATGCGGAGGGTTGGCGACGCTGCTGGGGCTCTCTGTGCTCCTGTGCGCGATGATCTTCGACGAGTATTGCGATGCTGCGGCTCGGGTGTTGGCTCTCCGCGGTGGTGATCATGAGGAGTAGATGAAGTATGCCGGGTGCTTACTGTTGTTAGGGGATGATTAGCTGGATGTAACACCGTTGCAAAGTTTTGCAAACAGTGTATGTGTCCGAATGATTATGGCTGTGAGTCTGCTCGTGGTGCTGTGTGAAATTAATTAATCCATGTCGTGAAGTGGCAGGTGTAGCAAATTAGGGAAAAGAAATCTCACTCCAGGATTTCGCGAGGGAAGAGCAGTTAATTTAAGGGAGCATAAACCACAACAAAAACTACACACATAAGTAGAAGCCAATTAATTGACTCGTCGTACAAACTCAGGGTATCACGCATAAGTCACACACATAAATAAATGCTGCAAAGAACGAATACAGTAGCGACATCTAAAATGAGAATGGTAACTGAACGGGGTCCTGATAAAATGTCTCTGGTAAAGGAATACACTCCTCTTCTATTGGAGGAAGTGGATTGACCAGTCGGTGTATGCGTCTCTCCGTGTCCGGTCTCAGTGGTCTGCCGATGGCAACCTGAGGATTTAAATCTGCGAGGCTCTGGAGATAATCCATCACTCGCTGGTTTAAATGCTCTTGAGCTATGATGTACTGGATAAGGTTGGCCAGAACTGGGTCTCTCTCAATACGCCCACCGGGAAAAGACGTTACTTCTCCGGGTTGTGAAACATCAGTGTCTATGGGACTCCATTTCCCACGGGAACAGCTGACCAGGTTAACTCCTATCTTCGCGAGGCTTCTATCTCCATTGCTTAGGTTCCGGGGCTGTCATCGCGTCACTCCTCTCCGTGCAAGAAAATCTGGCCAAGACAATAGCCAGGGACAAGCCAGTGAGTACTTTGAATGTACTCGCAAACATTATGAACACAGGTATAATATAACAATGATGTGCAAAAAAATATTTTTATGCTCATGACGTCAGTCACAATAGATAAATGAGACTCTGATGCGTGCAAGCAAGTTATTTATAAAATAGCAATAACATGGTAGTATAAAAACTTATGAAACAATTAATCTAGTAATGCCATAGTCGGGCGTCTGAGCGACGCCACATAAAGGTCTTTAAAAGAAAATGCCACAGTCGGGCGTCTGAGCGACGCCACATAAAGGGCTTTAAAAGGAATGCCAAAGTCGGGCGTCTGAGCGACGCCACATAAAGGGCTTTAAAAGAAATGCCACAGTCGGGCGTCTGAGCGACGCCACATAAAGGGCTTTAAAAGAAATGCCACAGTCGGGCGTCTGAGCGACGCCACATAAAGGGCTTTAAAAGAAATGCCACAGTCGGGCGTCTGAGCGACGCCACATAAAGGGCTTTAAAAGAAATGCCACAGTCGGGCGTCTGAGCGACGCCACATAAAGGGCTTTAAAAGAAAGGATCATAATGAATATCCCGGAGGTAGAACCATCCCAGAGATATTCGGTAATAACAATAATATCACGGGTTAGTCAACGATAATAATAATCATCACAGATATCACAAGTCACGGGTAGTAATTCCATTTTTTTTGGTTAACAGTTTCACCTCCGAAGACCGACACTAAGACCGATACTTGACCCATCCCAGACTGTAATCCTTAACCATGGACACGGCTATTCGAATAGGTTTATTCTCTGCAGAGGGTGTACTCTTTACCCACGAGTAACGGATTTCTTTAGTCCATCGGGACTAATTCCATCTACGGTCTTTTTGTTGAAAACACACCTAACTTGCACACACCAGCTTATAACACACGTGTCTGGAATCACCCACGACACCTGTTAAGCAAACTCTAAGTGGGGAGGCTACAACCTCGCGTAGCATGGGATCAAATTTATATCGCGCGCTCTAAGGGGTGGCCTCCCCTCTTGGTCCCAACCGGAAACACCCATGCTCCCGGACCAGGTGGCCTGCCTACCGGTTACAACCAGTATCTTCCACCATGGCCTCTCTGTACGGTGTGTGCTAGAAAGAGGTTGACAACTTACTGAACCGTACTCTACTTGCTGTAGAGACGAGTGGTAGTACGAAACAAGTATGGGGGTTACTGGAACAAGACTCGATCTACGGTCGACTCAGGAGGTTAAAGTATTCCCTGCATGATTAGTATAACAAATATAATCCATCCAACAGGGTCACCGCTCATATCACCTTGCCATGCCATATCAGACATAACCGTCCCGACGGAGACCAGTGACAAACTCATACCTACCCAAGGCAGAGGTTTTTCACGGTTTTCTGCCGGTATGCATTCAAGGCATATGAGGGTGATTATCATCACAAGTGTGTTCGTTTCCAACAGCATGGAAATCAATAACATGCACCCATGCATATGATCATATCACATGAAATAACAAGTCCTTCGAAACGCGGTGGTGTTATAAATGCATCAATGATCACACCAAAATATTATGCCGAGGTTCAGAATGCTTGCCTTCAATGTGTGGAAAGGCAGGGTGCACTCCAAAACTTTTGAAAGCTTCTTCTCTCTCCCAAAATCCTATTTAAAAATATATTTGAATTAACACATATTTCAAAAACAGAACCAAAAAGTTGTTTGAAATTTTTTTCAAATAAATCTTAAAATAAACTAGACCAAATTTGAAGAAGGTAGGAAAAAGAATCAACTCATTTGGATTTATATTTAAAAAGTTATAGCCAGTCAAAGTTATGGTCAAAACTGTTTTTAAAAATAAAACAGAAAAGAAAACGTTTCGGCAGAATACGTCTTCGAAAACGGGAGACGTACTGGGGTTAATACGTCTTCACTTAACCGACGTGGATAGGCGCAGGGTCACTGACAGTGGGTCCAAGGGGCCCACTAGTCAGGTTTGACCAGTCCGCCCTCCTCCTTCTTCCTTTGTCCCGAGCGGAGGCGGGACTCCGGCGACCAACGCCGGCGAGCGGCGGCTCCTCGCGGCCTCTGGAGGGCGGGGATAGATCCGCACGGCTGGGGCGTTTCTCCCGGTGGTCGAGGGGTCGACAGTGGTGGAAGAAGTCGTCGGCGGTGAGCTTCGCGGCGGAGGGAGCCTCGGGAGCAAAGTGGTTTTGTGGCGGCGATGGCTCCCGAACCAAATTGAATAGGGGGAGCTGCTCACGGGAGGGAGAGGAAGCTCCTGGTGTAGAGTTTAGGGAGGGGGAGGCCCTGGTGGCGCCGGAGTGAACGAGGCAGTGGCGGCGGCCGTGGTTGCCGGAGATGAGGAAGACGACGTTTCCCGGACGATTGCGGGCTATGGGGGTGCCATGAGGGTAGCCTGAGGGTGCGTGCGTGCTCAGAGGGGCTCGGGGTCCCTCTTTATAGCGTGGCCATGTCGGTTTGCGGCGGCCGGGGATAAGTTTGCCGGCGAACCGCCCTACTGTGTTGCAGGGCGACGTGGCGGTGGTTGGTCGGCTCCAGGAGCTACCGACGAAAGCTCCACTGTCCATGGAGGCGAGCTGGCGCGCTGTGGTGGTCGGGGCGGTGCTGCCCATGGCGGTGGTGGATGCGGCCGCGGGCATGCCGCCAAGAGGGTTCTGGTGGCGGCGCTGTGGGGTGCCAGGGGTGGTCGGGGTGGCGTGGCGGTGCGGGGGATACGTGGCGTGCTAGCAGCTATTGCCAAGGGCCGGAACGAGTCGGAACGGGTGCGGGGCGAGACGCGGCGGCACGAGCGCACTGGCGTGCCAAACGCACGCTCTGGGCGCGCCCAGAGCACGCCCACCATCCGTTCGGCGAAATGCCGTGGCCTGCCAGATGGCTTGGTTGGAGCTGAGGATTAGCAGTTCTAGTCTAGGGCTAGTTGAGATGCTAGTGGACATGCTAGTTTGATCAGAGGTGCAAGGTCACGGTGCAAAACAAAAATCATGACAAAACTGATCAAGCATACCAGGTGTTTGACAAAATGCCAAGGGAACTTAGGCATTTCTTGGAGTGGCCAAAAACTCCATATGGGGGTCTCTTTAGAAGAATAAGAGGGTGGTGTGGTTAGTTGGACAAAAGGGGAAACTTGCTAGTGCAAGTTTTACAAAACCCCAATTCTGGACAGGAAATAAATGACATTATTTCATGAACCAAAAATGATCCAAAAGGTGCATGCTCTTGGACTTAAGGGTTTAACATGGGGTACTACAAGTAGGAGAAATAATCAAGGGTATAGGAGCAACTAAAATGGTGGCTGCTGTACAAATCCTCAAATTGGACCAGAATGGAAATGAGGTTGATCCACTCAAATTTTTCAAAGAATATAAATAGGTTTTTGCACAAAGTGAAATAATATGCTCCTACTGATCTCCCTTAATTTTGGTAGAAGTTTTAAAGAAATATTTAAATAAGTTGTAGTGCAAAATGCACTCTGGACCAGAGAAAAAAAATTGAGTGCAGGGCTCAAAATATTTTATGAATGAAATATATTTTTGCATAAAAGTTAATCAAAAACATCACATGACATCTCCAAATTTTTGTGGAAATTTTAAGTGAGTCCATCAAATGATTGTAGTTCAAATATGGTCAGATAACCTTGAAAAACCATTTTCAAGAAAGTAAAGATCAAGCAATTTAATTATTTAATTAGTTACACTGATAACAGCAAAGTTTTTCTTGAGAGGTTAAACAAGTCCAACAACATAATTGAAAAGTTTTCTCTCTGGGAAAAACTCATCATAACAGGGAAGGAAATGATTAAAAATCAAAAATGGAGCTCAGAAATCTGAAGTTTTAATTCCTGGCAAACAAATTTAACTAAAACAAGGCCAAATTTTTTTTGGGTGTCACAGATACTACCCCCCTTAAGAAAAATCTCGTCCTCGAGATTTGTTAAAAGCTGTTTTAAGAAAACTATACGCAATAAAAAAAATGGCTACAGTGAGAGGGCAATAAGTGGTGAAAAACCACAGTGTGAATACTGGTGCTGCGCGGAAAAGTCTACGGTTCGGGACAAAACCGGGTGATTTCTACGCTGGATAAAAATTTAGAATAATCTTCTAAATTTAAATATACGCTGGTCGTACCCGAGAGCACAGTGCTCTCTCTGGCCGACAGGTGGACCCGGGGCCCACTGTCAGCCTCTTCTTCTCCCACTGGCTCTTCCTTCTACCTCTGGCTCTCTCTTCCTCCTCTCTCCCGCGCGCTTTCTCGCGCTTTCTCCACCGGCGATGCCTAATGCGTAGGGCATCTAGGCCGTACCGTGGTAGTGCGCGGCGTGCTAGCTGCCGGTGCAGCGTGCACTCACCTCGCGGGCCAGCGCGTTGTCGGCACTGCTCGCGGATTCGACTCCGAACACTGGCGATCGGCGACGAGCGGCGTTGGTGGACTTCGCCCACCGTACACTGAGCTCGAGCTATAAAAACGGCTGGGGTGCCTCTCTCTTCTTCCTCACATCTGGCCTCACTTCTCCTCCTCCTTTCTCCATTACTACTTACAGAAGCTCGGTCGAGGCTCTAATGGCGGAGGCGATGCCGGACTGGTTTGTGATCCTGATATGCGGAGGGTTGGCGACGCTGCTGGGGCTCTCTGTGCTCCTGTGCGCGATGATCTTCGACGAGTATTGCGATGCTGCGGCTCGGGTGTTGGCTCTCCGCGGTGGTGATCATGAGGAGTAGATGAAGTATGCCGGGTGCTTACTGTTGTTAGGGGATGATTAGCTGGATGTAACACCGTTGCAAAGTTTTGCAAACAATGTATGTGTCCGAATGATTATGGCTGTGAGTCTGCTCGTGGTGCTGTGTGAAATTAATTAATCCATGTCGTGAAGTGGCAGGTGTAGCAAATTAGGGAAAAGAAATCTCACTCCTGGATTTCGCGAGGGAAGAGCAGTTAATTTAAGGGAGCATAAACCACAACAAAAACTACACACGTAAGTAGAAGCCAATTAATTGACTCGTCGTACAAACTCAGGGTATCACGCATAAGTCACACACATAAATAAATGCTGCAAAGAACGAATACAGTAGCGACATCTAAAATGAGAATGGTAACTGAACGGGGTCCTGATAAAATGTCTCTGGTAAAGGAATACACTCCTCTTCTATTGGAGGAAGTGGATTGACCAGTCGGTGTATGCGTCTCTCCGTGTCGGGTCTCAGTGGTCTGCCGATGGCAACCTGAGGATTTAAATCTGCGAGGCTCTGGAGATAATCCATCACTCGCTGGTTTAAATGCTCTTGAGCTATGATGTACTGGATAAGGTTGGCCAGAACTGGGTCTCTCTCAATACGCCCACCGGGAAAAGACGTTACTTCTCCGGGTGTTGCACGACTCGGAAAGTAATAATATCCTCGCTCGCGGGCATAGGGTACTGCGGATCGAAGACGGGCAATTGCTTCTTTCGCAGCAGCTTCTATGGCCAAGTGTGGGATTGGCATAGATTTCCCCACGAAGGAAACTTCTATTGGATCTTGGTTGGGGTCTACAGGAGGAATATGCACTGCTGCCCAATATTCCGAGGTGGATGGGGTGATCCTTGATTTGAACAGCTCGTACTGGGGTGGCTGGGTAGAACCCATGGTACTGCGGGTAAAATCCCACAATATTTTGACAAAGCTACCTGGGGTTGCATCTGGGGTTCTCAGATGAATGCTGGGGTTCTGCATGACAGAAAAAGCGTGAGTGTTGTGCACAAGGTGGGGTTGCTAGGTAAGGTCACAAGGTGGCCTTTATATAGCAATGGAGCTGGATCATTTTTACCGTGGTGAAAGGTAATAAATTTACCAGCTTGGCTCCAAAGGTCGGGTCAGTGTCAGAGATACACATATCTCATAAAGAGACGTGTTACTGTGGTTGTCGTCGGGTTGGTTTTGGTAGTTGTGCCGGGAAGAATATGCAGCTATGCGCTGACCAAACAGGCAAGGCTATTATTAAAACAGAGGCACAAAGACAGGCTGCGTTAATATATGCGGTCGCATGATTACAAAGCGATGATACATTGAAACTTGGTGCTACTCATACTGCTTAGTCTACTTCGTTTATGTCTAAACGGGCGTGCCTGGTGGATGCCGAGGCTTCTCCACGTGTCTCCCTGCCGGGATTAGTCGGAGATGGCGGAGGAACTGCAGGGTCGGGGTAGTGAGAATGACCATCACGGGGATTGTTGGCCACAACCCCGTTGGAGTGTGCTCCCAAAATGCGACGAAGCACCTCTGGGGTTATCGCAGCACCTTAGCCGATGGTTGGGGCAGATCTCGGGGTCTCGATCGGTTGTCCAAACAGCACGACTGGGTTGTCGGTGTTGGGCTCGTTTTCTTCTCTCGCCGGGGCTCGACGAACCAGCTCTCCACGAGCTGCTATTAGATCAATGGTGATCTGGTCCAACAGTGCCTCTAGTGCACTTACATAGCGCACTAGGTGCAAAAATGCGGGGTCCGTCTCGTGGTCTCCATTGGCGACTTGGGGTGGTCTACCATACCCTTCTCGTCTGGGGTAGTAGTGGAACGAGCGACAGTTAACTCTGGGCGACAAGTGCCTGAGATGAACTATAGCCTCTCGAGCGGCTAGCTGGATGGCCTGTGGCTCAAAGGAAGTTGTCCTTCCTGTGAACCGGTAGGGACGCTCGTGTGCTAGACTCCTACCGTAAATGTGCACAGTGGCCCAGAATTGGCGGTCTTCACCGCTCATGGGTCCTTGATACACAACATATTCTGGTGGCTCTTCTAACGCGTAGGCACGACGGGTGAGGTTTGCGAGGATGGTCACAAAACCTCCAAGGTGGGTTGCTGTGGTTTCGTTGTGCACGACAGGGCCAGGCATTGTGGCTCGGTTTGGGGTAGCGGCTGTGCGGTGCTGGTTTGGTGTTAGCGCGCCCTTTTTATAGGAAAAAGGGGACGGAATCTTCCTTCGAACGCTTGCGAGAAAGGACTATTTAGGGGCCGGTCACTGGCGCATGAGTGACAGGTTCGGTTGATAGGTTGGGCACCGACTGCCAAAAGGTGTTGGGTCACTGTGTGGCTCTCTTGCACGAGAAGCTTGGCTGGGGTTTGGTTGAGGTCTGGTGGTTTGGTTTGCCTAAGTTTATTGACCGGGCTAAGATAGGATTAGCCAATGGTCAGCCTGGCTCTGATACCAAGCCTGACACGACCGGTTTTTCCGGGTAATAAATTTCCAGAAAAGACCGTCGTGCTCATCAGCCCCAGGATTACTGTTAGCTGATGAGGCTCCAACTTGATACAGAAATTCCAAGCAAAATACAAAATATGTAGTACAAGACCATTCTGGCCTGTGAGTACAACAAATGGTTTCTAGTGGTTGATGGCGGATGCGGGTTGTGAAACATCAGTGTCTATGGGACTCCATTTCCCACGGGAACAGCTGACCAGGTTAACTCCTATCTTCGCGAGGCTGCTATCTCCATTGCTTAGGTTCCGGGGCTGTCATCGCGTCACTCCTCTCCGTGCAAGAAAATCTGGCCAAGACAATAGCCAGGGACAAGCCAGTGAGTACTTTGAATGTACTCGCAAACATTATGAACACAGGTATAATATAACAATGATGTGCAAAAAAATATTTTTATGCTCATGACGTCAGTCACAATAGATAAATGAGACTCTGATGCATGCAAGCAAGTTATTTATAAAATTGCAATAACATGGTAGTATAAAAACTTATGAAACAATTAATCAAGTAATGCCACAGCCGGGCGTCTGAGCGACGCCACATAAAGGGCTTTAAAAGAAAATGCCACAGTCGGGCGTCTGAGCGACGCCACATAAAGGGCTTTAAAAGAAAATGCCACAGTCGGGCGTCTGAGCGACGCCACATAAAGGGCTTTAAAAGGAATGCCACAGTCGGGCGTCTGAGCGACGCCACATAAAGGGCTTTAAAAGAAATGCCACAGTCGGGCGTCTGAGCGACGCCACATAAAGGGCTTTAAAAGAAATGCCACAGTCGGGCGTCTGAGCGACGCCACATAAAGGGCTTTAAAAGAAATGCCACAGTCGGGCGTCTGAGCGACGCCACATAAAGGGCTTTAAAAGAAATGCCACAGTCGGGCGTCTGAGCGACGCCACATAAAGGGCTTTAAAAGAAAGGATCATAATGAATATCCCGGAGGTAGAACCATCCCAGAGATATTCGGTAATAACAATAATATCACGGGTTAGTCAACGATAATAATAATCATCACAGATATCACAAGTCACGGGTAGTAATTCCATTTTTTTTGGTTAACAGTTTCACCTCCGAAGACCGACACTAAGACCGATACTTGACCCATCCCAGACTGTAATCCTTAACCATGGACACGGCTATTCGAATAGGTTTATTCTCTGCAGAGGGTGTACTCTTTACCCACGAGTAACGGATTTCTTTAGTCCATCGGGACTAATTCCATCTACGGTCTTTTTGTTGAAAACACACCTAACTTGCACACACCAGCTTATCACACACGTGTCTGGAATCACCCACGACACCTGTTAAGCAAACTCTAAGTGGGGAGGCTACAACCTCGCGTAGCATGGGATCAAATTTATATCGCGCGCTCTAAGGGGTGGCCTCCCCTCTCGGTCCCAACCGGAAACACCCATGCTCCCGGACCAGGTGGCCTGCCTACCGGTTACAACCAGTATCTTCCACCATGGCCTCTCTGTATGGTGTGTGCTAGAAAGAGGTTGACAACTTACTGAACCGTACTCTACTTGCTGTAGAGACAAGTGGTAGTACGAAACAAGTATGGGGGTTACTGGAACAAGACTCGATCTACGGCGACTCAGGAGGTTAAAGTATTCCCTGCATGATTAGTATAACAAATATAATCCATCCAACAGGGTCACCGCTCATATCACCTTGCCATGCCATATCAGACATAACCGTCCCGACGGAGACCGGTGACAAACTCATACCTACCCAAGGCAGAGGTTTTTCACGGTTTTCTGCCGGTATGCATTCAAGGCATATGAGGGTGATTATCATCACAAGTGTGTTCATTTCCAACAGCATGGAAATCAATAACATGCACCCATGCATATGATCATATCACATGAAATAACAAGTCCTTCGAAACGCGGTGGTGTTATAAATGCATCAATGATCACACCAAAATATTATGCCGAGGTTCAGAATGCTTGCCTTCAATGTGTGGAAAGGCAGGGTGCACTCCAAAACTTTTGAAAGCTTCTTCTCTCTCCCAAAATCCTATTTAAAAATATATTTGAATTAACACATATTTCAAAAACAGAACCAAAAAGTTGTTTGAAATTTTTTTCAAATAAATCTTAAAATAAACTAGACCAAATTTGAAGAAGGTAGGAAAAAGAATCAACTCATTTGGATTTATATTTAAAAAGTTATAGCCAGTCAAAGTTATGGTCAAAACTGTTTTTAAAAATAAAACAGGAAAGAAAACGTTTCGGCAGAATACGTCTTCGAAAACGGGAGACGTACTGGGGTTAATACGTCTTCACTTAACCGACGTGGATAGGCGCAGGGTCACTGACAGTGGGTCCAAGGGGCCCACTGGTCAGGTTTGACCAGTCCGCCCTCCTCCTTCCTTTGTCCCGAGCGGAGGCGGGACTCCGGCGACCAACGCCGGCGAGCGGCGGCTCCTCGCGGCCTCTGGAGGGCGGGGATGGATCCGCACGGCTGGGGCATTTCTCCCGGTGGTCGAGGGGTCGACAGTGGTGGAAGAAGTCGTCGGCGGTGACCTTCGCGGCAGAGGGAGCCTCGGGAGCAAAGTGGTTTTGTGGCGGCGATGGCTCCCGAACCAAATTGAATAGGGGGGGCTGCTCACGGGAGGGAGAGGAAGCTCCTGGTGTAGAGTTTAGGGAGGGGGAGGCCCTGGTGGCGCCGGAGTGAACGAGGCAGTGGCGGCGGCCGTGGTTGCCGGAGATGAGGAAGACGACGTTTCCCGGACGATTGCGGGCTATGGGGGTGCCATGAGGGTAGCCTGAGGGTGCGTGCGTGCTCAGAGGGGCTCAGGGTCCCTTTTTATAGCGTGGCCATGTCGGTTTGCGGCGGCCGGGGATAAGTTTGCCGGCGAACCGATCTACTGTGTTGCAGGGCGACGTGGCGGTGGTTGGTCGGCTCCAGGAGCTACCGACGAAAGCTCCACTGTCCATGGAGGCGAGCTGGCGCGCTGTGGTGGTCAGGGCGGTGCTGCCCATGGCGGTGGTGGATGCGGCCGCGGGCATGCCGCCAAGAGGGTTCTGGTGGCGGCGCTGTGGGGTGCCAGGGGTGGTCGGGGTGGCGTGGCGGTGCGGGGGATACGTGGCGTGCTAGCAGCTATTGCCAAGGGCCGGAACGAGTCGGAACGGGTGCGGGGCGAGACGCGGCGGCACGAGCGCACTGGCGTGCCAAACGCACGCTCTGGGCGCGCCCAGAGCACGCCCACCATCCGTTCGGCGAAATGCCGTGGCCTGCCAGATGGCTTGGTTGGAGCTGAGGATTAGCAATTCTAGTCTAGGGCTAGTTGAGATGCTAGTGGACATGCTAGTTTGATCAGAGGTGCAAGGTCACAGTGCAAAACAAAAATCATGACAAAACTGATCAAGCATACCAGGTGTTTGACAAAATGCCAAGGGCACTTAGGCATTTCTTGGAGTGGCCAAAAACTCCATATGGGGGTCTCTTTAGAAGAATAAGAGGGTGGTGTGGTTAGTTGGACAAAAGGGGAAACTTGCTAGTGCAAGTTTTACAAAACCCCAATTCTGGACAGGAAATCCAAAAGGTGCATGCTCTTGGACTTAAGGGTTTAACATGGGGGACTACAAGTAGGAGAAATAATCAAGGGTATAGGAGCAACTAAAATGGTGGCTGCTGTACAAATCCTCAAATTGGACCAGAATGGAAATGAGGTTGATCCACTCAAATTTTTCAAAGAACATAAATAGGTTTTTGCACAAAGTGAAATAATATGCTCCTACTGACCTCCCTTAATTTTGGTAGAAGTTTTAAAGAAATATTTAAATAGGTTGTAGTGCAAAATGCACTATGGACCAGAGAAGAAAAATTGAGTGCAGGGCTCAAAATATTTTATGAATGAAATATATTTTTGCATAAAAGTTAATCAAAAACATCACATGACATCTCCAAATTTTTGTGGAAATTTTAAGTGAGTCCATCAAATGGTTATAGTTCAAATATGGTCAGATAACCTTGAAAAACCATTTTCAAGAAAGTAAAGATCAAGCAATTTAATTATTTAATTAGTTACACTGATAACAGCAAAGTTTTTCTTGAGAGGTTAAACAAGTCCAACAACATAATTGAAAAGTTTTCTCTCTGGGAAAAACTCATCATAACAGGGAAGGAAATGATTAAAAATCAAAAATGGAGCTCAGAAATCTAAAGTTTTAATTCCTGGCAAAAAATTTTAACTAAAACAAGGCCAAATTTTTTTTTTGGGTGTCACAGGATGACAGGAAATGTTCATCATGAAGCCAAAGCTCTTGACATCATTGAGCTTACAGGCCTATCCACTCCCGGAGAGCTATATGAACCTGGTTGTCAAAAACACCACAATGCACTGGAAAGCATCTTCCATAAGCTTGAACCCAATATGAGCCAGATGTTGAGCATGATGAAGCCTTTGCCACGTGATGCTGAATATCCAAAGGAGTTCTTTGTTGATGACCTTGAGTATCTGCCGCGCACTATATATCATATCATCAGGCGGACTCTATGGCCGATCAAAGGACATTCATCAGCTGCAAAACTTGAAGGAGCCATGAAGATATTGGTCAGTTACATCCTCAATGGCATCAGCTTCAATGCACATGATTTCTTCATTAGGCAACTGGCTGCATCTGGATCTGACCTTTTTTGACTGAAGTTCTATGCTCCATGGGTCATGCGCCTCATCAAGCAACACTCTGCTGTCAACTATCAACCGTCTGCTCGCAATCATGTGATCTTCCTACGAGAGGTTGATACGTCAGTTGAAGCCATATACCCAGAACCTGCCAAGAAGCCTCTTTGTCTTCAGAATGCTAATCATCAAAGCTTCACTCAGCCTATGGAAGGAGCCCAAGCTGTCACGCGTGTCTCTCTAATGGCTGGGAACACTCGTCTGCCTCATCGTGCGCCAACTAAAGCTACTGAGAGCACAATTGCTCAAAGGCCTCGGAAGCGCTCTCGGGTCCTCAATGATCGAGAACTTCTTTTGGCCCTACATCAGAAGCATGATAAGCATCATTTTTGGCTGAAGCGTCAGAAGCAAAGCCTCTTGGTGGATGTAAATCGCATTCGAAACCTTGCCACCAAGAATGCATTTGTCACTCACGAAACTTGTCGGCGTTCATGGAAGAGTTTGACCCTACTCAGTGCTGAAGCTGATCTTCAAGATGATGGCTTCACTGAAAGATTCAACTTTGACTCCACTCCTCCATGGAATGCTGTCCTACGAAGAACTCCATCTCTTGAAGACTCTGACTATTCTTCCTCCGCGGCAACTGTCAACGCCAATGTGGTCGATGATGAAGACGATGCTACTTCACCACCCCCTACTTCTACACGCATCAACACTGCACCGAGTTCGTCTGCACCACCAAACGACAACGACAACCCTGCTGCTTCAACTACTCATGAGGACGAGTAGATGCTCTATGTCTTCAAACATTTTTGGTCATTACTAATAAAAGGGGGAGAAGCGTATGAGTTTGATAGTCTTCAAGCGGGTTCATAAGGGCGGTTGCTTTATATTTTGCCTAGTGTTTACAACTCTTGCTTTTGATACATTTTGTTCTTTGAGTTGTAACACTTAAACTTGATGGTCGTCTGCCACTTATTTACGTTTCCACGTGCGATGATAACTTCCGCACTTAGATCATTCTGCAGATGTCCATTTTTCATTATGCATGCCATTCTCTTAGCTATATCATTTCATGCATGATGAATTATCCTCATAAGTTGAAGTGGATCTCCACAAGTACAACCTGCCATGTGCATTTGCATTCCAAAAGCAAATTATTTATATGCACATCTTCAGGGGGAGCCCTTTCCACTTATGAAGACAATGCACTATCCTTTACAATTTCACATACTTCTTTCCCGTTGAAAACTTCAACCAGTTTGTCATCAATCACCAAAAAGGGGGAGATTGTAAGTGCATCTAGTGCCACCCCTAGTTGGTTTTGGAGTATTGACGACAAAGTTGGTTGAGGGACTAACGCGTTTGTGAGAATTGGAGGATAACGCAGGTAGTGTCCCTCATTGATTCGGTTTACCTACCGGAGATGACCCCTAAAAATGTATGAAGACATTGAAGACAAAGGTGGTGTGTGAAGATATTCACACTGAAGTCTATGACATGCGAAGACATTGAGTGAAGACTATGGAGCGCGAAGACTGAGGTGTTTCGTTGTTTCCTTTTCTTCTTTGTTGAGTCATAGGAACCACCGTACTGTTAAGTGGGGTCCAAGTGAACTAAGTCAGAGTGACTGAAGTTATGCTCAACCCAAATCCTATGTCTTCGAGCGAAGACAATAAGAGAAAATCTTATCCAGAGTTGGATCAGTCAGCTTTGCTTGTAGCCCAAGTAAAGTTGTCGTGTGTGTTTGAAATCTGACCATTGGAACACGTGTCAGTTCCTTAGTGACCCAGGGTCATTTTGGACATATCAGGTTGGGTTGCCTTGTGGCTATAAATAGCCCACCCCCTACACCATAAATTGGTGGCTGCTCAGAGTTAGTTTACGGCTTTTGTCGTTTTCAGAGGAACCCACCTCGAAGCCTTTGAGAGAGAAATCCTTGCGAGGACAAAGCCCAAACACCCAGAGCCAAAGAGTGTTAGGCATCACTGAAGTCTTTCTGTCTGTGTGACCTGAAGACTTATTAGACTTGAGGACTGTGTATCCTCCAGCCGGTTAGGCATCGCGTTCTGAGCATCCAAGAGTCATTGTGGATTGCCGGGTGAACGAAGTCTGTGAAGGTTCGAAAGTCTACCTTGAAGACTTACCAGAGTGATTTGGCGAGGACTAGGTGTCCTTAGATCAAGGGGAATAAGGTGAAGACACGGTCTTCTGAGTTGAATCTCAACCTCCCTAACCAGATGTACAGTTGTCACAACAACTGGAACTGGTCCAACAAATCATGTGTCTTCAACAAGTGACTGGTTCTATCCCTTCCCTCCTTTACTTTGAGTTTGTCTTCGTGAAGTCATTGCTTATCTGTCTTATCTGTTTGACTTCATTGCTTGACTACTATTGTTGATTGGCTTCATACTATCTTCCATCCTGATCCTCACTACCTAGCTGCTATTAGTCTTCGTACGTTAACACTATTGCATACTTGACTATGGCTTGCTCGTTGTAGTTTATCTTCCGCTGCATATCAATTAGGTCATTTCTATTGTTTGTCTTCGAAACTTCCATGTTTTGAAGACTTTGATAAAAATCGCCTATTCACCCCCCTCTATTCGATAACTAGCACTTTCAGCCCTGCCCCGCCATCGATGAGGGTCCTGGTGTCTTGCACGTTGCTGATGATTGGGGAGACAAGCATTGGGAGGACTCCGGCTGTGGCCGCGCACTTGAGCTGATCCGTTGAGCTGAACGTGATGGCGCACGCCGACCAGCTGAGGGGGCGCGTGGCTTCAAGCTTGGGGAGGACTGCATTCACTTTGCGGGCGAACTGCTTGAAGATGCGTTGAGAGGCTGGGGCTTGAGCTCCGCCTAGGATGCAGGTGATCGCGCGTGGCTCCTGGAATCCCCCAGCCCCCTCATCCTGATGATGGTCCTTGTTTCTCCTTGGCTGCGGCGGCAGTGGAGGGAGGCATGCGTTTCCTTGCGGATGATCCTCGTGAGGCTGATCCCTCCAGTCTCCTTGGCGAGGCTGATCCTGCCAGTGATCCTCGCGAGGTCGGTCGTGCCACCCTTGGCGAGGGCCGCGGTCTTCCCAGCGTCCTGCGTTCCTTCCTCCTCCTCGGCCATAGCCACGATCGTTGCGGTCGGGGCGTCAGCCGACCCTTCCTTCTCGCATGGCTCGGAGCTCTTGGCATTCGTTGGTGTTGTGTGTGTGGAGGTCGTGGTACACACAGTACCGGCTGCCCTTGAAAGACTCGGGCTGATCTCTGCCCCGCTTGGTGTCTAGTTCAGCCGCGAGCACGGCAGCCCCCTTGCGCATCACATCCTTGGCCTTGGATTTCTTCTCTTCTGGGTCTGCGGCTGGCATCTCGAGGAGGGAAAGGCACCCTTCCTCAGCCCTGGCGCACTTAGTTGCCAAGTTGAACAGCTCCAAGGAAGTGCACAGATCTTCATGCATCACCAGCTCCTCCTTCATCTTGACGTCATGCACGCCGTCGGAGAAGGCTGAAATGATGGCCTCCTCGGTCACCTTGGGAATCTTGAGACGTGCGTTGTTGAAGCGCTGGATGTAGTTCTGTAGGGTCTCCCCTGGTTGCTGCTTGGTGCGGCGCATGTCGCTCACGGCAGGTGGCCGGTCGCGAGTACCTTGGAAGTTGGTGATGGAACGGGTGCACATCTCGTCCCAGCAAGAGATCGTGCCTGGAGCCAGGTTCAGGAGCCAGGTGCGGGCCCCGTCCTTGAGTGCCATGGGAAACCAGTTCGCCATGACCTTCTCATCCCTGTTGGCGGCTTCGATGCCCAGCTCATAGAGCTAGAGGAACTCCACAGGGTCGGCCATGCCATCGTAGCGAGGAGGCAGGTCTGGCTTGAACTTGCAGGGCCACGCGACGCTGCGCAGCTCGGTGGTGAAGGCGCGACAGCCTACTGTGGCCACGAGAGGCCTTTGGTGATGAGGATCTTGGTCTTGCGGGCCCCCATGCACTGCAGATGGGAGAAGCGCAGGGTCTTGGTGCGCTGGAACAGGGGCGTGGTCGCGATGGACCAGACCAGGGAGCACTCGGGTAGCTTCTTGGGGGCGAGGAACCTCTTGGCAGCTCCGCTCTTGCTGCGCTGGTGCCAGACGGAGCGGGTTCCGCCCAGGGGCCACGCGCCTTGGGGCCAGGGCTCCTTCTTGAGGGGGAGGCGGCTGAGGCGCCCCCGGAGCTTCATTGCCCGTGCAGGGCGGGGCGCGGTGCAGCGAGAAGGACGGCGAGGGGGAGCCCCCTGCAGCGTGGATGAGCTCGGTGATGCGGTCGAGCCACTTTTCTTAGACGTCGTCAACTGGGCGGTAGCGCAGGAGCTCGTTTGCCGCAATGAGCGCAGCTCGAGCCTCCATGGCCGCGCGGGGCACGTGGGACGAAGAACTAGCCGGGGCGAGCGAGGGAGTGGCAGCGCGGCCGTCTCGCCTCATGGATGGATGCTGGGACGATGCTTGCTGCTCGTTCCCCGCCGGGCCAGTGGCGATGTTGACGGCAGGCGATGGGGAATGGCGGGGGTGGCCGCCGACGGGGGCCGTCTGGGCGACGCGGGAAGCGAGAGCGGCTCGGCGCTCGGCGCGGGCCCGACGAGCATATGACATGGACGCAACGGTCGGTGAAGAACAGGGCGGCGGATGACGAATTCCGGCGCACCCCTACCTGGCGCGCCAAATGTTGGATTTCGGGTTCCGGCAGACCCTCTAGATTCGAACACTGGGGTGCGCGCGGAGATTTCGCCCTCTGCCTACCTGCACCTCACCGCCTCGCTATGATCTAAGCAATCAAAGGAAGAACACAAGAGACACATAGTTTATACTAGTCCAGGCCACCATTGTGGTATAATACCCTACTCTAGTGTGTGGTGTGGTGGATTGCCTCTTGGGCTGATGATGAACAATACAAGGAAGAACAGCCTCGTGAGGGTCTGTTCTTGGCTGGTGCGGTGAACTACTAGGGGGAGTTCAGTCGCTGTCTCTACTGGTTTCCTGGTGAGGATCTGATGCCTCTACCTTGTGGTGGCTAGTCCTATTTATAGGCAAAGGCCCTGGGCCTCTTCCCAAATATTGAGCGGGAAGGGCGCCAACAATTGGCCATTTTGAAGGGGAACATCTAGTACACTTACCCTGACTAAAGTTGGTCCTCGCCTGCCAAAGGCTCTGGTGGTGACGCCTTCCTGGGCTCCATGATCACTTCCTTCCTGCCGTTGCGACGGTCTTGGTCTTGTTGCACCGAAATGGATGCCTTTGCTTGATGCTCTCGCCTGCGCTTGCTCCCTTTGCACCAAAGAGGAAAGAAGGACACTGCGTGGGCTGGCGCCCTTGGTCGTCATGGCTTGCGTCATGGGCACCTCGTGAGATACCCCGCCTTGATCTCTCCGCCTCCTCGCGAGCCAGCCTGACGAGGCCGTGCCTGAGGAAGCTTCCTATCGTTCGCCCCGCGAGGCTTGGCCCCTCGCGAGGGTCTTGAGCTCGTGCTGATGAAGATGGGCCATGCTGGGCCGCCCCTTGAGCCACGCCGCAGGCCGCAGGCAGGCAAGTCTGGGGACCCCCGTTCCCAGAACGCCGACAGTCCCAGGCCTGGTAAGGCGATACCCATGGGAATACCGTGCGCGAGCGCTCAAAGTGATATGAGGTGTTACATGCTAGATCGGTGTGGCATTGAGTCGGGGTCCTGACATCTGCGCTGCACCCGTGTGTCTGTTTCGCGCGTGATCGATCCAGAACGCGCTGACGACTGCCGCACCGCGCCACCGTCTTCGTCTCATCACCCTTGACCCCTCCCTGACACTCGCTGATGCCGGATACGTTGTAGCGGGCACGGGCACAACATGGCCAAAAGCCACAGTTCGCCCCGTGCCTTTGTCTTCTTCCTCCTCTGCTTCATGTGCTCGTCCGCAAGCAGCACAACTCCTATGTGAATGCTGAGCACCTGCACCCCTCGCTGGCACTGTTCGTCATCGCTCGCCAGCTTCCAGAGAGCTCCGGCGGAGCCATGTACCCATCTCCCC
>NC_041389.1:525678959-525683973 GCF_002162155.2 Triticum dicoccoides | reverse complement strand
GCACTCAAAACCCACCACCCAACCTCCACAACCCTGTAGCATAGCCGCAGCCCGGCCGGGCAGGCTTCTGGCCGCCGTCCCCGACCCAAGCTCGCCGGCGATCCCCACAACCACTCCACCTCACTCCAGGGCCCCTCGAGCTCGATCCACCCCTCAGGCGACTCCTTGGAGGTCCACTAGTGCCATCCTTGGAGAGGGCCCTTGGAACTGCCCCTCTCCATCGTCTTCCTCTTCTCCGACGAAACCTGACCGCAACCGCCGCTTGAAAGCTTGGTTGCGAGCTGCTCCGGCCATCTCTCAGCAAACCACGGGTACAGGCACGTGCGTGTTGACCCCCCCTCTCGTTCTATCTGTCTAGATTCGGCCAAGGATCCCTCCTCGCCGGTGTGAGCTCCGATGAAGCACCGCCGTCGCTCTATTTCTTTCCCCCTCTCCCCTCTCACCTGACCAGCGGGGCCCACTATCAGCCTCTCCACTCGCGCCCGAAGCAGTATGAGTGGAGGCATATTCTGAGAATACGTCATCGACGTCACCCCCTGGTTTTCTGTTTAATTCAAATTAATTCAAATATTTGACCTGAAACTTTGACCAGCTTTAACTTTTAAGCTATAAGTCCAAATGAGTTGATTCTTTTTGCATTGTGTTTGTTCTGAAGAGCTCTAGTAGCACACCAAAATGGAGATTTTTCCTTGCTGTCTAGAATTTCTGGTGATTATCAGAGTGGTTCTTGATATTTTGTTTTGCTGTTTTTAAATATTTTCATAGGGAGAAGCTTGTCTTGAAGATAACTAGGAGGAGTGTGAACCTCATCTGTACTAAGGCAAGCCACACCAATATTTGTATGGTGTCACTTCAATATCTATGATTTTTCCAACTTGAATATGAGTTATTTTCATGCATTTAATTATTTAAGTAAATATTGCTTAGTGCTAGTTATTTTGTCATGCTTGAAATGCTTCGTTAAGGTACTGGTTGAATGCATGAGCTAGTTTTAGTCAGTAAAAGAAATTTCTATTGAAGTGATTATGCTTTTATGAAACATGGTAGTTTCTTTATGAGATAAGTGGATTTTTATACATTATGAGGTAACTAAAATGATGAATGATATAAATCAGTAAAGTAGAACCAGTAAGGTTTAATGATGAGTAGTGCAAGTAGGTCATTTTGATGATGTTGATCCGTTCACGTTGAGTGGTATGCTTTGCATGTCGAATAGTTGAGTTATTTTATTTTCAAGTTAAACCTGATGTTAATCCAACTTGAATATAACGTTGATCGAGTCAAGGTGCCACTGAGTCGAATTTTTCCCAGTGCGACCACATTTGCCTTTATGGGAAGGTCTTGATTCGATACGTTGTCATGCCTCTCGCCGATGCCTCCAAGAAGGTAAGGTTATGGGCGTGTTGTACCCTTGCCCGGTAAGCAGATATAACCTTGTGTGCACGTTTGTTCTTATGGTACCTTGTCCCCGTTTGTGACCGTTTTTTCCATGACGGTGGCGGTTGATGCCTTTGGTAGGCACGGGGCCACCCATGACTTAGACTAAAGGGGAGTTGGTCGGAGTGGCCGGGGGAGTGTCATGTCAATGGGAGAGTTTCGTCGAAATGCTATTGGTCCACCCGAATGGGATGCCGAGGCCATGGATTCCGTGGTGTGGGTAAAGTTTGCTACCTCTGTAGAGTGTAATTAATCTATCGATAGCCGCGTCCTCGGCACAGCTCGTGAGTAACTCACACCATGGATCAACATTAATAAGTAACCTTGCACACTAAAGATTTGTTGTTGGCACTGGTTATGTGATGATTTGTGGAATCGTGAGATGATCATAGTTGTCATTCAAGTGTTGACTTCATTTCTCAGCGAGGTATGATCACCGTTCGGTTACGAGGTAACCCGTCTGGTAAGAGAGTCCGAGGGACTCGATGAACAAGTTGATTTCACCACATCAATAGTATGAATTGCATTGCTTAAATCTAAATAATTGTCATGATATTGTTTGCCATTATGCTTATGGTTGTTGTGAGATTGCAAGTACATTCAATGTACTGACCTGGCGTGTCATGCCAGATTTCAGGCAAGTCGTATTGGATCGGAGAGCTTCCCGCGTCTAGATCGTGTCCACATCGGTGTCCCTGTGCTATGGAGTTCCACTTCATCGTCGTTCCGCTGCCGCGTAGTTTATGTGATCGAGGCCCCTTCATGTTCATCAAATAATGTACATACTATTCAGTTGCACCGTGTGTGTGCTGCTTGGCCTCGCAACTGGATGTAATATCAGACCTATGTTTCCGCTAGCATCAATAAAGCGGTTGTTTTCTGTACCATGTTACTGTGTGTTGCCAGAAGACTTGATCTCTGGAATCGCAATGCAAGGTAAACCGGTTGCTCTGAGCCGGTGTGCCACATCCTCAGGCATCTGCAACTCTGTCCAGTCGTTTATAAAGTCCACAAGGGCCTGAGACTTGATTGTTATCCTTGGCAGATATCTCAAGCCATGAGGTCCCAGCTCAATTGCCCATTTGGCAACCCGGCCAGTGGCCTCTCTGTTTTGAATAATATCTCCTAAAGGAGCAGAACTGACCATAGTAATAGGATGACCAAGTAAATAATGCTTCAACTTGTGACTGGCCATGAATACCCCATATACTAGCTTCTGCCAATGTGGGTATCGCTGCTTAGACTCAATTAACACCTCACTTACATAATAAGCCGGCCTTTGGACTGGATACTCCATACCCGCTTCCTTTCTTTCCACTACAACCGCCACACTAACAGCCCTACTGTTAGCCGCCACGTACAAAAGCAAAGGTTCTTTCTCAATGGGAGATGCTAAGACGGGCGGCTCAGCAAGCTGTTTCTTGAGCGCCTCAAATGCCTCATTAGCCGCATCACTCCAAACTAAGTGGTCTGTTTTCTTCATCATCTGCTATAGAGGAATAGCCTTCTCTCGCAGGCGGTTTATGAACCGGGAAAGCTGAAATATGACCCGCCAAACGCTGGACATCATTGACGCATGCCGGCTTAACCAATGAAGTGATAGCTTTGGTTTTCTCCGGGTTAGCTTCAATACCTCTCTCAAAGACCAAAAAACCTAGGAGCTTGCCTAAAGACACACCAAAAACGTATTTGGCCGGGTTAAGCATCATTTTATAGAGCCAAAGATTATCAAAGGTCTCTTTCAGATCATCTAAAAGAGTCTCCTTCTTTCTAGACTTCACAACAATGTCATCCACATAAGCATCAACATTACATCCAATCTGATTACGGGAACTATAAGGGCATATTTCTCACTAAGTGGTTTTGGTGATTCATGACAGTGCATTTGCGGACTAATCGTGTGCATTGAGCATTTCAGATATCTCATGTCTAGGCACAAGATGATTCGTTACCCTCGGAGCCTAGAAGATGGTTGTTCTCTACATTTCTTTTCGTGGATTTGAGTCGTAAGAAAGCCATACTATTAAGAGGAGGTCCGCCTTGGAAAGGTTAGGGTGGAACCAACGCATACACATCTGTTCCTTTGCACCACCTTTCCATCGCATCGATGGAGCACCATCCGTTTATCCATGTCTCTGCGATATGAAAGCTGCCAAATGCTAAAGCCTCTGTGGCGTGCGATAGTACTGCTCAAGGGAGCAGTAGTACCGCAGGGGCGTGTGGTAGTACTGCTTAAGAGAGCGGTAGTACCGCAGGGACCAGCGGTAGTACCGCTACTGGTGAGCGGTAGTACCACTGCCTCTAGTCCTGACGCTGACGCCTGCGGTAGTAGGCATAGATGTAATTTTTACCTCCGCCCCTTCACGGTAGTACTGCTCCCTGTGAGAGATAGTACCGTGTCGGATTTTTGCACCGCTCCAACCTCAACGGAAGTAGTTACAGATGTAATTTATTGCTTTCGTGCATTTCCAGCGCCAGTTGAGCCATGCGTTACGGTAGTACCATAGGGGCGCGCGGTAGTATCGCTCCGGTGGTTCTACTGATCGTTGCCCTGTGCAACATGCCCTCACTTGGTCAATACCGCACATGCGGTAGTATCGCACTATGCTGCGGTAGTACCGCAACACTCTGCGGTAGTACCACAACCTTGTGCGGTAGTACGCCGTGCGGGCTGAGAAAGGGGATAACGGTTGGATCTTTTCCCCCACTATATAAAGGGGTCTTCTTCCCCCAAAAGACCATCTCTTCCCTACCCAAGCTCCATTGTTGCTTAAACCTCCATTTTCGCCCAATCTCTCTCCCTAGCCAATCAAACTTGTTGATTTTCTAGGGATTGGTTGAGAAGGCCCCGATCTACACTTCCACCCAGAGAAATTTGATTCCCCCACTAATCCCTTGCGGATCTTGTTACTCTTGGGTGTTTGAGCTCCCTAGATGGTTGAGGTCACCTCGGAGCCATATACCATTGTGGTGAAGCTTCATGGTGTCATTGGGAACCTCCAATTAAGTTGTGGAGATAGCCGCAACCTTGTTTGTAAAGGTTCTGTCGCTGCCTTCAAGGGCACCAATAATGGAATCACTGCATCTCGCATTGTGTGAGAGCGCGAGGAGAATACGGTGGCCCTAGTGGCTTCTTGGGGAGCATTGCACTACTAGGAAAACGGCTATAGATGAAATGGACACTAATGGCGCACCACATGTGTGGTGCGTCATTAGTATATAGCAATGGCGCACCACATACAGGTGCGCCATTAGTAATATATTACTAATGGCGCACCTGGTGTGTGGTGCGCCATTAGAAGTTTTGAAAAAAATAAAAAAAAAGTTGTTACTAATGGCGCACCGTGGGATAGTGCGCCATTACTAGTTGACATAGTAATGGCGCACCACACCCACAGTGTGCCATTAGTAGTTTTGGAAAAAAAGTAAAAAAAATAAAAAAAATTGTTAGTAATGGCGCACCTGTGGACAGTGCACCATTACTAGTGTCCACTGTTGCGCCATTACTAAGTTTTTTTCAAAAAAAAATTCAAAAAAAATTTCAATTTTTTTTATTTTTTAAAACTAGTAATGGCGC
>NC_041389.1:525556946-525678640 GCF_002162155.2 Triticum dicoccoides | reverse complement strand
TGGAAATGTCAAAAAAATAAAAGAAAATATGTTTCCCATGTGATATGTGGTCTAGTTGTTGGGAAAATTTACAAATATGAATTTCGACTTTATTTGCAAAATCTCTCTGGAAATTTGTAAAATGGATATAACTTTTGCATACGAACTTGGATTAGAAAGTTTTTTATATGAAAAATCATCTACTCGAAAAGTTACATCCAATTTTTACCAGGGGAACCCCGTTAAACATTTTCAAAATCCCCAAAAACCTAACAGAAAAAAAAAGTTATGGGGCTTTCAAGATCTAGAGGCAAAAAAATTCAAAAAATTTCAAACTTACTAATGGCACACTGTGGATGTGGTGCGCCACTAGTAACAGAAAAAAATTGGTTTTGATTTTTTTTCAAAAAATGATACGTAATATGACTGGGAAGTTTGAAATATTTTTCAAAATTTCATCATAGTCATGAACATGAACAAAGTCCTAGACATCAACAAGGTATAATAGGATTGATATGCTAGATATATCAACAAGTGCCTGTGAAGTGAGCTGTTGCTGGGGTTGGATAGAACTCTGAAGCTAAGCGTGCTTGGGCTGGAGTAGTGTGAGGATGGGTGACCTTTTGGGAAGTTTGACCACGGAGTGCGATTTGACCTAAGATTAAGCATATTGACCCGAGATTAAGCCATAGTGACCTGAGATTAAGAAAAAAACAAAAAAAAATTGAAAAAAAAATAAAAAAATCTGAAAAAAATTTGAAATAAAATTGTTACTAATGGCGCACTTCTATGTGGTGTGCCATTAGTATACCAGATACTAATGGCGCATCGTGGGCTATTCTAATGGCGCACCGCACCATTAGTATACCAGATACTAAAAAAACCTAATGGCGTGGTGCTAGTGGCGCACCTGTAGTGCGCCATTAGTAGCGAAAATAGGTGCGCCACTAGCAGCCCTTTTTGTAGTAGTGTTGTGCCTCCACACCGCTCCAACGGAGACGTACTTCCTCTCAAAGGGAAGGAACTTCAGTAACACATCCTCGTCTCCGCTGGCTCCACTCTTGGTTATCTCTTACCTTTACTTGTGCAAGCTTTCATTGTGGTGTATCCCTTGCTTGCTTGTGTGCTTGTTGTTGTTGTTGCATCATATAGGTTGCTCACCTAGTTGCACATCCAGACAACCACTTTTGTGCTAAGTTTAATTTGGTCAAGAAAAGTTAAAAATTGTTAGTTGCCTATTCACCCCCTATAGTGAACCATATCGATCCTTTCAATTGGTATCAGAGCCTCATCTCCTTATTAAGGACTTTACAGTCCGAAGAGTATGGTTGGCACCGGAGACCAGGGGGAGGAGCACCATGGTGTGAATTCGTCCTTGTTTACGGCCAATGGGGGATCGTCGGTCTCTCGTGAGGAGTTCAATGTGACTTTGGAAACATTGAAAACCTCCATGACGACCGAGGTTAAAGGCATGTTTAAGGAGTTTCTTGATGGCCTTAAATTATGCACTAAACCATTGGAAGTGGTTGATCCCGCTAACAAGGTGGCGGATGCTAACTCCAAAAAGGGGGAGGCTAGTAGTGAGCAAGTTCCTTTGCCTAGTGGTAGTAGTGGGAGTGGCATCTTTGCCTATGTTGAACCTCCCCTTAGCTATGGAGGACCGGTTCCCTCCACGCATATGAATCATGTTGGTCCTCCTCCTAAGCTTGTGAAAAATGAGGATTTTGCCGCTTGGGTGTATCGCTTTAAACATCATTTAAATCATAGTTCTACTAATCTTTGGAGAATTATTGAGTAAGGTCTCTACCTGCACAATCCAAGCAACTTCACTCCTAGAGAAGCCGCGGATCATCAATTCAATGAGTCCGCTGTCTTCATTCTCCAACAAGCTATTCCTCCTGAAGATATTGCTCATCTTCGACCTTTCACCATGGACAAGGAAGCATGGGAGCATGTTGTTTCCTTGTACAAGGGAAGTACAAGCATTCAACGCTCAAACTTTGAAGTGGTGCAAGATGAAGCCGATGAGTTTGCCATGATTAAGGATGAAGAACCTAGAGAGCTTTATCGAAGATTAACTACTCTTGGTGTCTCACTCTGAGATCATGGGAGCAAGGATACGGATGAAAATTGGATGAAGCGCAAGTTTCTCAAGGCCATGATGCCTTACCACAAGGCCATGTCCTCCTTCATCCGTCAAAGGCCGGACTTCCACGCCTTGTCCTCAAGTGAAGTGTTGGATGAGTTTGTTGCAATGAGGATCTTGGATAAGACCGCCGACAATGTGGTGTTGCGTGCTCAACGGTCAAAGAAGCCCAACCTTTCTTTCAAGGCCAAGGCTAGTGCGGAAGAAGAGGATGAAGAGGAAGAAGAGGAGAGTTGCCCTGAAGACACCAAATATGCCTATCATGAGCACATGACTCTTGCTTCACGACAATTTTGGGGCAACAAGAAGAACAGAAGACCCAACTTCAACAAGAACAACTCAATTGGCACCAAGGTCAAGCAACGTGTGAGGACGTGCTAGAATTGTGGCAATGTGAGTCACTTTATTGTGGATTTCCCATACGAGAAGAGGGAAGACAATGGTGATAAGCTTATCCAAAAATACAAGGCCAAGTCTTTCCCCAACAAGAACAACTTCACTAAGAAGACTCCTCCCAAGGGGTTAGTGGCAAGGGAAGAGTACAATGAGGATGATGATGATGATTATGAAGATGGTGAGACGGTTAGCATGGCCTCCGTTGCCATTGCAACAACTCCATGGGTGTCCCTCTTCGATTCACCCAACGAGAACATCACCGCCAAGTGCCTCATGGCTAAAGCCACAAACAAGTTAACCCCCAACATCAAGACTACCATCACTACTAATCCTTCTTTAATGGATTGCATTGATGAAAGTGAGGGGGCGAAGGAGGAGGAGAATGAATTTGAGTCTTTCATGGGAAAGCTCAAAGGTAAAACCAAGAAGCACTTCGTTTCTCTCTTGGAACAACTTGGTGAAGGCAATGACATGATCGAGGCTCACGAAGAGACCATCTCTAAGATGTAACCGCATAGTCGTGACTATGCCGATGAGATGTCTAATCTCTCTAATGTGCTCGAGGAAGAGCGTGGTCATCGTTTGGCTCTTGAGGAGTCACACAACGATGATGATGCTAAATTAAAGAAAGATCTTGATCATGCTCTTGTTGTCTCTCATGTGCTCAATTCCAAGAAGGCCAAACTCGGGGTTGACCATGCTAGACTCAAGGAGGAGTTTGATCTACTTGACAAGGCTCACAAGGCCTTGAAGAGTGTTCGTGCTAGCCTCAAAGAGTCTCATGATCAACTCCAAGTGAGGCTAACTAAGGAGAAAGCCACATTTCCTCATATGGTTTTAATCGATAATGCAAATGCTACTAACCTATGTTGTAAGCATGTGCATCTTGTGGAGGAGAATGCCAAGTTGAAGGAGCAACTTGAGAAAGGCCTTGTGTCGTGCATACAAGTTGAGAAGAACCTCAACGACCTTTTGAGCAATCAAAAGGAAGTTGTGGCCAAGGAGGGGGTTAGGTTTGCACCCAAGTCCAAGAAGAAGAAGAATAACAAGACCAAACAACCTCCTCCTCTCAAGCAAACGTTTGTGAAGGAGGGAGAGGGTACTCCTAAGGAGAAGAAGAACAATACGAAGGGTGGTGGTGTCAAGAAGTGCAATGCCACTCCTTCCAACAAAGCCGGCAACTTTAACCCTTCTTATGTGTTATGTCGTGCTAGTGATGGCTTGATGGGCATGGTTATGCAAAATTTGTTGGCTCTTATTATTAGTACATTGAATGGTCTATTTGGGTTCCTAAGAACCTTTTTTATAACATCAAAGGACCCATTACAAAATGGATACCTAAAACCAAGCATTGATCTCTTGTAGGTGTTTGCTTCCGGTGGGGGGTCATGGTTGCTCGATAGTGGAGCCACAAATCATATGACCGGAAGCAAGGACTTGGTGGTGGACGCGCACAAAGTTTCATCTATGCCCACCAATGTCGAATGGGGTGATGCCTCATCTTCTAAGGTATTGGGTCTTAGCAAGTTTGTCATTTCTCATGATCTCATGATCAACAGGGTCATGCTTGTTGAGTCCCTTGCATACAATTTAATTTCCATTCGTCAACTTGCACTCATGGGCTTTGCCACTTTCTTTGATATTGACTCCTTGGCCCTCTTGTGGAGCAAGACTCTTAAAGTAGCCTCTGTTGGGCATGTCAAGAACGGTCTGTATGTGATTAACTTTTCGGAATGACCCACTAAGACCACGACATGCCTAATGGCTAAATTGACGTGGGATGGCTTTGGCATCACTGTTTACCCCATGTCAATATGAGATCTTTGCAAAGTCTTCTCAAGGGGGACCATGTTCGTGGACTAACAAATGTTAGTTTTGCCAAAGATCATGCTTGCAGTGCTTGTATCGAAGGAAATCTACATGAGAAGGCTCACCCTCCCACGACTATGATCTACTTGACGAGGCCTTTGGAGCTTCTTCACATGGATCTCTTTGGGCCTCCATCCTTTGATAGTCTTGGGGGTAGAAAGTATTGCTTGGTGATTGTGGATGATTATTCAAGATACACTTGGGTGTATTTCTTCAAGAGGAAGAGTGAGACCCAACAAACTGTCATCGACTTTGCAAATGAAGCTCAACGTCAACACAATGCAAAGATTTTGATGATAAGAAGTGACAACGGCACCGTGTTCAAGAACTACACCTTGGATGAGTTTCTTAGTGATGAGGGGATCAAGCATCAATATTCTGCACCTTACACCCCTCAACAAAATGGTGTAGTGGAGAGGAAGAACCGGACATTGATGGACGCGGCGAGGACCATGATGGCGGCGTTCAAGTCTCCATACAACTTTTGGGCTGAAGCCATCAACACCACTTGTCATGCATCCAATCGGCTCTATCTCTGCAAAGGCTTGAACAAGACTCCATATGAGATGCTTACTAGTATGTGGCACCCCGACTCAGAGCGACCGGTTTACCTTGCATTGCCAACCTAGAGATCATGTCTTCTGGCAATACACAACATCTTGGTACAGAAATAACCGCTTTATTGAAAGTAGCCGAAGCATGGTGTGACATTACATCAAGTAGCGAGGCCAAGTGGCACACTCAGTGCGGCTGAACAATATGTACATTATTTAGTGAACATCAAGGGGCCTCGAGAACGACATCTACATGGCAGCGGAACAACGACGTGGCAGGACTCCATAGCACAGGGACACCGATGTGGACAAGGTCTAGACACGGCAACACTCCAATCCAGTTAGACTTTCCTGAAATCTGGCATAACACGCCAGGTCAGTACATTGAATGTACTTGCAAGCTCACAGCAAATAGAACCATAATGACAAATAATATCATGACATTTAATCAAGTTGAATGCAAACATCAACATGCTACTCATGAAGTGAAACCAAACTTGTGCATTGAGTCACTCGGACTCTCTCTTACCAACAGGTTGCCTCGCAACTGAACAGTGATCACAATGGATCACGGATGGAACCATGCTTGGTTCAACGGGTTACCTTGTAACCAAAAAGTGATCACTCCCGGATCACACGTGATACCACAACAGTCAGTCTCACCGACATCATCACGATTCAACCAGTGCAATGCAAATAACTTAGTGTGCAAGATTTATTTATGAAAGTTGATCCATGGTGTGACTTACTTACGAACTGGGCCTTATCCACGGGCGCGGCTATCGATAGATTAATACACTCTGTAGTGGTAGCGCACTTTACCCACACCACGGAACCCATGGCCTCGCACTCCCATTCGGGTGGACCAATGGCATTCCGACAGAACTCTCCCATTGCCATGGCACTCTTACGGCCACTCCGACCAACTCCCCACTGGGATTAGTCATGGGTGACCGAGCCTACAAAAGACAAAACAACCACCGTTGAGGCAAATAAACAGTCCCAAATGGGGACAAGGTACCATAACAACAACAGGTCCACAAGGTTATCTCTGCTTACCGGGCTAGGGTAACGCACGCCCATAAGCTTTCCTTGTTGGAGGCACCGACAAGAGGCACGATAACGGAATGACTAATGGCCTCCCCATACTAAGGCAAATGTGGTTCCACTTGTCAGCCCGATTCGGTGGCACCATGACCCGACCAACTTTACGTTCAAGTTCAATTATCATCAGGTTTAACTTGAAAATAAAATGCTCGAGTCAGTATATGCCATGCATATGCAACCATATATCATGCATCATATATCACTTGAAAGTAACAAATCAACCTTATTCAAAGTTCTACTTGCACAAACTCAACTTTCAACATTTCTGGTTCTTTCTTACTGGTTATTTATACTCATCACTCTAGTTGGCATTTATCAAATAAAAATCATTATGCATATAGGAAAAATAATACCGATGATCATATTATCATAGCCATGACAAAATTTCTTAGTTCAACTACTCAATCTATAACTCACTAGTTCAAGCATTCATTTATGTTAACTAAGAATTTTGATCATGACAAACTAAATAATACAAGCATTATTTATTTAATACTATATGCAATAAATATCATATGAATTCAAGTATAAAATCATGGATATTGCAAAGACACCATGACAATGTTATTATGGCTTGCCTTAGTGCAGAGGAGCTTCACACTCCTCCTGGATGCCTTCAAGACAAGGTTCACCTTCTGAAAATAAATCAAATGACAAAAAGGTTACACTTATGAAAATTACCGGAAATTCTAGGCAGAAAATAAAAATCCCATCTTGGGTGTGCTGTCTGGATTTTCCAGTAAGAACAGAATGCAAAAAGAATCAACTCATTTGGACTTGTAGAATAAAAGTTACAACTAGTCAAAGTTCTGGTCAAATTTGAACTAAATTAGAATTAATAGAAAAACCAGAGGGGGTGACGTCGAAGGCATAAACCGCTTGGACACCACCACTCATACCGCTTCGGCCGCGGCCTGAGTGGCTGACAGCAGGCCCCAATGGTCAGGCCGGAGGGGGAGAGAGAAAGAAGCAGAGGCGGGCGGCGCGGTGACGGCTCTTTCTCCAGCGAGGAGTGCCAGACGAAAAGATCTGAGAGGATAGGATTGTAGAGGAGATCGAGGCGCACCTGCCCGTACCCGTAGCGTGGCTAGGGGTGGCCGGACGGGGTCGGAACGGAGCTCTCCAGCAGCGGCGGCAGGCGGAGCTCGTTCGAGATGGTGGTTCCGGCAAAGCAGGGCCAGTTCAGTAGCTCCAATGGCACCAGCATGCACCAGTGAACCACCATGAACACGTCGGAGTGGTCAGTGGAGCTCGAGCGGCTCTGGAGAGGGAGGGGGGAGTGGACGGGGATCGCCGATGAGCTCGGCGTTGGGAGGGCGGCCAGAGGCCTGCCTGGCCGGGTTGCGGCTTCCTACGGTGGCATAGAGGTGTGCTGAGTGTGTGTGCAGAGAGAAACGAGCTCGGGGGAGCTCTATTTATAGGCGAGGCCGAGGCGGGGATCGAGAGCTCGTCGGAGCTCTTTGGAGTGTCGCTCAGTGATGAATGGCGTGAGTGAGAGGGGGAGAAAACACCGGAGATCACGCGGGCGATGTAGATGAGTTGCGATGAGCATAGGAGCATGATACGCGACGAGCACAGGGGCACGGGTGCACTGTTGCCTTGTCCATGCAGTGCCCATGCTCGCTGCAGCAAGCTCCGGTGTTGGCAAGTGCTAGGGTGCAGTTATGGAGGTTCAAACGAGGATGGGGGCGCGATTTGGCAAGGTGAGGCAGCGAGCACACGTGAAACAGAAGAGCTGGCGCACCACAGAGTGCGTCGCCCGCATGCCAACCCCCTTGGATGAACGTGGTCACCGCGTGAACTTTGGCATCAAGCTGAGCTAAGCGCAAACACTGTGTCCGGCAGCTAGTCCTTAGTGGTTTTGGTTGTTTTGCACGGTTGGCTGGGTCACAGGTGAACTGTGGGAGTGGCTATCTTCCTGGCAAGTTTCTGGACAGAAACTTGTCAGCTTCACTGAGAAAAAATTTGGTGAGAACTAAAGGTTGTGCTTTGGGGTTTAGCAATCTCTTAGGAGGGTTATCAAGCTCAGAAAAGATCATCCCCAAAGGATCAAGCAAAAATATACTTGTTGTCCAAAGTGATCATTCTGTCCAGAATAGAAATGATTTTCTGTAGCAGAAATATTACAAAAAGTTATGCAATGTTTTTTCTTAGGAAGGTGTCCTAGGTTTAAAAGAATATTTGTGAATTTATTCAGGATTTTTGGAGCAAGAAATCTAGGGTTTGCTTTGGAGCATACTTCTCTGAAGTGATTTTCAGGGAAGAAAATGAATATTTTTTCTTTTATGAAAAATATTCCATGGGCTTTTGTTGGAGTTTTTCAGAGAAGGAAAGGTGAGTTAGAGGTGGATGGGTCACTTGGGTGAAAATCAAGGGTAGGCCCAAGTGTTCAAGTCCATTTGAATTGATACACAACTCCAAATCCAAAGCAAATGCAAATGAAAGTGCAGAAAAAGATAGAAGGTAAATCCACACTGTCACAAACCTCCCCCACTTAAGATGAATCTCGTACTCGAGATTCGGTTGCTTGGGAAAACAGTTCTAGGTAGGTTGTCCTTCAAAATTCCTCTCTTTCCTAGGTTGCTTCTTCTTCGGTGTGATGCTCCCACTGGACCTTGTAAATTTTGACCGCTTTGTTGTGTGTGACCCTTTCTGCCTCGTCCAAGATTCTGAACGGTCTCTCCTCATAAGTTAAATCTTTGGCAAGCTCAATTTTTGACATATCAGTCCTCTTCTCGGGTGGTGAAATACACCTTCTCAGCTGTGATACGTGGAACATGTCGTGTACTTCTGACAATTCTGGCGGCAATTCCAACTATAAGCAACTGTGCCAACTCGTGCCATGACCGGGAACGGGCCAATATATCTTGGTGCTAACTTTCCCCGGGTCTGAAATCTCTTGACTCCCTTCATGGGTGTGACTCAGAGATACACGGGTTCACCAGGTTCAAAACTGACTTGCCAATATTTGGCATCATAGTAACTTTTCTGTCGGGACTTATCCAGTTGTAGTCTGTCTCAAATTTCCTTGACTTGTTTGTGTGCCTCTAATATCAGATCAGTACCGAAGATACGTCTGTCTCCGGTTTCAGACCAATTTAATGGAGTGCGGCACTTACGGCCATAGAAAGCTTCAAAAGGTGACATGTTCAGACTGGTTTGAAAACTGTTGTTGTATGAGAATTCCGCATATGGCAGACAATCTTCCCATTTGGGTCCATGGGCTAAGGCACATGCTCGAAGCATATCTTCAAGGATTTGATTTACCCGCTTGGTCTGACCGTCTGTCTGTGGATGATAGGCAGTGCTATATTTGAGAGCGGTCCCCTAAGCTTGATGGAGTCGGGACCAAAATGCGGAGGTAAACAATGAACCTCCGTCCGAAGTGATTTTTTGGCACTCCATGCAGACTGACAATCCGGGATACATATAATTGTGTCAGTTGATCAGTGTGAAAGGTGGTGCCGGTGGGAATAAAATGAGCCACATTAGTCAGCATCTCCACTATGACCCATATAGCATCATTGCTTCAGTTAGTCCTGGGTATACCGGTGATAAAGTCCATGCGGACATCATTCCATTTCCATTGCAATACAGGTAGAGGTTGGAGAAGTCCGGTGGGTTTCTGGTATTCCGCCTTTACTTTGTTGCAGATTTCACAACAAGCGACAAAATATGCGATGTCCCTTTTCATTCCATTCCACCAAAATATGTGGCGAAGGTCTTCGTACATTTTAGTGCCACCTGGGTTTATCGAATATGAGGATTCGTGTACTTCTGCCAGAATTTTCTTCCTCAAATCTGCTCGCTCAGGTACGCATATCCTTCCTGGGAACCTAAGTGTACCCAGTGTGTCCTCTGAGAAAGCTTGAGTCAGGCCTTCTCGCAGACGGTGGAGATCTCGTTGCAGAGTCTTGTCGTCATCCTGTGCCATGCGAATCTCCTATTCTAGAGTAGGAGTTACTTCCAAAATATTCGCAAGACCGACATTTACAATTACCAAGTTGAGCTAAGTGATCTCTTGCTGGAGTCACTACTAGGGAAAACGCTATACACAGAGGTATAGCAGTAGCGTTTGTCAAAACTCGGCGCTAGCGCTACTTAGTAGTAGCGCTTGTTGCAAAACCACGCTACAACCATTATTTTAGCAGTAGCGCGTCTTCACAGAAAAGCGTTACTACTAAAATTCCCTCACTAGTGCCCGTAGGCTAGGAATAGTAGCAGCGGTTCTCCTGGAAGCACGCTACTGCTAAAAACATTGTAGCAGCGCGTTTCTGCTGTAGAGCGCTACTGCTATGTAAAAGAAAATAAATAAAAAAATAAGTAGAAAAGTAAATGAAAACGAAAGAAATAGAAAAAGGAGAAATGAAAAAAAGAAAATGTAAAGAAAACAAAAGAAAAAGAAAAAGAAAATAGAAAGGGTTAGCTGTAGCGCGTTTCTCTGGAACACGCTATAGCTATCTTAGCTATAGCGCGTTTCGACAAAACGCGCTACTGCTAGTTTGACTCAAATCCCGGCAGCCCGGCCGGGCTCAAAATTTTGCTAAGTCTTTCCCCCCCTCTCTCTACCCCCCTGTCCCCCAACTGCTCCATTGCCGCCGTTGCCCTGCCGCCTTCGACCACACCGCCACCGCCCGAGGCCGCCTTCGACCACACCGCTGCCGCCCGCCGCCTTCGACCACACCGCCGCCGCCCGAGGCCGCCCCCTCAACCTCACAGCCGCCGCCCGAGGCCGTCGTCGACCTCACTATCGCCTCCCACGAGCTCGCCGCCGCCGCCCTTGACCTCACCGCAGCTGCCCGAGCCAGAGCTTGCCCTCGCCGCCGACCGTAAGGCTATGCCTCTCCTGTCCCTACCCTCCTATTTCTCGATGCTAGGGCAATTATATATATGTTGATATTGTGTTGATGTTCATATGAACCCTAGGTGTTCATATGAACCCTAGATTTTTTAGGGCAGTAGGCATTTTATAGCATTTAGGAAAAATGATTAGCATTTTTTTAGGAAATTAGCTAGGGCAATTTTTATGAAAATTCCTAAACAGTAATTCCAATTAGCATTAAACTAATAGAGGGTATATGAATAATAGTAGCATTTAGATTTAAATTAACAGAGGGTATAAACAAAAAACACTTAGCTATAAAAAAATATTTTGACTACGGACCTGAATTTGTTCCAAATTTCATTCAAATGAAATTTGAATTATTTGGACTATGGACCTGAATATTTTTGAAGAAATTGGGTGTAGGTACTAAGGTCTAGTTGTGGAAATTCTGGTGAGGTCAAAAGGGTTAGAGAAAATGTAGTTGATGTTCAATTGCATATTCCATTATTGTTGATTATATATTTTCATTGAAGTGGCCATGTTATATGCAAATTCCTCAATAGTGTTTGCTCATGTTATATCTTTTCATTGAAGTTGTTCGATTATGCCCAAGTGGCTTTGTTGTTTCCAGGGAATGATGCTGAGTGGCCTATGTTTTGCCGGAATGTTGATTCATTTCTGTTCCGGCAAATTTCAGTTTCTCGATTTGTCCACTTTTTAGCAAAGGTCATGCCGAAATTTTCCATGAATTTCGGCATGACTTGTGCTACAAACTAGGACATATCGAGTGCCCGGGATTTGCTGCACCAGGAAGGAGTCAACATTCCTGCAAAACAATAGTCCTTTTTTATGTCATTATTCATTTTATTAGGTCTAGAATTAATTGACTAGATTTAATCATAGGAAACATGGCTAGCAACGATGAAGGACAGGGTTCTGGTGATTGCGACGACGTCTACCGGGCGGTAGACGAATATTTTAGCCTTACCGATGATCAACTGATGTTGTTGCTGGGCCCACCGGTGGCATCAGGGACTGAGACCGACACGCGGACCGGTGCTGAGACTGAGACCAGCGCTGAGATTCAGACCGGCATCGAGACCGGCGCTGAGACCGGTGCTGCCTCGGGGAGTGGAGCCGGTGTAGAACCGAAAGCAAAGAGGCAACGGGTTCCTAACAAACTCAGGACTACTAGACTGGTGGTCACGGAGGTGGACGGCGGCAATTTTGAGCCAAAGGCGCCTAAGGAAGCGCACGCGTGCTACGGCAATCAAATAGGATGCATTGTACGGACAACCGCCACCATCAACGATGAGAAACTACAGAAAATAGAAAATATTGGGAGCTCCCTCCTAAAGAAGTTTCACAAGATATTCTTGTTCCCGGGCCGGAATGAGAAGGATTATGAAGATCCAGACGAGGACCCGGCAATGAAGAAGATAAAGAAACACGCCATGACCAAGTTTAGCGACGCGTTGGCCGCCTGGAAAAATCGAGTGAAAGCAAAGGTCAATGACGGGGAACCCTACTCCGAGATTGTAAAGGATAATGCGACAATGACGGAAGAGCAGTTTCAAATATTCAAAAAGTCTAACTACATGAAGGGGCTTCAAAAGAGGAACATTGGGAGCCACCACCTCGGAAGCCGTGGTTACGGCGGAAAGACGTCCAAATGGGCCAAGGAGGACGCGGAAGCCGCAAGTCTGGGCATCCCAGACCCCTTGGCGGATTTCACTGTCCTGTAGGAGTGTGACGTCCTGAGGGCCCGGCACCGTTGGGACCCAGTGAAGAAGGTTTACGAGACAACACCGGTCATTACGGAGTTCATGAGACTACTGGTAATTTTAGTTTCTGATCAATTCGACTACACACGCTAGTCATATTTGTAAACGATCCTTGTGCCTTTTGCAGAGAGAGCAGCACCAGATTGCGGCCGAAAGCGACTCGCCATCTGAGGCATTGGCGAGGCCCAAGTGGGACACTCCATTCAACCGGGCGTTGAACATATTGAAACGACAACCGGTGGATACTCGACCGTCGTATGGACGCGTGCACTGTGTCGGAGACGGCGCCACGTGGAAGAAGTACTACCATGAGACCCCGGAGGAGAGAAATGAAAGACGGAGGTTAACTGAAGAAAACATCGACAAGAAGGTTGAGATTGCGGTTGAGAAAAAATCATATCAGACAGTCGCAACAGCGGTAGCTGCCGCAAAATAGGCAATTGCAGATATATCTACTTCCTTGGGACAGGCGTTTTCACTTGGACAAGGCAAAATCCAGAAAAAAATGCAGAGGACTTTCCCCTTGCTGACTTCTTGGGAGCACCTGCTCCCATACCTGCTCCCGCACCGGCTCCCGCACCGGCTCGCGCACCTGCTCTCGCATCGGCTCCCGCACCGGCTCCCGCATCGGACGTGCTTGGTGGTGCCTCCTCTTTGGCTGAGCTCGACGCCCTCACGTAATCTATCACACTGACCCCCTTCAATATAAATGTATAATCTCCCGTTTCCGTTGCCTTTCGGATGTCTCACATCGGAGAGTTTTCTTTGCAGGCCAACGAAACCCCGTGCACCATATTGTACACCATCGGCGAAGAGAAGGTGGACGTGGGGAAGGCGAAGATAATGGAGCCGAAGGAACCATTGTTCCACAGCCGGCCGATCCGCCCAAACGTTTTCAAGGTTTCCGTGGCCAGTGTCAAACCGGGCCACGAGAATTTGCCTCCTCTAATACCAGTGGGGGATGACAACGAGACCCCGCGGCTGCTTGGTGATTGTTGCAATGGGTGGGTGGGTCCTGTTGTGGCCAAACAGTCTGCTTCGTCTGGAGGCGGTCGGGAGCACACCCACGAGCACGCAGCCTCAGCAAGGTATGAACATCACCACCCCACCTACCCAATTAGCGTCGGGTGTCAGGTAGGGTGATAGCGAACGGGGTAAGGAGGAGGCTCCATTAGTCACTGATGACGTCGCCATGGATGAGGATGAGGATGACGATGGCGTTGAACAGTATGTCTATACTGGCGCCTCCTCAGGGTTTGAGCGTCATGAGTCAGTGCCTGAATTACCATCTCAACATATTATTGACGACCTTTCGGTAGTAAAGAAGTCTAGGAAGAGAGCGAGGAAAGGGAAAAAAGCTGATTCTATGATCCAGCCGCCTCAGCAGCCTCGGCTTCAGGACCGTATAGATATCCCTGATGCGGATAAATGGCATATCCCCGGTCAACCAATCCTACCTGCAACAGCGCTATGGGCCAGATTCGGCGATCTAAGGAGACTTCATGACGATGTGCTGCGGGTAGAGAAAGGCCTCATCGCCTCGAAAGATCCAGGATACCCACTCTACGTGGTTAACATTTCGCGGCAAATGTCGTACGTCGACAGCTTCCCTGCGGATAAGTTCTTCCTCCGATTCGATTACATATTCGACATGTTTCACGTGAAGAAGCTGGATTTTACGTTTGTCCGCCTTTATGCCTTGCACATGAACTACATCATTGGGGTTGAGCAGAAACATCATATTTGTCTCGCTGACCCGTACTGCATGCATGAGAGCTTCTTGGGAGTCTGTACAGAGCAGCGTGAATACGCGAGGGATTACATCTTCAGTTTCATGCTCGCCAATAAGGACAAGGAGGCGATTCTTGTGCCTTATCATCCCGTGTAAGTCATCCGCGCTGCTATCCTTCCTTTGATTTCAATAATTCATTACCCGGTGGAGGCTAATTAATTTGAGGTGTACTTATTTTGCGCAGCGGCAGGCGCGCCGTCCTCATCATCCTCTACCCCCGATTCTCCCATGCTCTTTACTTGGACTCGTCGAAGAACATTCACAAAAAGGATTACACCCACATCAAAGATGTTCTCGACAGTGCTATGTTTTACTACCAAGAAAGGGGTGGAGAGGTTAGGGACAAGAAGAGAAGGGGCGGCAGGGCCGCCTTCAGCCATAAGACCAACTTCTGATGCATCCAGCAACTGAATGATTCTCTTAATGATGGATTCTATGTCCTACACCACATGCTGGAGTACAGACGGGATCACCAGAACCTTCACATGTCACCTAGATCTGGCGATGCCCATATTCTGCAATGGGCAAAGGACATAGGAGATATCGAGGATCATCGACTTCGAGCTGAGTTCTATAACATCCAGCGCGAACTTGCCCAAATCATCATGAAAGAGGTCGTCGAAAAATCAGGGATGTTCTACGGAGAAGGACAAATGTCGCGGGAAGACGTCCAAACATGGATAGCCTCTCAGCGTCTCGACATGAAGCCTTTCACTAAGCTCGGGGACTATCTCCCTGACCTCGATGGATGGCACGACATGTTGGAGTGATTGTCGATATATGACAATGTGTCTGTTTAGTCCATACTTTCTGTATGACAAAACTTTGAGTTATGCGCAGTGAAACTTTATTTGTGATGTAATTAAACCGCCCTCCTCCTCGACTAGCGAAGATCACTCTAGTTAGGGCATTTTGGGTATGATGAACTTTGTTATTTATGCTTATGATATGTTGTTTCTATTTTTGTCAAGTCTGTCTCTTTCTGTTGCTCAACTGTATATGTTGCATATCATCGACTCATGTGACGATGCAGATGCGTAGATCATCGATGGCGAAGAAGTGCTACGCCAGGAGTATATATACGATGAGTGGCCGGAGTGTCAGGCCCAGGTGTTGCCGGTTTCCGGTTTCCGAGCGATAGGCAGTAGTTAGTTTAGTTTCACGCTAATGCGAGAGAGGGATACGAACTCATGTACTCAAAGTGATAGCTCTTCTCGCGTATACCATTGTTTAGATGGATGATGATGTATTTGCAAGTAATCAAGGACTTGTATCGCTATTTTTGAGATGATGACGAGAGACCACTTTGTGTTGGATGATGATTATGATGATACTATTTGTATGTATATGCTATGATTACATTCGTGGTCTCGCAGGCATTTGTATGTGTATCATGATGACATTTCTATGTGCTAAAGATTCTTCTATAAAGCCTGTTCAAATACAAAACAAATATGCCCAAAAAAACAAAAAAACCTGTTAAATTAGCAGTAGCGAGTGTATAAAAGTTAGCAGCAGCACCGCGATAGCAGTAGCGCGTCGTTGCAAAGGGCGCTAGAGCTACTAGCAGTAGCGAGCTCCCAGTAACCGCGTTGCTGCTACACTTGTGTAGCAGTAGCGCCGGTGACCACGCGCTACTGCTATATGTTAGCTGTAGCGCCTTATTAGTAGCGCCCCTCCCCGCGCTACTGATACACCTAAAACCCGAGTTGCTGCTAGCCTTTTCCCTAGTAGTGAGTTCTGGAGGCAAAGATTCCAGCATGGCGTTTAAACTAGTAGGCTTGCGACTGAGGGCATCAACAACCACGTTGGCTTTTCCCAGGTGGTAATTTATTCCCAGATCATAGTCCTTGACCTACTCGAGCCATCTTCATTGTCGAAGGTTTAAGTCTGGCTAAGTAAATATATATTTGAGACTCTTGTGGTCGGTAAATATTTGACATCTCTTTCCAATGAGGTAATGTCTCCAAATCTGTAGAGAGTGCACAACAGCGGCCAGTTCCAAATCATGTGTAGGATAATTTCCTTCATGAGGTCATAGCTGGCGAGATGCGTAAGCTACCACCTTGCCGTATTGAATAAGTACGCACCCAATACCCTTTCTGGAGGCATCACAATACACATCAAAGTTGCGGTAAATGTCGGGAGAGTCAGTACTGGTGCTGATGTCAATCTGGTTTTTAGCTCGTTAAAGTTGTGCTTGCAATCCTCAGTCCATTCAAACTTCTTGTCTTTCTTGAGGATTTCTGTCATTGGCTTGGCAATTTTGGAGTATCCTTTGATGAACCGACGGTGGTATCCGGCTAATCCAAGAAAACTCCGGATTTTGGATACCGTCGTGGGTGCTGCCTAATCAAGCACATCTTTCACTTAGCTGGGGTCCACTGTGATACCTTCTGCTGATAGAACATGCCCCAGAAATCCGACCTGTTTGAGCCAAAACTCACACTTGCTGAACTTTGCATATAGCTGATGGTCACGGGATCTCTGTAAGACTGCTCGGAGGTGTTCCATGTGTTCTTCATCACCTTTAGAGTATATGAGAATATCATCGATGAAGACCACCACAAACTTATACAAGAATTCCATGAACACCTTATTCATCATATGTATGAAAAGGCGGGGGCATTTGTGAGACCGAAGGACATCACCGTATATTCATAGAGACCGTAACAGGTAGTGAACGCGGTCTTAGGAATAACTTCCTTCTTGATTTTCAGTTGATGATATCCGGTCTTTAAATCAATCTTGGAAAATACTTTTGCACCACTAAGCTAATCGAACAAATCATCAATCCTTGGTAGCGGGTATTTGTTCTTGATGGTGACATCGTTCAACTGACGGTAGTCCACACACATTCTGAGGCCACAGTCTTTCTAGTCTACAAATATTGCAGGTGATCCCCATGGTGACGAGCTTGGGTGGATATATCCATTCTATAGCATCTCATCCAACTGCTTCTTTAATTCCACGAGTTCGGAGGAAGGCATCCGATAATACTTTTTGTACAACGGTGCAGTCCCAGGCACAAGATCAATTGCAAACTCAAGCTCTCTATCTACAGGCATTCTGGGTAATTCCTCAGGGAATACATCGGGAAATTCACTGACCATAGGAATCAGGTTCAATTCTTTGGCTATTGCAGTGAAGACCATCTCCCTTTTGGGTATGCCTTTGCAGGAATAAAATTTTATGGCTCGCCCTTCCTGATTTGTCAGGATGACTTCTCAGGACGCATAATTTATGCATACTTGATATTGAGTCAACCAGTTCATTCCCAAAATAACATCCAGCTTGGCAGACTCGATGACTATCAAAGTGGTTGGAAAACGGACTCCCTTGATATGAATTTCCAAATTTTTGCAGACCGGATGACTTTTCATCACTGATCCCGGGGATTGAACCAGCATACCTTTTCCCAAAAGCGAGCAGGAAATTTGTTTTGGGCAACGAAACTCCGAGAAATAAAAGAGTGGGAAGCCCCAGAGTCAAATAAAATTATTGCATGTATGTCATTAACGAGAAACATACCAATGACAACTTTGGGCTTTTCTAGGGCTTCATCTGCGGAGAGGATATGAACTTGCCCTTGGACGAGCTTCTGGGTATGATATGGCCCCATGTGAATGACTTGCGGCCAGAACAGAGAATTTGACTTCTTGGGACACTGCCTGGCATTATATCCGATCAGGCCACAATTAAAGCAGGCGTTGTTGCGCTAACGCTCCTCGTGCACTGGGCTGGTCTCGACATTCTTGACTTGAGTACTGGTCTTGTTCACATTCTGCTGCCAATTTGGTTTATACTCCACTTGAGTCTATTGCCAGGTACGGGCCTTCTGTATGGGCTGTCCGTCCTTCTTTGGCTCAAATTTGTGCTTGTGGTCATTATTTGTGGGTCGGTTGTCTTGCACAGGCTTGTATTCTCTTTCTGCGATGAGGGCCTCATTCACTAGAGACTGAAAATCTGGAAAGTCGAGCATACAGAGAGCACTCCTGAGGTGTTGATTTAATCCTTCAAAGAATCTGTCGATCTTCCTTTCTTCTGTGGCCACATCATAGAGGGAATAACAGGCCAGATGGTTGAACTTGTGTAAATATTCGCTTACTAACAGACTTCCTTGAGTGAGACCAAGAAATTCGCGTTGCTTGAGCTTCATTATACCAGCTGGAATATGATACTTGAGAAATTGGTCCTTGAAATGAGTCCACGTAATTTCTTCTCTTGCGGGGCACAGAGCTTTAGCATTATCCCACCATATAGCAGCGGCTCCTTCAAGATAGTGGGTAGCGAATGGAACCTTGCTAGCTTCATCAGTGTGAGCAATCTCAAGTTTCTTCTCAATAGTTCGCAACAAATCATCTGCTTCCAATGGGTCAACTACTTGACTGAAACTGGGAGGCCTAGTCCTTTGAAAATCTGACAACTTGGAGTGATGGCCATTTTGATTTCTATTCTGCGCAACCATAGCTTGTACACTTTTTAATAGCTCAATCAGATCATTGTTCCTTCTTTCCTCAAACATGCACATACTTTGCTCAGTGGAGGGTGGATTTGGCGGTGGAGGCGGTGGTTGCGTATACGGCTCGGGGTATGGCCTGCCTATCTTGCTGAACAACGAAAAGGGACATCCTCACAAGCATGCGTGCTGCTTCCTCCCCGTGTCATCCTACTATTTATTTTTTCCAATAAGACCAACCGTGATGAGAAACATCCAATCATGGGAAGAAAAGCCAGCAACAAACCCAAAAAAGCAAAAAAACAAACCAAGAAACACAGCGATTGAATAAAAAGCTACAACATAATTATACATAGACTCATACATGAAAGGTAGACATCATGACGGGTGCGACTACTCGCATACATGCATCATGGCTCATACAACTACATCCGTACATCACATGACCACTGCTGATACTCAGACGCTCTAGGACTCTGCCGATGCTGTCGGATCCTCTCCTGAGTCGGACCCAGATCTTGAACTGACAACACTAATCGAAACCTCAGGGTTAAAGGTAACAGAGGACGCTGCCTCGAGGGCTCTGTCGGATTTCGGGTTCCGGCAGACCCTCTAGGTTTGAACACTGGGGTGCGCGCGGAGATCTCGCCCTCTACCTACCTGCACCTATCCGCCTAGCTAGGATCTAAGCTATGAAAGGAACAACACAAGAGACACAGGGTTTATAGTAGTTCGGGCCACCATTGTGGTGTAATACCCTACTCTAGTTTGTGGTGTGGCGGATTGCCTCTTGGGCTAATGATGAACAATACAAGGAAGAACAGCCTCGCGAGGGTCTATTCTTGGCTGGTGCAATGAACTGCTAGGGGGAGTTCAGCCGCTCTCTCTGCTGGATTCTAGATCCTTCGTCCTCCTCTACCTTGTGGGTGGCTAGTCCTATTTATAGGCAAAGGCCCTGGGCCTGTTCCCAAATATCGAGCGGGAAGGGCGCCAACAATTGGTCATTTTGAAGGGGAACATCTAGTACACTTATCCTGACTAAAGTTGGTCCTCGCCTGTCAAATGCTCTGGTGGTGACGCCAGCTTGGGCTCCACAATGACTTCCTTCCTGCCGTTGCGACGGTCTTGGTTTTGTTGCACCAAAATGGATGCCTTTGCTTGATGCTCTCGCCTGCGCTTGCTCCCTTTGCACCAAAGAGGAAAGGAGGACACTGCGCGGGCTGGCGCCCGCCTGGTGCCCTTGGTCGTCATGGCTTGCATCATGGGCACCTCGTGAGGTACCCCGCCTTGATCTCTCCGCCTCCTTGCGATCCGGCCTGACGAGGCCGTTCCTGAGGAAGCTCCTTGTTGTCCACCCCGTGAGGCTTGGCCCCTCGCGATGGTCTTGAGCTCGTGCTGATGAAGATGGGCCATGCTGGGCCGCCCCTTGAGCCACGCCGCAGGCTGCAGGCAGGCAAGTCTGGGGACCCCCGTTCCCAGAATGCTGACAGTAGCCCCCGGGCCCAAGGCGCGCCCGAACTTGGCTGAGTAGAGAAGTGAAGGGGCAAGTTCGAAGCGCGGCGGGCCCTAACAGCCTGCGGCCTCGGGTGCCGCATGGCGGTTGGTTGGTCGTGGGCGGCTCTGCTTCCCCACACCGCCTCGGCGACTGCACGAATTGACAAGTCCCTGCATGCAAAGCGGGTCATGATTACCTGTGATCATGGAGGCCGGCGGTTGGCCTCCACTGGCTATAAGTACGGAACTGCACATGCCCTTCCAGTCCATCCCTTCTTGCTTCTCCTTCTTCTCCGTCCTTGCTCCACCTTGCCGCAATGCCTCCGATCCGCCGGTTCTCCGCGAAAGAGAAGGGAAAGGCTCCCCGAGAGGGTCCCCACCCGCTTCCACCGAAGAAACGGCTAGCCCTATGCGAGGCCTTGGTGCGAGCGGCCACCGCCAGGGTTCCCGCTGCCCTTGTATGCCCACCTTGAGGGCCCTGCAGGAGTTGATGTCAAGCGCTATGGACGCCGCCGTTGTCGACGCCGGCGGGTCACTGCAGTGCGCATTGTCCCTCCTGGAGTTCACGCTGGGGGCTCCTCCCGAGAGTTTGTGCTCCATGCCGCCATGCCTCCTTGGTCTTGGATTCACCTTCCTCCCCCCTTCGCCTTCGTGATGCTGCAGGGGGGACACTTGGAGCTCTGGTTGCAGCACGCCGGCTGCAACACCCTCGCGATTGAAGCGGAGGTCGCGGTCGTCGCCCCGGGCAAAGTCTTCATGACTCGAGGCTGGGGCGAGATCGCCCGGGTCTGCATGACGAGGGGCGCCCTCGTGATCCACCTAGAGTATGACCTGCTCTTCAAGGTCTTCGACACGGACGGACGCCGGCTGGAGTGCTGCCCTGAGAGAGGTGGTCGGGGCCCTCCCGCGGCGAGGGCCAAGTTCCCCGTCTGCTCCCTCAGCGGCTCCTCAGGCGGCGGGGGCGCCGGAGGATCTAGCGACTCCGCCAAGCTCTTCGCGACTCCGGAGACAAGCGACGACAGCTACGAGCCCCCGAGCCTACGCTGCTCTCAGAGCAGGACGGGCTCGTTAGGCTGCCGCCGCCTCTGATCTGGATGAGGTTGGCGCCGGCGCCTGACGGCCCACTGTTGATGATGGCGTCTCTTGTGGAGGCACGTGTAGTTAGCATTCTCCAGGACCTGTTCCCTCTGTTCCCTGCGAGGAATCGGAAAGCGCGCCCCGTGGGGGCTTGTAAGATGCTCGTGGTTCTGTTTGTTAATATAGTCCTTGCGATGAAGTAGTGCGAGATGCTTATTCCGTCTTAGCTTAGTTCTTCCTTTTGAACCTCACGAGGGCTTGGTGCTCTGCGCCAACAGGTCCCGGTCCCAAGGCAGGCTTCAGCTGTCGCTGGTATGCCAGGTCGCGATGTTGTGGTCAAGGCCAGGAGGTGAGCGGCCCGGGTTCCAGTAATAGCCCCTGAGTCGTGATGCTCAGGAGGCCCCCTTTAGCGCTCAAGCAGCCATCGTTCGGTGAGAAAGGAACGCGACATTGCTAACATGGGATTGCATTGGAAGCGGGGAAGGTGCTACGATAGCTAGTGTTTCCGGAGGGTGACTTATCTCAAGAGTCAGAAGCCGCTTCCTGCTGCGGTGCTAGGTCCGTGCATCGGCTGGCGAGGGGTTGCCCGGTGAGGTCCCCGCGTGCCTCTTCCCTCTCGCCTTTGCTCCCCTTTATGCTCTACGTCCTCGGGTCCTGGCCCTCGAGCGGGTCTCAGCCGTCGCTGGTATGCCAGGTCGCGATGCCGTGGACAAGGCCAGAGGGTGAGGGCTGGAGGGCCAGTAGGAGCCCATGAGTTGCGATGCTCAGGTGCCCCCCTTTAACGTGCAAGCGGTTTGTGCGGACGGGAGCGAAGAAGGCGCCGTGAGGGCCTCGCCTGGCGCTGCTCCTTGAAGGGATCCTGCAGGCCCACCACAAGAAGAACAAGAGTCCGCTATGGCAAGCGGTGGTCAACCGTTGGTTGCTTTGGAGAGACGACGAGGCACTGAAGGCCTGACAAGGTGGCGCTATGCAGGGCTGCCGCGGCCAGAGCTCGGCCATTCAGTTTTTTCGGCGTTGCAGGGACGGACCCATGCGCAAGCGTCGTGCCGCTGGGGGGCAGCCCCATCGGTTGGTGTCAGTTGAGCGAGCAGCTAGGTCAAGCACGTTAATCACGAAGAAGCGAATTCATTTAGATAGATGCAGGGAAGGCAGACATTGCTGGGTCTGGCCCGAGTGACTTGGGGATGATGCAGCCTGAGGGGCGCCCCCAACAAAGTAAGCTAGGAACATAAAGTAAAAGAGGATACATGCCGCAGGGACGGACCCACGCAGCCTGGGAATAATGCAGCCCTGGGGGCGCTCCTAGCTGGAAACGAAACTTGAAGGATGTCACCTGATAGCGTTAAAGATGAAGGGGTGTTGAAGTAGCGGACGTTGTGGGCTGCGGAAGCCGATCCTCATGAACCCCCAGGCCCAAGAGCCTCGGGAGGTTCCGGAGGCGCTGGTGGCTCCTCGTGGACCATCTCCATCTCTGCCCGGACTGAGGAACTCCTGGCCTCCTGAGCCTCCAGGATGCTCCCCATGAGGCACTGGTACGTGGCCGCCATGTTCGGCAAGCCGTAGGGCGTGCGAACATAGCTGTGGGGTGGGCCTTCGTAGCACCCCGCGCGTGAGGGACAGAAGCGCTCCTCAGAGGCGGCTCGGTTGAGCCCTGGGATGTCGATGTAGACGCGTAGCCCACCATCCTCGCCTGGATGGGGAGCGGCGGCGGGTAAGCGGCGGCTGCCAGTCATGACTCTTGACTCCTGCAACTCCTGTGTGATCTGACTAACAAACTCCTGAGGGTTTGGCCCTCCTTGCCTTGCTCCTTCCTGAGGGAAACGTGCTTTGAAACACGCCTCCAAGTGGTGCCCAAGCGCCTCCCTCGTGACCTTAGCAAGGTCGATGGCTCTCTAGGAGGGAGCCCCCGAGCCTTGCTTGAGGAGGGCGCCAAGCGCGCCTTTCTATGCGACAGAAGGAGGTGCCCCCTGAGCAGGTGCAGACCCTGAGGGGCCTGCCTCCTGAGGGGTCGGGCCTGGCAATGTCTTCTTCTTCTTGGGAGCGGTCTCAGGGAGCCTCCCGTTCCCGCGATCTGGGTTTTCAAGTGCTGCGGCCTGAAAAGCTCGCTCCAGGGAGCACACTGCGTCTCTTTCTTCACAAGGCACCGTGATGACTCGGCCCAAGGATGGCGTTGTACGGCAGGCGAATGTGAGCGACGTCGAAGTCGATGAGCTCGGTGTGGTAGTTGTTGCGTGCCCCGAAGGTGACAGGGAGGCGGACCTGCCCAATTGGAACCATGGAGCCATCGGTGACTCCGGAGAAAGGCTTGGTTGGCTGAAGCTGATTGTAAGGCACTTGGAGATTGTTGAATGTCTGTACGGACAGGACGTTGAGCCCTGCCCCACCGTTGATGAGGGTCCTGGTGACTTGCACGTTGCTGATGATTGGGGAGCAAAGCATCGGGAGGACTCCGGCTGTGGCTGCGCGCTTGAGCTGATCCGCCGAGCTGAATGTGATGGCGCACGCTGACCACCTAAGAGGGCGCGTGGCTTTGAGCTTGGGGATTACTACATTCACTTCATGGGCAAACTGCTTGAAGATGCGCTGAGAGGCTGGGGCTTGAGCTCCGCCCAGGATGTAGGCGATCGCGCGCGGCTCCTGGAAGCCCCTAGCCCCCTCGTCCTGATGATGGTCCTTGTTTCTCCTTGGCTGCGGCGGCAGAGGAGGGAGGCCTGCATTTCCTTGCGGTCGATCCTCGCGAGGCTGATCCCTCCAGCCTCCCTCGCGAGGCTGATCCTGCCAGCGATCCTCGCAAGGTCAGTCGCGCCACCCTTGGCGAGGGCCGCGGTCTTCCCAGCGTCCTGCGTTCCTTCCTCCTCCTCGGCCATAGCCTCGATCATTGGGGCGTCAGCCGATCTTCCCTTCTCACACAGCTTGGAGCTCTTAACATTCGTTGGTGTTGTGGGTGTGGAGGTCGTGGTACACATAGTACCGGCTGCCCTTGAAAGACTCGGGCTGATCTCTGCCCCGCTTGGTGCCTGGTTCTGCCGCGAGCATGGCAGCCCCCTTGCACCTCACGTCCTTGGCCTTGGATTTCTTCTCTTCTGGGTCTGCGGCTAGCGCTCGAGGAGGGAAAGACGCCCTTCCTCAGCCCGGGCGCACTTGGTCGCCAAGTTGAACAACTCCAAGGAAGTGCGCAGATCTTCATGCATCGCCAGCTCCTCCTTCATCTTGACGTCACGCACACCGCTGGAGAAGGCTAAGATGATAGCCTCCTCAGTCACCTCGGGAATCTTGAGGCGTGCGTTGTTGAAGCATTGGATGTACTTCTGCAGGGTCTCCCCTGGTTGCTGCTTGATGCGGCGCATGTCGCTCACGGCAGGCGGCCGGTCGCGAGTACCTTGGAAATTGGCGATGAAGCGGGTGCGCATCTCGTCCCAGGAGGAGATCGTGCCAGGAGCCAGGTTCAGGAGCCAGGTGCGGGCCCCGTCCTTGAGTTCCATGGGAAACCAGTTCGCCATGACCTTATCATCCCCATTGGCGGCTTCGATGCCCAGCTCGTAGAGCTGGAGGAACTTCGCAGGGTCGGCCGTGCCGTCGTAGCGAGGAGGCAGGTCTGGCTTGAACTTGCCGGGCCACGCACGCTGCGCAGCTCGGTGGTGAAGGCACGGCAGCCTGCTGTGGCAACGGGAGGCCTTTGGTGATGAAGAGCTTGGTCTTGCGGGTCCCCATGCATCGTAGCTGGGAGCAGCGTGGGGTCTTGGCGTGCTGGAACAGGAGCGTGGTCGCGACGGGCCGGAGCAGGGAGCACTCGGGCAGCTTCTTGGGGGCGAGGGACCTCTTGGCAACTCTGCTCTCGCTGCGCTACGCCGGACGGAGTGGGTTCTGCCCAGGGGCCACGCGCCTTGGGGCCAGGGCGCCTTCTTAAGGTGGATGCGGCTGAGGCGCCCCCGGAGCTTCATTGCCCGCGCAGGGCGGGGCACGGTGCAGCGAGAAGGACGGCGCGGGGGAGCCCCCTGCGGCGCGGACGAGCTCGGCGACGCGGTCGAGCCATTCTTCGTGGACGTCGTCGACTGGGCGGTAGCGCATGAGCTCGTTTGCCGCAATGAGCGCAGCTCGAGCCTCCATGGGCGCGCGGAGTCCACGGGACGAAGAATCAGCTGGGGCGAGTGAGGGAGTAGCAGTGCGGCCGTCTCGCCTCATGGACGGATGCTGGGACGATGCTTGCTGCTTGTTCCCCGCCGGGCCTGTGGCGGCGTTGACGGCGGGCGACGGGGAACGGCGGGGGCGGCCACCGACGGGGGCCGTCTGGGCGACGCAGGAAGCGAGAGCGGCTCGGCGCTCGGCGCGGGCCCGACGAGCGTCTGACATGGATGCGATGGTCGGTGAAGAACAGGGCGGCGGAAGACGAATTCCGGCGCACCCCTACCTCGCGCACCAAATGTCGGATTTCGGGTTTCGGCAGACCCTCTAGGTTCGAACACTGGGGTGCGCACGGAGATCTCGCCCTCTACCTACCTGCACCTCGCCGCCTCGCTAGGATCTAAGCTATGAAAGGAACAACACAAGAGACACAGGGTTTATACTAGTTCGGGCCACCATTGTGGTGTAATACCCTACTCTAGTTTGTGGTGTGGTGGATTGCCTCTTGGGCTAATGATGAACAATACAAGGAAGAACAGCCTCGCGAGGGTCTGTTCTTGGCTAGTGCGATGAACTGCTAGGGGGAGTTCAGTCGCTCTCTCTGCTGGATTCCAGATCCTTCGTCCTCCTCTACCTTGTGGGTGGCTAGTCCTATTTATAGGCAAAGGCCCTGGGCCTCTTCCCAAATATAGAGCGGGAAGGGCGCCAACAATTGGCCATTTTGAAGGGGAACATTTTGTACACTTATCCTGACTAAAGTTGGTCCTCGCCTGTCAAAGGCTCTGGTGGTGACGCCGGCTTGGGCTCCACAATGACTTCCTTCCTGCCGTTGCGACGGTCTTGGTCTTGTTGCACCGAAACGGATGCCTTTGCTTGATGCTCTCGCCTGCGCTTGCTCCCTTTGCACCAAAGAGGAAAGGAGGACACTGCGCGGGCTGGCGCCCGCCTGGCGCCCTTGGTCGTCATGGCTTGCGTCATGGGCACCTCGTGAGGTACCCCGCCTTGATCTCTCCGCCTCCTCGCGAGCCGGCCTGACGAGGCCGTGCCTGAGGAAGCTCCCTGTCGTCCACCCGCGAGGCTTGTCCCCTCGCGAGGGTCTTGAGCTCGTGCTGATGAAGATGGGCCGTGCTGGAGCGCCCCTTGAGCCACGCCGCAGGCCGCAGGCAGGCAAGTCTGGGGACCCCCGTTCCCAGAACGCCGACAGGCTCTCCCTAAGGAGTAGGCGCAGGATGAGAAGGGATCATGGGAGCTGCGGGGGTAGAAAGAAGAGACGCCCACTCAGTAGGAGGACTGTGTGGGTTCACAGTCGAGGTGCCCGAGCTACGCGAGGGAGTAACCGGAGAAATAGGCGAGCTAGAACTGGGCACAATATAAGGAGTAAATCCCATAGAAGGTGGAGTAGGGTAGGATCTAGCGGCGGCTAAAGCGGAAAGAGCACGATTCAGCTCTCGAGCCAACTCGTGAATCAAAAGATAACTAGCAGTGATATATCGAGAAAGGTGGCTAGTGTCACTATCAGACGCCGGATCAACGGAACGAAAGCGAACACGACCATCACCGTGCAGGGATGGGTAGAAATGAAAACCTGGGTGGTTCTGCATCCTAGCCTCAACATAGCATAATTCAACAAGAATCTCGAACAAAGCATACTGGATAGCTGAGCAGTGGTGGGTGCATAACCGCTCCGAGAGGTACGAGTGTAAGAACACGCTGATGAACTGGTGCCAAGAGTAACCACGGCGTGATCCGCTAGACACTCCCGATACACCCGATACGCTGGGTCTTCACCATGAGGGTATATTCGACGCCACACGCTACGAAGGAGATGCGGAGAAGTGTAGGGCATCAGCTGTAACTGACATGGATACAACACCGGAGCTATCTACACTCACAACCATTAACCGGTTAGAAATAACAATAAGTCTTATGCATGCAATGTAGTGCAGCATCCAGATGCAAATACTAGTGGCACTCAATTAGCAAACTAACTAACGTTTACTTCACGTGTCAGGGTCTAGCGTGTCCTACAGTCAGCCCGGCTCTAATACCAAGCGTTGTGGCACCCTAACTCAGAGCGACCGGTTAACCTTGCATTGCCAACCCATAGATCATGTCTTCTGGCAATACACAACATTTTGGTAAATAAATCACCGCTTTATTGAAACTAGTGGAAGCATAGTGTGACATTACATCAAGTAGCGAGGCCAAGCGGCACACTCGGTGCAACTAAACAATATGTACATTATTTAGTGAACATAAAGGGGCCTCGAGCACGACATCTACATGGCAGCGGAACAACTACATAGCGGGACTCCATAGCAGAGGGACACCAATGTGGACACGGTCTAGACACAACAGCACTCCGATCTAGTTAGACTTTCTTGAAATCTGGCAAATGTACTTGCAAGCTCATAGAAATAGAACCATAATGACAAACAATATCATGACATTTAATCAAGTTGAATGCAAACATCAACATGCTACTCATGCAATGAAACCAAACTTGTGCATTGAGTCACTCGGACTCTCTCTTACTAACAGGTTCCGTCGCAACCGAACAGTGATCACGACGGATCACAGACAGAACCATGCTTGGTTCAACGGGTTACCTCGTAACCAAATAGCGATCACTCCCGGATCACACGTGATACCACAACAGTCAGTCTCACTGACATCATCACGTACGATTCAACCAGTGCAATGCAAATAACTTAGTGTGCAAAATTTATTTATGAAAGTTGATCCATGGTGTGACTTACGTATGAACTGGGCCTTATCGGTGGGTGCGGCTATCGATAGATTAATACACTCTGCAGAGGTAGCACACTTTGCCCACACCACAGAACCCATGGCATCGCACTCCCATTCGGGTGGACCAACCACATTCCGATAGAACTCTCCCATCGCCATGACACTCTTACGACCACTCCGACCAACTCCCCACTGGGATTAGTCATGGGTGACCGAGCCTACTAAAGGCAAAACAACCACCATCGTGGAAAATAAACAGTCCCAAACGGGGACAAGGTACCATAACAACAACAGGTCCACAAGGTTATGTCTGCTTACTGGGCCAGGGTAACGCATGCCCATAAGCTTCCCTTGTTGGAGGCACCGACAAGAGGCAGGACAACAGAACGACTAACAGCCTCCCCATACTAAGGCAAATGTGGTTGCACTTGTCAGCCCGATCCAGTGGCACCATGACCCGACCAACTTTATGTTCAAGTTCAATTATCATCAGGTTTAACTTGAAAATAAAATTCTTGAGTCACTATATGCCATGCATATGCAACCATATGTCATGCATCATATATCACTTGAAAATAACAGATCAACGTTATTCAAAGTTCTACTTGCACAAACTCAACTTTCAACATTTCTGGTTCTTTCTTACTGGTTATTTATACTCATCACTCTAGTTGGCATTTATCAAATAAAAAGCATTATGCATATAGGAAAAATAATACCGATGATCATATTATCATAGCCATGACAAAATTTCTTAGTTCAACTATTCAAGCTATAACTCACTAGTTCAAGCATTCATTTCTGCTAACTAAGCATTTTGATCATGACAAACTAAATAATACAAGCATTATTTATTTAATACTATATGCAATAAATATCATATAAATTCCAGTAGAAAATCATGGATATTGCAAAGAAACCATGAAAATGTTGTTTTGGCTTGCCTTAGTGCAGAGGAGCTTCACACTCCTCCTCGATGCCTTCAAGACAAGCTTCACCTTCTGAAAATAAATCAAATGACAAAAGGAAAATATCAAGAACACTTCTGAAAATTACCAGAAATTCGAGGCAGCAAAGAAAAATCACACCTTGTGTGTGCTTCAAGGATATTCCGGTAAGAGCAAAATGCAAAAAGAATCAACTCATTTGGACTTGTAGAATAAAAGTTACAGCTAGTCAAAGTTCTGGTCAAATTTGAACTAAATTAGAATTAAAAGAAAAACCAGAGGGGGGTGACGTCGAAGGCGTAAACCGCCAAGGTGCTACCACTCATACCGCTTCGGCCGCGGCCTCAGTGGCTGACAACGGGCCCAAGTGGTATGACCGGAGGGGGAGAGAGAGAAGCAGAGGTGGGCGGCACGACGACGACGCTTTCTCCGGCAAGGAGTGCCCGACGACGAGATCTGAGAGGATAGGATTGTAGAGGAGATCAAGGCGCACCTGCCTGTACCTGTAGTGTGGCTAGGGGTGTCTGGACAGGGTCGGAATGGAGCTCTCCAGTGGCGGCAGCGGGCGGAGCTCGTCGGAGATGGTGGTTCCGGTGAAGCAGGGCCAATACAGCAGCTCCAACGGCACCAGCACGCACCAGTGAACCACCATGAACATGCCGGAGTAGTCAGTGGAGCTCGAGCGGCTCTGGAGAGGGAGGGGGCAGAGGATGGGGATAGCCAGTGAGCTCGTGGCGGGGACGGTGGCCAAAGGCCTGGCCGGTAGGGCTGCGGCTTCCTACGGTGGCGTGGAGGTGTGCTGAGTGTGTGTGCCAAGAGAAACGAGCTCGGGGGAGCTCTATTTATAGGCGAGGCCAAGGCGGGGATCAAGAGCTTGTCGATGATCTCTAGAGTGTTGCTCCTCGACGAATGGCGTCAGTGAGAGGGGGAGAAGACGTCGGAGATCATGCAGGGGCTATAGACGAACTACAACAAGCACAAGAGTGCAGTACGCGATGAGCACAGGGGCACGAGCGCACTGTTATCTTGGCCGCGCCATGCCTGTGCTTGCTGCGGCAAGCTCCGGCATCAGCAAGCGCCAGGGTGCAGTTCTGCAGGTTCAAAGGAGGATGGGGCACGATTTGGCAAGGTCCGGCAGCCTGGGCAGCGAGCACGTGCGAAACGGAGGAGCTGGCGGACCGTAGAGCGCGTCAGCCGCATGCCAACCCCCTTGGACGAACATGGTCACCGCATGAACTTTGGCATCAGGTTGATCTAAGCACAAACACCGTGTCTGGCAGTTAGTCCTTAGTGGTTTGGGTTGTTTTTCACGGTTGGCTGGGTCACAGGTGAACTGTGGGAGTGGCTATCTTCCTGGCAAGTTTCTCGACAGAAACTTGTGAGCTTCACTGAGAAAAATTTAGTGAGAACTAAAGGCTGTGCTTTGGGGTTTAGCAATCTCTTAGGAGGGTTATCAAGCTCAGAAAAGATCAACACCAAAGGATCAAGCAAAAATATACTTGTTGTGCAAAGTGATCATTTTGTCCAGAATAGAAATGATTTTCTGTAGCAAAAATATTACAAAAAGTTATGCAATGTTTGTTTTTAGGAAGGTGTCCTAGGTTTAAAAGAATATTTGTGAATTTATTCAGGATTTTTGGAGCAAGAAATCTAGGGTTTGCTTTGGAGCATACTTCTCTGAAGTGATTTCAGGGAAGAAAATGAATATTTTTTCTTTTATGAAAAATATTCCTTGGGCTTTTGTTGGAGTTTTTTAGAGAAGGAAAGGTGAGTTAGAGGTGGATGGGTCACTTGGGTGAAAATCAAGGGTAGGCCCAAGTGTTCAAGTCCATTTGAATTGATTCAAAAATCCAAATCCAAAGCGAATTCAAATGAAAGTCCAGAAAAAGAGAGTAGGAAAATCGAGGTTGTCACACAGTAACAAGCCCAACCTCAAGTACCTCTGGATGTTCAGTTGTAAGTCTTTCATTCTCAAGAAAGGTGTTTGTTTGTCTAAATTTGAGGCTAGAGCTCATGAGGGCATATTTGTTGGTTATGCTACAAACTCGCATGCTTACGGGACTCATTGAGGAGATGTGTAACGTGGAGTTTGATGAAAATAACGACTCCCAAGTGGAGCAAAGTGGTACTTGTGATGTAGGTGATGAAATTCCTCCCCCAGCCATAAGAAGAATGGGTATCGGCCATATCCTACCCATTGAGGAACCCCTTGTGGCCGAAGAAGAAGGACAATGTCCCACTCAAGTGGAACCATCACCAACCCAAGACCCACATGCTTCCGAAGAACAAAGTGAAGGCCTTCCACCAAATGAACAAGATCAAGGGCAAGATCAACCTCAAGATGGCGGTGATCCACAAATTGATACCCAAGGTCAAGTTCTTGCTACCGAGCAGGTTCAAGATCGAGAGCAAGCTCAAGATCAAGAACAAGCTCAAGACGACGCTCATGATGATTATGTTACCGCTCCTCAACTCTCTCTTGAGGAGCAATTGGAGCGTCGTGCTGCCAAGATTTCTTTCAAGCTCGCATCCCAAGAGCATCTCATGAAGAATGTGCTTGGAAGCTTAAGAAAGGGGGTAAGCACTCGTAGACAATTAGCAAAGTATTGTGAACATCATGCGTTTGTTTCTTGTCTTGAACCCCAAAATGTCTATGAGGCGTTCGAGGATCCATATTGGCTTAATGCCATGCATGAAGAACTCAACAACTTCGAGCGCAACAAGGTGTGGAGATTGGTGCCAACGCCAAAGGAGAACCATAATGTCATTGGGACCAAATGGATCTTCAAGAACAAGCAAGATGCTCAGGGGATTGTCATTCGCAACAAGGCTCGTTTGGTGCCACAAGGCTACTCCCAAGTCGAGAGTATCGACTACGGTGAAACCTTTGCTGCTATTGCTGACCTTGAATCTATTCGTTTGTTGCTTGCTTATGCTTCTCATCATAACTTCAAGTTGCAACAAATGGATGTGAAGAGTTCTTTTCTTAATGGTCCTCTTAATGAGTTGGTGTATGTCAAACAACCCCCGGGGTTTGAGGATCCCAAGTTCCCGATCATGTGTACCAAATCGATAAGGCGCTCTATGGCCTTAAGCAAGCCCCACGTGCGTGGTATGACCACCTTACCGAGTTGTTGCAAGATCGTGGGTTTGAAATTGGGAAAATTGACCCCACTCTTTTTACTAAGAACGTCAAAGGGGAGTTTTTTGTATGCCAATTATATGTTGATAATATTATCTTTGGTTCTCCTAACAAAGCTTTCAATGAGGAGTTTTCCACACTCATGACCGCGGAGTTTGAGATGTCCATGATGGGAGAGTTGAAGTTCTTTCTCGGGTTCGAAGTCAAACAAAGAAGAGAAGGAATCTTCATCAACCAAGCCAAATACACTCAAGACATGCTAAGAGATTCAAGTTGAGAGATGTCAAGCCGACGTCTACACCATTGCCTACCAAATGCCAACTTGACAGTGATCCCAATGGTAAAGCGGTGGATCAAAAGGTATATCGTTCTATGATTGACTCATTGCTTTACCTTTGTGCATCTAGACCAGATATCGTGTTGAGTGTGGGAATTTGTGCATAGTTTCAATCCTCTCCTAAGGAAAGCCACTATGTGGTCATCAAGCAAATCTTTCGATATTTGGCTCATACCCCAAACTTTGTCTTATGGTACCCTAGAGGAGCAAACTTCAATCTCGTGGGTTTTTCGGATTCGGATTAGGCGAGAGACAAAGTGGATAGGAAGTCAACTTCCGGAGGGTGCCAATTTCTTCGTTGCTCTTTGGTGAGCTGGTCTTCTAAGAAGCAAAGTTGTGTGTCTCTCTCCTCCACCGAAGCCGAGTATGTGGCTGTCGATAGTTTTTGTGCTCAACTTCTATGGATGAGGCAAACTTTAAAGGATTACGGTGTCATTTGTGACAAAGTGCCTCTTTGGTGTGACAATGAAAGTGCCATCAAGATTTCTCTCAACCCAGTGCAACACTTCAAGACGAAGCATATTGAGATTCTATATCACTTCATCCGGGATCACATCAAGCGAGGGGAGATTGATCTTATTTGTCAGATATTGGGTTCCGGCAAAACCCTTAAGGTTCGAACTATGGGGTGCGTACGAAGGTCTCCTCCTACCGATCCATGCCCATAGCCTCATCGCGGTTCTAAGCTAGCACGATGAACAACACAAGATACACAAGATTTATACTAGTTCGGGCCACCGTTGTGGTGTAATACCCTACTCTAGTGTGGTGGTGGATTGCCTCTTGGGCTGATGATGAACCGTACAGAGGAAGAACAACCTCGCGAGGAGAGGTGTTCTTGTGATGGTATGTGCATGAGCCAGGCTCGGATTTGCTTGGCTCTAAGTGAGATCTGGTCGAGATCCCTTCCTACTGTGGTGGCTAGCCCTATTTATAGAGGCCTTGGTCCTCTTCCCAAATATTGAGCGGGAAGGGAGCCAACAACGACCATTTTAAAAGGGGACACCTAGTACAGGCTATGATACGTCTCCAACGTATCTATTTATGAAGCATTCATGCTATTTTATTATCTGTTTTGGATGTTTACAGGCTTTATTATAGACTTTTATATTATTTTTGGGACTAACCTATTAACCAGAGGCCGAGCCCATATTGTTGTTTTCTTGCCTATTTCAGTGTTTCGAAGAAAAGGAATATCAAACGGAGTACAAACGGAATGAAACCTTTGGGAGCGTGAATTTTGGAACGAACGTGATCCAGGAAACTTGGAGTTGAAGTCAAGGAAGATTCAAGGTGGCCACAAGGGTGCCCACCCGCCCCTACTGGGCACGCCGCCCTGTCTCGTGGCCCCTCGAGCGTTCCCCAACCGACTTCTTTCACCTATATAAGTCAATATACCCTAAAACCATTGAAGAGGAACATAGATCGGGAGTTCCGCCGCCGCAAGCCTCTGTAGCCACCAAAACCTCTCGGGAGCCTATTCTGTCACCCTGCCGGAGGGGGGATCCCTCACCAGTGGCCATCTTCATCATCCCGGCGCTCTCCATGACGAGGAGGGAGTAGTTCACCCTCAGGGCTGAGGGTATGTACCAGTAGCTATGTGTTTGATCTCTCTCTCTCTCTCTCGTGTTCTCTCTATGGCACGATCTTGATGTATCGCGAGCTTTGCTATTATAGTTGGATCTTATGTTGTTTTCCCCCCTCTACTCTCTTGTAATGGATTGAGTACTTTTTCCTTTGAAGTTATCTTATCGGATTGAGTCTTTGAGGATTTGAGAACACTTGATATATGTCTTGATGTGCTTATCTGTGGTGACAATAGGATATCACGTGATCCACTTGATGTATGTTTTGGTGATCAACTTGCGGGTTCCGCCCATGAACCTATGCATAGGGGTTGGCATACATTTTCGTCTTGACTCTCCGGTAGAAACTTTGGGCCAATCTTTGAAGTACTTTGTGTTGGTTGAATAGATGAATCTGAGATTGTGTGATGCATATCGAATAATCATGCCCACGGATACTTGAGGTGACAATGGAGTATCTAGGTGACATTAGGGTTTTTGATTGATTTGTGTCTTAAGTTGTTATTCTAGTATGAACTCTATGATAGATTGAACGGAAAGAATGGCTTCATGTTATTTTACTATGGACTCTTGACTAGATAGAACAGAAAGGATAACTTTGAGGTGGTTTTGTACCCTACCATAATCTCTTCGTTTGTTCTCCACTATTAGTGGCTTTGGAGTGACTCTTTGTTGCATGTCGATGGGTAGTTATATGATCCAATTATGTTATTATTGTTGAGAGAACTTGCACTAGCTAGTGAAAGTATGAACCCTATGCCTTGTTTCCTAGCATTGAAATACCGTTTACGCTCACTTTTATCGCTTGCTACCTTGCTGTTTTAATAATTTCAGATTATAAATGCCTTTATCTACTATCCATATTGCGCTTGTATCACCATCTCTTCTCCGAACTAGTGCACCTATACAATTTGCCATTGTATTGGGTGTTTTGGGGACACAAGAGACTCTTTGTTATTTTGTCGCAGGGTTGTTTGAGAGAGACCATCTTCATCCTACGCCTCCCACGGATTGATAAACCTTAGGTCATCCACTTGAGGGAAATTTGCTACTGTCCTACAAACCTCTGCACTTGGAGGCCCAACAACGTCTACAAGGAAAAGGTTGCGTAGTAGACATCAAGCTCTTTTCTGGCGCCGTTGCCGGGGAGGTGAGTGCTTGAAGGTATATCTTTAGATCTTGCAATCGAATCTTTTTGTTTCTTGTTTATCACTAGTTTAGTTTATAAAATAAAACTTCAAAAAAATGGAATTGAGTTTGTCTCATACGCTTCATCTTTTTAATATCTTTCGTGAGTATGATGAAAAGGAAAATTGTGCTCAAGTGCTAGAAGAAGAAGTCTATAAAATGTTTGATACTAAATCTTTGTATGATGAGCATGATTGCAATGTTGTTAGTATGAATTCTTTGAATACCCATGATGCTAATGATATGCAAAGCCACAAGCTTGGGGATGCTATATTTGATGAAGATGATATGTTTAGTCCCCCAAGTTTTGATGAGCAAATTTATTATGATGAAAGCATGCTCCTATTTATGATGGTTATATTGATGAAAGTGGGTTTGGAAGAGTGTCAACTTTAGGAAGTAACGATCCCACTATTTTGGAGGCTGTGGAATATTATTGTGATAATTATGAAAGTGGATTTGGAGAGGTCATGACTTTATTTAGTGATGAATCCACTATTTTGGAAGAGGTTCCAATTGATTATGAGAACAAAGTTGCTATCTATGATGATTATTGTGATGACTTATATACTATTAAGAATAATGATAACCATGAAACTTGTCATCATGATTTTAGTTTTAAATTGGATTATGCCTCACATGATAGTTATTTTGTTGAGTTTGCTCCCACTACTATTGATAAGAATAAATTTGCTTATGTGGGGAGTAGTAAAGTTTCTATGCAAGTAGATCATGAAAAGAATTCTTTAGTTGCTGGTTATATTGTTGAATTCCTTCATGATGCTACTGAAAATTATTATGAGGTAGTAACATATGCTTGTAGGAATTTCAATAATATCAAGTTTCCTCTCTATGTGTTGAAAATCTTGAAGCTATGCTTGTTTTGCCTTCCTATGCTAGTTGATTATTGTTCCCATAAGTTGTTTGCTCACAAAATCCCTATGCATAGGAAGTGGGTTAGCCTTAAATGTGCTAGTCATATTCTTCATGATGCTCTCTTTATGTTTCAATTGTTATCTTTTATGTGAGCATCATTGCCATCATCATGCCTAGCTAGGGGCGTTAAACGATAGCGCTTGTTGGGAGGCAACCCAATGTTATTTTTGTTCCTTGCTTTTTGTTCCTTTTTAGTAATAAATAATACATATAGCCTATGGTTATATGTGGTTTTATGTTTTAATTAGTGTTTGTGCCAAGTAGAACCTTTGGGAAGACTTGGGTGAAGTCTTTATGATCTTGCTGTAAAAAACAGAAACTTTGGCGCTCACGAGATTAGCTGCCATTTTTTACTGGAGAGAGATTTTAGGTTTATTATTTTTTCATATTATTAATAGACAAATTCCTAAGTTCCACCAATTTATTTCAGAATTTTTTGAGTTACAGAAGTATTAGAATGATACAGATTACTACAGACTATTTTGTTTTTGATAGATTCTGTTTTCTATGTGTTGTTTGCTTATTTTGATGAATCTATGAGTAGTATTGGAGGTTATGAACCATAGAGAAGTTATAATACAATAGATATTACACCAATATTAATTTAGAATGAGTTCACAACAGTACCTAAGTGGTGATTTATTTTCTTATACTAACGGAACTTACGAGTTTTGTGTTGAGTTTTGTGTGGTTGAAGTTTTCAAGTTTTGGGTAAGGATTCGATGGACTATGGAATAAGGAGTGGAAAGAGCCTAAGCTTGGGGATTACCAAGGCACCCCAAGGTAATATTCAAGGACAACCAAGAGCCTAAGCTTGGGGATCCCCCGGATGGCATCCCATCTTTCGTCTTCGTTCATCGGTAACTTTACTTGGAGCTATATTTTTATTCACCACATGATATGTGTTTTGCTTGGAGCGTCATTTTATTTTGTTTGTATTTTCTTTATGTTGTTTATAATAATTTTTTTCATCTATATTTTCAATAAAAATGTCAAGGATAGCCTTTACCATGCTTATTTTGCAAGTATACATGTTGCTGTTTCAAAACAGAAAGTTTACCGCTGTTGCAAAAATTCCCAAGAAAAGTCAGAGAATGATATAATGTTGAATCGTTTTGCATATTGAGCTCTGGTAAATCCTCTACAGCTTAGTATTTTTCTCATAATTTTTGGAGTTAGGGAAGTATGATGATTCTTATATTCTTTACAGACTATACTGTTTTGGCAGATTGCTGTTATGTTTGCATTGTTTGCATATGTTTGCTTGTTTAATGATTCTATTTGAGGATAGGAGTATTAAATATGCAGAGGCATTTAGTATGCAATGTTGAATAAATATTCTAATGATTTTCTACACTAGAGAATGATATGGTTTTGCATTGTTTTATTCTAACTTATCTCACGAGATCTTGTTGAGTTTTATGTGGATGAAGTTTTTGAGAAATAGAGAAACCATGATATGAGAGGAATTAAGGAGACACAAAAGCTCAAGCTTGGGGATGCCCAAGGCACCCCAATATAATATTTCAAGAAGTCACAAGCATCAAAGCTTGGGGATGCCCTGGTAGGCATCCCACCTTTCTTCTTCAACAATTATCGGTTAGTATCGGTTGAACCTAAGTTTTTGCTTCTTCACATGAGTCGTGCTATCCTTGCAATGCCATTCTATTTTGTTTTGCTTGCTGTTTGAACAAAATACCAAGATCTGAAATGCTTAAATGAGAGAGAGTCTTCACATAGTTACATAATTATTTAACTACTCATTGATCTTCACTTATATCTTTTGGAGTAGTTTGTAATTTACTCGTGTGCTTCACTTATATCCTATGAGTAAATGGTCGAATGAGTTAAATGTCACAAATCTGAAATTATACATCTCTCATTTGCTTATCCCATGGGGAGTAATGACTTCACATCTAAGAAGTAGAGGTTGTAAATTTATTGAAGGTTAGCAAGCATTGTATTGGTCGTTTGAACAATTCATGAAATAATATTGAAGGAAGAGAGATTTCACATATAAATATACTATCTTAGACATCTTTTATAATTGTGAACACTCATTAAGTATGACATGCTAAAGAGTTGATGTTGGACAAGGAAGACAACGTAATGGGTTATGTTTTCTCACATCTCAGTTAAAGTATATTGTCATGGATCATTCAAACATGTTGAGCTTGCCTTTCCCCCTCATGCTAGCCAAAATTTCTTGCACCAAGTAGAGATACTACTTGTGCTTCCAAATATCCTTAAACCCAGTTTTTGCCATGAGAGTCCACCATACCTACCTATGGACTGAGTAAGATCCTTCAAGTAAGTTGTCACCAGTGCATGCAATAAAAATTGCTCTCTAAATATGTATGAATTGTTAGTGTGAAGAAAATAAGCTTTATACGATCTTGTTATGGAAGCAATAAAAGCGACGGACTGCATAATAAAGGTCCATATACAAGTGGTAATATAAAGTGACATTCTTTTGCATTAAGATTTTGTGCATCCAACCATAAAAGCGCATGACAACCTCTGCTTCCCTCTGCGAAGGGCCTATCTTTTACTTCATGTCTTTTACTTTATGCAAGAGTCAAGGTGATCTTCACCTTTCCCTTTTTCATTTTATGGCAAGCACCTCGTGTTGGAAAGATCCTGATATATAGGGTCGCGCTATTCGTCACCCTAGGTGAGGAATTCTTATTCCTCACCCAGCCTATCCCACGTCCAGAGTTTTGAAATGTAAGAAACAAAAACACTTGCGGTAAGATTACTATGGGGAGGAAGGAAACCATTCCTCGGCCGCATAAAAGGGAGAGAGGTAATCTTACATTATGCATGCCACTAAGTTACGTCCTGTGAGAAACTATCCTTCAAAAAAAGTTATGACGCTTACTAAGTCTGCGCACCCGAACCACTTTCGTAAGACACAATAGGCTCGCATGGTAAATTTACCTCAGCATCAAACTACCTCTATGTGCACAAGCTGCATCACATGATACTCGGTCCCTTTAAAAAGATATTTTCTGCTCCTAGAAAAACAATGAGATAGTGATGAATTCAATTATTTTTTCTCTCCTTTTCACTCTGTTTTTATCTAGATTTGATGTGATGGAATTTCAAAAAAAAGATTTGATGTAATGGAAATATCACTTGGAATCTGTTTGGAGGTACCATTTCTGGAATTGTGTCCTCAATTATACACTATATTTTTATTTGAATGACATTCCTAAGAGAACCTTATTGTTATCATATAAACACAACATCACCTTTTAATCTGGGGAGTAGTGTTATCTTGAAGGGCCTGAGGCTGAACTTTATTTAAACATTGAAGAATTTACATATCAACTCTAAGAAACACAGAGCTACTCCCTCCGTCCCATAATATAAGACGCTTTTTGACACTGGTGTAGTCTCAAAAAACGTCTTGTATTATGGGACGGAGGGAGTAGAATTTACAGGGTCAGCTCTCAAGAAAAACAGAACTGGAACTCTATACATGGCCTCAGATAGCACACTGATTACATGATCCTCCAGGGAGAACCCTTTATTTCTTAAGAATAGCAGAATGGTGCCCCATGCTCAATTATGCTTGCTGGCATGTACCACTTGCTATAGTAGTGTAGATGGTAGAAAATGAGCATATAGTTAATTTCTTCTTAAATAATTTTGTTTTCAGACCAACACTTCAATTTTGTTGCAGAAGAACTGTTTGATCTAAAAACACAAAGCATGCTAGGAGCTTACTGAATAGGGGGTGTTGTATCTAGATGAGGCGGCAACAACTGGAAATTAAATACACCGTGTGGTATAATGGAAGCTTAGTGAATGATTACCGTCGTAATAATTCTCATATATAGGTCAGAATGTTACATAAATAAGATACAGTGCTCGCAGAAAGAATTTGGAAGCAAAATCATATTTCCTTTACTCGCTAATTTTGGTCTACACAAGAGAACAATTAAACCAATATACTGTATTTTTTTCTGTTCTTCTTTACCAGGCCTTCATTGGCATGTTAAAGAAATGTTAAGCATTATTTAGAAACAAAATCACCTTTTTCATTGCTATAAACCTCAATTTTAGAGCGTCGAATAGTTGCCCACTCCGCCATGCCCCGCTGCAGTTGGCGAGTCACCTCCTCTCCGCCTGCCCATTGTTGGTTGATTTTGGGGCCACGTTGGGGTTCCAGCCACCTTCCGTGGCCTCTGTTCACAATTTGCCAGATGCGCTCACCTCGCCATCACCATTCTTCCTACTTTGTTGCTGGTGCATTTGGAGGCATCGCAACGTCGTCTTGTTCCTATGAAAATGGAGAGTATTCCTAAGAAAATCGAATTACAGATAGGAAAGAAGATTGCTACACATCTTCAGAAAAGGAAGACTAAGAAGAATCAACGATATGAAGGTAAGTTATATCTTTTGTGTTCCATGGCAGAGTTCGACATTTTCAGACCAACTTTAGTTTACAATGGAAAGGACATGCCACCCACCGAAGCCATTCATCTACTGCCCAAATTGACAAATAATTGTGAAGCAGCATTTTGGAACTATTGACTCGATTATAGCTATTGGCATACTATCGGGGTGAAAAATGGAAATGATCAACAGCATACTGGATAAGCTATCAGCATCACTGTTTTGGGTACCAGGAGGAAAATTCGGATACCGCCCGGTACCCGCGTTTCTCGCTACCCCACGAGAAAGCACTGTTCCGAGCAAAAAAATCGAATTTTTTGAAAATTTTGAATTTTAACAGCCACAGTATGGTCAAGCAGGTCTTAAACTCTAGTAAAACAAGCAACTGGCTATGGTCTGCTGGTAAGTATGCCCGTCCCTTCCCCGAGCAACCCGCGGGTCGGCGGTTTGAGTCCCACCTTGTTCGACAAATCAAGCAACCACTTCTAACTGGACCTGAAAAATGTGTACCTCACAAGCATGCTGAATGTATCCCTGAATAAAATAGAAAGTATTGATCTAACTAGTAAGCCCATAACATCGATTTGTTGGCAGGATTTACCTTACGTATCAAAATTTGATGTCAGGACATGAATTTCTGAAACAAACAACTGTAAATGCAAGGTTTGGTCACTACAAAACCCCGAATGGAAAACAGTAACAAAACCTGAACCAAAAAAAGCCTAGCTGGACTCAGGATTTAGCTCGCCACTGTACCCTGACGTTGAAGCCCACTGGTGTGCGTCGCGCACCATATAACCACCCGCAGCAGTGCCGAGGCCGGCCAGCGCTTGCTGATGTCACCCGTCGAGCCGGCCGCATGCATCCAAAGCTTCAACACCTTTGGGTAAAAGGAAAAACAGTCTTAGAAATTGTCCTAGAAAGGAACGACTTAAAGATTCACGTACACCTAAAGCATGTACTTATGTGAGCACACAACTAGTAAACACTCCTTAATCTGAATCATGTTATTCATTTTCTGTCGACGGCTTGATAAACTCCAAAATACAACAATGTTTGCTAACAAAAAAATTTGTTTTCTTTATACTGAATCCTAGATTTGTTGAAATTGCCAGAGGCACTAGTTGTGGATTCCAATTAGGTAACTGCATAGTCTCCTGATTGTAGTATCTTCAAATCAAGCTTGATTGTAGTATCTTCAAATCAAGCTAATTTCCTAGCGCACATGACCATCTCCTGAACTGACTGATACAACCGACTTTGATATAATAAACTGAAGAGCAGTCGAACCCCAATCCCAACCAATTAGAACAATAATTTTCCCACCTGTGCACCATTGCCTTGTCTCCAAGTCCCTTGCATACATCTTCTTCTGCTCCTAGATTTCTTGGCAGAATTTCAATTATTGGTTTGCCTAATAAATTCACAAAACATAAAGCTAGCATCACCCATACAAATCTTATCTCAAGAATAGCATATAACAAAAATCCTCGTAAGGTGAATATTCTTTAATTGAAGAAATATTGCTCGTATGTATGTGCAAATTTTGATTAACAAAAATTTACAGAGAATTAGCATTGTCAGCTAGGTACAGACTGATTCTTTATGTACATCACCACTAACAGTCAATTAAGTCAGAACCATCATTTTTTACTTCAGGCTCTGGAGGAGTGCTCTGGCGGGGTGCCATCCCCCATGGCCCTGATGGCTCTGGAGGTGTCGGCGCCTGGTGCGGTTGCTGAGGTAGCCAAGGCTCTGGAGCCCCCAGTCACCCGAGCCGTGGTTACACTGCCGCCTTCTCCTCCTGCACCGCTTGTTCGGGGTCCTTCTGCTCCTTCCATTGTATTGGATCGTGCCTTTTTCGAGTTGGGTCAGCTGCGAGAAGACCTCAAGGGCCCCGACGCCCACCTGGTAGCCGGGCACCTGGAGCTGACCTCTGGCTGGGTCCACTCTGACGCCTCTGTTAGAGCGGTGCTGAGGTGGGCCGCGGTAGCTTCTGAGGAGGATATGCAAGCCGCCACCTAGGCCACGGGCGCCCGCGATGCGGCACTGAAGGATGCCACGGCCACCCAAGACCGCTGCAAGGCGCTGGAGGCCGAGCTGCAGGGCTTGCATGACGAGCACGACAAGGAGGCTCGCAACCGCCAGGAGAGGGAGGAGGAGATGAAGGCTCGGGAGAGCACCATCAGGGACGGTGACGCCGAGCTGACGCAGCTGTCGGAGTCACAGGCTACTGAGCGCAGCCGGCTAGAGACGCTGGAGCAGAAGCTGAAGGCGGAGAGGGCCGAGCTAAACGCCAAGGCGAAGGTCCTGGCTGAGGACTGCGTGGCCTTCGCATGCCTTGAGGAGAGGTCTCGCAAGGCACTGAAGACGCTCTACGAGGGCGGCTTGGAGAAGCCGCTGGCTGGCGCCAAGGACGGCCCCGCCCAGCTGCTTCCCTTCTTGGTCGAAGCGCTTGAGGAAGTTGTGATTGGCGTCGGCCCTATGGCCGAGGCTGAGGCTCGCGTCCTTTCTTCTGCAGCGCTGGCACGCGTCTTCAGTCACATCTACCTTCATGATCATGGCGCAAATCTTGATGAGCTGCTGGAGCATGTGGACAACGAGCGCTTCGCCGCTACCACTAAAGCTGTGAAGGGCCTGGTGGAGACCTTGCTGGCGATGTTCCGCGCCTTTTCCTCCGCGCCCATGGTAGGTCCTGCTGAACCCGCAGCATCGGGAGGTGGAGCTGGTGGGGGCAACAGCAACATAGAGGCGGAGCCCCTGGCGAATCACGGCGTTGTCCAAGGGTGATCTTCCCGCGGCTTCTTTCTTGTTTCAACTCCTGCAATGTGCACTGTGCCTCGTGGAGGCGTTTAAACTTGCGTTTGGTATTGCAAAGACAATTATGGTTTGTAATATTTGCTTCTGGATTTGCTTCGAAATATTGCGGTTTCCTTCCTATTTGCTTTATGTTCTACGTCGGCAGAGCCCGGCCCCGCGCATACCTCAACCGCCGTTAGCCCCGACCGGATCACCAGGACGGGACCAAGGAGTGAGGGGCTACGTGACAAGTTAGGCTCCTAAGTCGCGATGCTCAGGAGTCCCCCTTGACGCGCGAACAGCAAATAGGGAGGGAATGTAGGAATAGATCTGGCATTCTACGTCGGAGGGCCCGGCCCCGCGCATACCTCAACTGCAGTTAGCCTTGTGGAACTAAGGAGTGAGGGGCTACGTGACCAGTTAGGCTCCTGAGTTGCGATGCTCAGGAGTCCCCCTTGACATTCAAACGGTCTTTGTACCTTGGCTCCGCTCGGGAAGGGGCGCGCGACGACCAGGTCCGAGGGACCTGGCTGGGTGGCGTGGGCTCGGGCATGACCAAGGCGCAGCCCCCGTGTCCAGCACCCTCGCATGACGCTCCCGAGGGGAGGTGCTGCGATGAGGCCAAACACTGAGCTCTGGGCTCCCTGAGGTTGATACGGCCGTGGGCTGCCCTCAGTTGTTTATCACCAGCGCGGAGCATAGTGCTTCTATATGTGTACGGGCATAGTCTCTCCTTGGTAGTGTCGTCAGCCAGCGCGGAACATGGTGCTTCCACTGGTGCATGGGAGGGGGCCCCTTCGGGAGGAGCCCCGGGGCATGTACAACCCCGCTCTGACACGTGGCTTGCACGGCAGGGCTAGGCGAGGTGTATCTGTGCACTCGTGAGCCAGCGCGGGACTCACGAGGCCCTACCTCAAGGCGGGGTGCGCCTGGTCTTGAGCCTTGGACGGCTGTGTGTTCCTGCGAGATGATTATATACAAATGCTCTACGTCCTCAGGTCTCGGCCCTCGAGCGAGCTCAGCCACCGCTGGTATGCCAGGTCGCGATGCCGTGGAAAAGGCCAGGGGGTGAGGGCTGGAGAGCCAGTAAGAGCTCTTGAGTCGCGATGCTCAGGAGCCCCCCTTTTAACGTGCAAGCGATTTGCATGAGGGAGAGGAGGCCCATGGTGGGCGGCGGATGATAATCATAGGCAAGTTAAGCACGCAAGGCAAATCATCTTAGGTAAATGCAAGAGGGGTACATGCCACTGGGTCATGCCCGAGCAGCTTGGGGATGATGCCGCCAGAGGGGCGCCCCCAGCAAAGTAAACTGAAGACATAAGAAGAATCTACATGCCGCAGAGACGGACCCACGCGACCTAGGAATGATGCAGCCCCGAGGGTGCTCCCAGCTGAAATGAACTTGGAAGATGTCACCTGGTGCCATTGTAGAAATGATGTTGGAGTAGTTGAAGGTGCATGATGAATAAGCCGATCCTCACGAGCCACCGGAGTCCTGAGCCTCGGGAGGCTCTAGGGGTCCAGGCTGCCGGATTTCGGGTTCCGGCAGACCCTCTAGATTCGAACACTGGGGTGTGCGCGGAGATTTCGCCCTCTGCCTACCTGCACCTCACCGCCTCACTATGATCTAAGCAATCAAAGGAACAACACAAGAGACACAGAGTTTATACTAGTTCAGGCCACCATTGTGGTTTAATACCCTACTCCAGTGTGTGGTGTGGTGGATTGCCTCTTGGGCTGATGATGAACATCACAAGGAAGAACATCCTCGCGAGGGTCTGTTTTTGGCTGGTGTGATGAACTACTAGGGGGAGTTCAGTCGCTCTCTCGATTGATCGGTCTGTTGTGATGACCCGCCTGCTCTACCTTGTGGTGGCTAGTCCTATTTATAGGCAAAGGCCCTGGGCCTCTTCCCAAATATTGAGCGGGAAGGGCGCCAACAATTGGCCATTTTGAAGGGGAACATCTAGTACACTTATCCTGACTAAAGTTGGTCCTCGCCTGTGAAAGGCTCTGGTGGTGACGCCGGCTTGGGCTCCACGATGACCTCCATCCTGTCGTTCTGCTGGTCTTGGTCTTGTTGCACCGAAATGGATGCCTTTGCTTGATGCTCTCGCCTGCACTTGCTCCCTTTGCACCAAAGAGGAAAGAAGGACACTGCGCGGGCTGGCGCCCGCCTGGCGCCCTTGGTCGTCATTGCTTGCATCATGGGCACCTCGTGAGGTACCCCGCCTTGATCTCTCCGCCTCCTCACGAGCCAGCCTGACGAGGTCGTTCCTGAGGAGGCTTCCTGTCGTCCGCCCGCAAGGCTTGGCCCCTCGTGAGGGTCTTGAGCTCGTGGTGATGGAGATGGGCCATGCTGGGCCGCCCCTTGAGCCACGCCGCAAGCCGCAGGCAGGCAAGTCTGGGGACCCCCGTTCCCAGAACGCCGACAGTAGCCCCCGGGCTCAAGGCGCGCCCGGACTTGGCTAAGCAGAGAGGCGAAGGGGCAAGTGCGAAGCGCCACGGGCCCTAACAGCCTGCGGCCTCGGGCAACGCGTGGCGGTTGGTTGGATGTGGGCGGCTCCGCTCCCCCACGACGCCTCGGCAACTGCACGAACTGACAAGTCCCTGCATGCAAAAACTGATGATGATTACCTGCGATCGTGGAAGCCGACGGTTGGCCTCCTCATTCTATAAGTACGGAATGGCGCGAGCCATTCCAGTTCATCTTCCTCTGCTACTCCTCCTCTTCTTCATCTTCGCCACTGCTCCGCCTTGCCTCAATGGCTCCGATACGCCGGTTCTCCGCGGCAGAGAAGGGAAAGGCCCCCCAAGATGGTCCTCACCCGCTTCCGCCGAAGAAGCGGTTGGTCCTCTGCCGCCAAGATGAAGGCGCGCGGCGGGAGGTGTTGAGGCCTTGGTGCGAGCGGCCGCCGCCAGCGTTTCCGCTGCCCTTGTACGCCCACCTTGAGAGCCCTGCAGGAGCTGACGCCGAGCGCCATGGACGACACCACCGTCGATGCCGGCGGGTCACGGTGGTGCATGTTGTCCCTCCTGGAGTTCACGTTGAGGGCTCCTCCCGAGAGCTTGTGCTCCACGCCGCCGTGCCTCCTCGATCTTGGATTCGCCTTCCTCCTTCCTTCGCCTTCGAGATTCCGCCAAGGGGGCCTTTCAGGCTCTGGCTGCAGCACACCAATTGCCAGACTCCTGCGACCGATGCAGATGTCGAGGTCATCGCTCTAGGTAAGGTCTTCATGACTCAGGGCTGGGGCGAGATCGCCCGGGTTTGCAGGACGAGGGGCTCCCTCGTGATCCACCTGGAGTTCGACGGTGCTTCCATGATGCTCTTCAAGGTCTTCGACGAAGATGGGTGTCGGCTGGAGTGTTGTCCCAGAGGCAGCGGCAGAAGCCCCGGAGTGGCAAGGACCAGGCTTGCCGTCGCACGTTCTTCCAGCAGCTCCTCAAGCGGCGAGGTTGCCGGAGGATCCAGCGACTCCGCCGAGCTCTTCGCGACTCCGGAGACGAGCGATGACAGCTACGAGCCCCCGAACCTGCGCCGCTCTCGGAGCAGGACGGGCTCGTTAGGCCGCCGCCGTCTCTGATCTGGTTGAGGTTGGCGCCGGTGCCTAGCGGCCCACTGTTGATGATGGCGTCTGCCACGATGGTTCCTGTAGTTAGGAATCCTTAGGATAAGCGTCTTTTGTCCCTGCGAGGAGCCAAGAACACACCCCGTGGGGGCTTGTAAGGTGTCTGTAGCTCCGTTTGTCAATATGATCCTTATCGTGAAGCAGTGCGAGATGCTTATTCCGTCGTATCTTAGTTTCTTCCTTTCGAACCTCACAAGGGCTTGGTGCTCTGCGCCGACAGGTCCCGGTCCCAAGGCGGCTTCAGCCGTCGCTGGTATGCCAGGTCGTGATGCCGTGGTCAAGGCCAGGAGGTGAGCGGCCCGGGGTCCAGTAGGAGCCCCTGAGTCGCGATGCTCAGGAGGTCCCCTTTAGCGCTCAAGCAGCCATCATTCGGTGAGAAAGGAATGCGATGTTGCTAACACGGGATTTGCATTGGATGCGGTGACGGTGCAGTGATAGCTAGTGTTTCCGGAGGGTGACTTATCTCGAGAGTCAGAAAACGCTTCCTGGTGTGGCGCTAGGTCCGCGCATTGGCCGGCGAGGGGTTGCCTGGCGAGGTCCCCGCGTGCCACTTCCCTCTTGCCTCTGCTCCCCTTTCTGCTCTACGTCCTCGGGTCCCGGCCCTCGAGCGGGTCTCAGCCGTCGCTGGTTTGCCAGGTCGTGATGCCATGGACAAAGCCAGAGGGTGAGGGCTGGAGAGCCAGTAGGAGCCCTGAGTCGTGATGCTCAGGCACCCCCCCTTTAACGTGCAAGCGGTTCACGCGGACGAGAGTGAAGAGGACGCCGTGAGGGCCTCCCCTGGCGCTTCTCCTTGGAGGAATCCTGCAGGTCCGCCACAAAAAGAGCAAAAGTCTGCTATGAGAAGCGGCGGTCAGCCGTTAGTTGCTTTGGAGAGGCGACGAGGCACTAAAGGCCTGACGAGGTGTATCGGGGCGCCCGTGAGCCAGCGCGGGACTCACGGGGCCCTACCCCAAGGCGGGTTGCGCCTGGCACTGGGCTATAACTTGTGATGTGTTCCTGCAAATTTGGCCAGATGCCGATGCTCTATGTCCTCGGGTCCCGGCCCTCGATCTAGTCTCAGCCGTCGCTGGTTTGCCAGGGCGCGATGCCGTGGACAAAGCCAGAGGGTGAGGGCTGGAGAGCCGGTAGGAGCCCTGAGTCGCGATGCTCAGGTACCCCCCCTTTAACGCGCAAGCTTGGTTACATGTCGACGCTCTACGTCCTCCGGTCCGGCCCTCGAGCGAGTCTCAGTCGTCGATGGTTTGCCAGGGCGTTATGCCGTGGACAAAGCCAGAGGGTGGGGGCTGGAGAGCCAGTAGGAGCCCAGAGTCGCGATGCTCAGGTACCCCCCTTTAACGCGCAAGCGGTCGACATGAAGGAAGAAGAGGTGCCACGGACAGGCATCAAATAACAAGCATGATGGGTCGAATGCACGGCCTGAAAATAAACGCAAGAGGGGTACACGCCGCTGGGTTTGACCCGAGCGACTTGGGGATGATGCAGCCTGAGGGGCGCCCCCAACAAGGTAAGCTAAAAACATGAGCAAAAGGGATACACGCCGTAGGGACAGACCCACGCGGCCTGGGAACGATGCAGCCCTAAGGGCGCTCCCAACAGGAAACGAAACTTGAAAGATGTCACCTCATAGTGTTGACGATGAAGGGGTGTTGAAGTAGCAACGTAGCGGGCTGCGGGAGCCGATCTTCACGAGCCCCCAGGCCCAGTAGCCTCGGGAGGCTCCGTAGGCGCTGGTGGCTCCTCGCGAACCATCTCCATCTCCGCTAGGACTGCGGAACGCCTGGCCTCCTGAGCCTCCAGGATGCTCCTCATGAGGCGCTGGTGCACCGCAGCCGCGTTCGGCAAGCCGTAGGGCATGCGAACGTACCTGTGGGGCGGGCCTTCGCAGCGCCCCACGCGTGAGGGCCAGAAGCGCTCCTGAGAGGCGACTCGATTGAGCCCTGGGATGTCGATGCAGATGCACAGCCCACCATCCTCGCCTGGATGGGGAGCTGCGGCGGGTAAGCGGCGGCTGCCACTCATGACTCTTGACTCCTACAACTCCTGCGTGATCTGACTGACGAACTCCTGAGGGTTTGGCCCTCCTTGCTTTGCTCCTTCCTGAGGGAAACGTGTTCTAAAACACGCCTCCAAGTGGTGCCCAAGTGCCTCCCTCGTGACCTTAGCAAGGTCGGTGGCCCTCCAAGAGGGAGCCCCCGAGCCCTGCTTGAGGAGGGCGCCGGGCGCGCCTCCCTATGCGACGAAAGGTGGTGCCCCCTAAGCAGGCGTAGACCCTGAGGGGTTGGGCCTGGCGATGTCTTCTTCTTCTTGGGGGCGGTCTCAGGGAGCCTCCCGCTCCCGCGATCTGGGTCTTCAAGTGATGCGGCCTGAAAAGCTCGTTCGAGGGAGCACACCACGTCTCTTTCTTCACAGGGCACCGTGATGACTCCGCCACTTCCTGACATCTTGAGGACGTTGTAGCCGTGATGAGTTACGGCCATGAACTTGGGAAGAGCTGGGTACCCGAGGATGGCGTTGTACGGCAGGCGAATGTGGGCGACGTCGAAGTCGATGAGCTCGGTGCGGTAGTTGTTGCGTGCCCCGAAGGTGACAGGGAGGCAGACCTGCCCAATTGGAACTGTGGAGCCATCGGTGACTCTGGAGAAAGGCTTGATTGGCTCAAGCTAGCTGATCGTAAGGCACTTGGAGATTGTTGAACGTCTCTACGGACAGGACGTTGAGCCCTGCCCCGCCATCGATGAGGGTCCTAGTGACTTGCACGTTGCTGATGACTAGGGAACAAAGCATTGGGAGGACTCCGGCTGTGGCCGCGCACTTGAGATGATCCGCTGAGCTGAACGTGATGGCGCACGCCGACCACCTAAGGGGGCGCGTGGCTTCGAGCTTGGGGAGGACTACATTCACTTCGTGGGCGAACTGCTTGAAGATGCGTTGAGAGGCTGGGGCTTGAGCTCCGCACAGGATGCAGGCGATCCCGCGCGGCTCTTGGAAGCCCCCAGCCCCCTCGTCCTGATGATGGTCCTCGTTTCTCCTTGGCTGTGGCGGCAGTGGAGGGAGGCCTGCGTTTCCTTGCGGACAATCCTCGCGGGGTTGATCCCTCCAGTCTCCCTCGTGGGGCTGATCCTGCCAGCGATCCTCGCAAGGTCGGTCGCGCCACCCTTGGCGAGGGCCATGGTCTTCCCAGCTTCCTGCGTTCCTTCCTCCTCCTCGGCCATAGCCATGATCGTTGCGGTCGGGGCATCGGCCGACCCTTCCTTCTCGCACGGCTCGATGCTCTTGGCATTCGTTGGTGTTGTGGGTGTGGAGGTCGTGGTACACACAGTACCGGCTGCCCTTGAAAGACTCGGGCTGATCCCTGCCCCGCTTGGTGTCTAGTTCTGCCGCGAGCACGGCAGCCCCCTTGCGCTTCACATCCTTGGCCTTGGATTTCTTCTCTTCTGGGACTGCGGCTGGCAGCCCGAGGTGGGAAAGGCGCCCATCCTCAGCCCTGGTGCATTTAGTTGCCAAGTTGAACAGCTCCAAGGAAGTGCACAGATCTTCATGCATCGCCAGCTCCTCCTTCATCTTGACGTCACGCACGCCGTCGGAGAAGGCTGAGATGATGGCCTCCTCGGTCACCTTGGGAATCTTGAGACGTGCGTTGTTGAAGCGCTGGATGTACTTCTGCAGGGTCTCCCCTGGTTGCTGCTTGATGCGACGCATGTCGCTCACGGCAGGTGGCCGGTCGCGAGTACCTTGGAAGTTGGCGATGAAACGGGTGCGCATCTCGTCCCATGAGGGGATCGTGCCTGGAGCTAGGTTAAGGAGCCAGGTGCAGTCCCCGTCCTTGAGCGCCATGGGAAACCAGTTCGCCATGACCTTCTCATCCCCGTTGGCGGCCTCGATGCCCAGCTCGTAGAGCTGGAGGAACTCCACAGCGTCGGCCGTGCCGTCGTAGCGAGGAGGCAGGTCTGGCTTGAACTTGCAGGGCCATGCGACGCTGCGCAGCTCGGTGGTGAAGGCGTGGCAGCGTGCTGTGGCCACGGGAGGCCTCTGGTGACGAGGAGCTTGGTCTTGCGGGCCCCCATGCGCTACAGCTGGAAGCAGCGCGGGGTCTTGGTGCGCTGGAACAGGAGCGTGGTCGCGACGGACCGGAGTAGGGAGCACTCAGGCAGCTTCTTGGGGGCGAGGAACCTCATGGCAGCTCCGCTCTTGCTGCGCTGGCGCCGGACAGGGTGGGCTCCATCCAGGGGCCGCGCGCCTTGGAGCCAGGGCGCCTTCTTGAGGGGGAGGCAGCTGAGGCACCCCCGGAGCTTCATTGCCCGCGCAGGGCGGGGCGCGGTGCAGCGAGAAGGACGGCACGGGGAAGCCCCCTGCGGTGCGGACGAGCTCAGCGACGCGGTGGAGCCACTCTTCGTAGACGTCGTCAACTGGGCGGTAGCGCAGGAGCTCGTTTGCCACGATGAGCGCAGCTCGAGCCTCCATGGTCGCGCGGGGCGCGCGGGACGAAGAACCAGCCGGGGCGAGCGAGGGAGTGGCAGTGCGGCCGTCTCGCCTCATGGATGGATGCTGGGACGATGCCTGCTGCTCGTTCCCCGCCGGGCCAGTGGCGGCGTTCACGGCAGGCGACGGGGAACGGCGGGGGTGGCCGCCGACGGGGGTCGTCTGGGCGACACGGGAAGCGAGAGTGGCTCGGCGCTCGGCGCGGGCCCGACGAGCGTCTGACATGGACGCGATGGTCGGTGAAGAACAGGGCAGCGGAAGGCGAATTCCGGCGCACCCCTACCTGGCGCGCCAAATGTTGGATTTCGGGTTCCGGCAGACCCTCTAGATTCGAACACTGGGGTGCGCGCGGAGATTTCTCCCTCTGCCTACCTGCACCTCATCGCCTCGCTATGATCTAAGCAATCAAAGGAACAACACAAGAGACACAGAGTTTATACTGGTTCAGGCCACCATTGTGGTGTAATACCCTACTCCAGTGTGTGGTGTGGTGGATTGCCTCTTGGGCTGATGATGAACAATACAAGGAAGAACAGCCTCGCGAGGGTCTGTTCTTGGCTGGTGCGATGAACTACTAGGGGGAGTTCAGTCGCTCTCTCGATCGATCGGTCCATTGTGATGACCCGCCTCCTCTACCTTGTGGTGGCTAGTCCTATTTATAGGCAAAGGCCCTGGGCCTCTTCCCAAATATTGAGCAGGAAGGACGCCAACAATTGGCCATTTTGAAGGGGAACATCTAGTACACTTATTCTGACTAAAGTTGGTCCTCGCCTGCCAAAGGCTCTGGTGGTGACGCCGGCTTGGGCTCCACGATGACCTCCATCCTGCCGTTCTGTTGGGCTTGGTCTTGTTGCACCGAAATGGATGCCTTTGCTTGATGCTCTCGCCTGCGCTTGATCCCTTTGCACCAAAGAGGAAAGAAGGACACCGCGTGGGCTGGCGCCCGCCTGGCGCCCTTGGTCGTCATGGCTTGCGTCATGGGCACCTCATGAGGTACCCCGCCTTGATCTCTCCGCCTCCTCGCGAGCCAGCCTGATGAGGCCGTGCCTGAGGAGGCTTCCTGTCATCCGCCCCGCGAGGCTTGGCCCCTCGCGAGGGTCTTGAGCTCATGCTGATGGAGATGGTCCATGCTGGGCCGCCCCTTGAGCCACGCCGCAGGCAGCAGGCAGGCATGTCTGGGGACCCCCGTTCCCAGAACGCCGACACAGGCGGTTCCTTGAGGACCATCTCCGTATCTACCAGGATCGCGTGATGCGTGGCCTCCTGAGCCGCCAGAATGCTCCGCAGGTGGCGCTGGTGGGTAGCAGCCGCGTTCGGAAGACTGAACAGCATGCAAACATAGTTGTGCGGAGGACCCTCGCAACGTCCCACGCGTGAAGGCTAGAGGCGCTCCTAAGATGCGGCTCGGTTGAGCCCAGGGATGTCGATGCAGACGTGCAGCCTACCATCCTCGCCTGGATGGGGGGCCACGCCGGGCAAGCGGCGATCGCCGCGCATGGCTCTTGCTTCCTGAAGCTCCTTAGTGAACTTGGTGAGGAACTCCTGAACATTGAGCTCTCCACACCCTGAGACTTCCTGAGAGAAACATGCTGCAAAGAACGCCTCCAAGTGGTGCCCGAGCGCCTCCCTCCGAGGCCCTCCAGAAGAGAACCCCCAAGCCCTGCCCGAGGAGGGCGCCGAGTGTGCCTTCCTATGTGATGGAAGGAGGCGCCCCTTGCATGGGCGCTGATCCTGAAGCAACACCTCCTGAGATACCGACCTCCCGAGACCTGGAGCTGAGCGGCACCTTCTTCTTCTTGGGGACTACCTCAGGAGGATCCTCGCCCCTGCTGTCCGGGTCCTCGATTGATGCAGCTTGGAAGGTGTTCTCGAGGGAGCACACCGCATCTCTTTCTCCGCAGGGGACCATGATGATCCCGCCGCTTCCTGGCATCTTGAGGATGTTGTAGCCATGATGGTTCACCACCATGAACTTGGCCAGGGCTGGATACCCGAGGATGGCATTGTACGGCAGGCGGACGTGAGCGATGTCGAAGTTGATGAGCTCGGTGTGGTAGTTGTCGCGCTGGCCGAAGGTGACAGGGAGGCGGACCTGTCCTATTGGAGTGGTGGAACCGTCGGTGACTCCTAAGAAAGGCTTGGTTGGCTGGAGCTGATCATATGGCACTTGAAGATTGTCGAACATCTCGACACATAGAACGTTGAACCCTGTGCCGCCATCGATGAGGGTCCTGGTGACTTGCACGTTGCTGATGACTGGGGAGCAAAGCATTGGGAGGACGCCAGCAGTAGCTGTACACTTGAGTTGGTCTGCTGAACTGAAAGTGATGGCGCACTTTGACCACCTGAGAGGACGCGTCGCCTCAAGCTTGGGGAGGATTGCGTTCACCTCGCGAGCAAACTGCTTGAAGATGCGCTGATAGGTCTGGGGCCTGGGCACCGCCTAGGGTGCAGGTAATAGCACGGGGTTCCTGGAAGCCCCCAGCCCCCTCGTCCTGATGATGGTCGTCATTCCTTCTTGGCAGCGGCAGAGGAGGAACGCCTGCGTTGCCCTACAGGCGGTCTTCGCGAGGCTGATCCCTCCAGGCTCCCTCGCGAGGCTGGTCCTGCCAGCGATCCTCGCGAGGTCGGTCACGCCACTCCTGGCGAGGGCCTCGGTCGTCCCATCATCCTCTGCCTCATCCTCCTCCTTGGCCATAGCCCCGGTCATTGCGCTCGGGGCATCGACCGAAGCATCCTTCTCGAACGGCCCTGAGCTCCTGGCATTCATTGGTGTTGTGGGTGTGGAGGTTGTGGTAGGCGCAGAACGGTCGGCTGCCTTTAGATGACTCCGGCTGGTCCCTGCCGCGCTTCGTGTCCGGCTCTACTGCAAGCACGTCTGCTCCTTTGAACTTCACATCCTTGGCCTTGGCCTTCTTCTCTTCTGGGTCAGCAACTGGGAGCTCGAGGAGGGAGAGGCGTCGTTCCTCAGCCCTTGTGCACTTGGTCGCCGGGTTGAACAGCTCCAGAGATGTGCAGAGCTGCTCCTTCACCTTGACATCACGGACGCCATCAAAAAACACCGAGATGATGGCCTCGTCCGTCACCCTGGGGATCTTGAGGCAAGCGTTGTTAAAGCGCTGGATGTATTTCTGCAGGGTCTCCCCAGGTTGTGGCTTGGTGCGGCGTAGGTCACCCACGACTGGGGGGCGGTCGCGAGTGACCTAGAAGTTGGTGATGAAACGGTTGCGCATCTCGTCCCAGGAAGAGATCGTGCGGGGAGGCAGCTTAAGGAGCCAGGTGCGGGCACCGTCCTTGAGCGCCATGGGAAACCAGTTCGCCATGACCTTCTCGTCTCCGTTGGCCACCTCGATGCCCAGCTCGTAGAGATGCAGGAACTCCGTGGGGTCGGTGGTGCCATTCTAGCAAGGAGGCGGGTCCGGCTTGAACTTGCTGGGCCATGCGATGCTGCGCAGCTCGGTTGTGAAGGCGCGACAGCCTGCCTTGGTCACCGGAGCCTGGTGCGGAGCTTGCTCTTGGTGGTCCCCGTGCGCTGCCGCTGGGGGCAGTACAGGGTCTTAATGCGCCAGTGTTCGGACGCGGTCTTGCCGCGCTGGTGCAGAAAGCACAGGAATGCCTTCTTGGGGCCGAGGAATTTCTTGGCAGCCTCTTTATTGTCGCGCGGGTGCTGGAGGCGATGGATCACGTCTAGGAGCCACGCGCCTTGGAGCCCGGGCACCGTCTTGGGGGAGAGGTGGCGGAGGCGCTCCCTGAGCCGCCTCGCCCATGCAAGAAGGAGGGCGAGGCAGCGAGAGCGACGTCGCTGGAGAGCCCCCTACGGCGCTGACGAGCTCGGAGATCCGAGAAAGCCACTCCTCGTAGAGGTCGTTGCTACGCCTTGAGCTTGCATTTGTTTTCCTTGAAGAGGAAAGGGTGATGCAGCACAGTAGCGTAAGTATTTCCCTCAGTTTTTGAGAACCAAGGTATCAATCCAGTAGGAGGCTCCTCACAAGTCCCACGAACCTACAAAAACAAACAAAGAACTCGCAACCAACGCGATAAAGGGGTTGTCAATTCCTTCACGGCCACTTGCGAAAGTGAGATCTGATAGAGATAATAAGATAAGATAAATATATTTTTGGTATTTTATTATATAGATACAGAAAATAAAGATGCAAATAAAAGTAGATTGAAAGCTTATATAACAAAGGATAGACCCGGGGGCCATAGGTTTCACTAGTGGCTTCTCTCAAGATAGCATAAGTATTACGGTGGGTGAACAAATTACTGTCGAGCAATTGATAGAAAAGTGAATAATTATGAGATTATCTAGGCACGATCATGTATATAGGCATCACGTCCATGACAAGTAGACCGACTCCTGCCTGCATCTACTACTATTACTCCACACATCGACTGCTATCCAGCATGCATCTAGGGTATTAAGTTCACAAGAAAAGAGTAACGCATTAAGAAAGATGACATGATGTAGAGGGATAAACTCAAGCAATATGATATAAACCCCATCTTTTTATCCTCGATGGCAACAATACAATACATGCCTTGCAACCCTTTCTGTCACTGGGTAAGGACACCGCAAGATTGAACCCAAAGCTAAGCAGTTCTCCCATGGCAAGAAAGATCAATCTAGTAGGCCAAACCAAACCAATAATTCGAAGAGACTTGCAAAGATAACTCAATCATACATAAAATAATTCAGAGAAGATTCAAATATTATTCATAGATAAACTTGATCATAAAGCCACAATTCATCGGATCTCGACAAACACACCGCAAAAAGAGTTTACATTGAATAGATCTCCACAAGAGAGGGGGAGAACATTGTATTGAGATCCAAAAAGAGAGAAGAAGCCATCTAGCTAATAACTATGGACCCGAAGGTCTGTGGTAAACTACTCACAACTCATCGGAAGGGCTATGGTGTTGATGTAGAAGCCCTCCATGGTGGATTCCCCCTCCGGCAGAACACCGACGATGGCCCCAAGATGGGATCTCGCGGTTACAGAAGGTTACGGTGGTGGAAATATTTCTTCGGTGGCTCCCTGGATGTTTTCGGGGTACATAGGCTTATATAGGAGGAAGAAGTACGTCGGTGGCTTCCCGAGGGGCCCACGAGACAAGGGGGCGCGCCCAGGAGGGGTGGGCACGCTCTCCACCCTCGTGGCCGCCTCGGCTACTTCTTGGCTTGCACTCCAAGTCCTCGGGATCACGTTTGTTCCTAAAATCACGCTCCCGAAGGTTTCATTCCATTTGGATTCTGTTTGATATTCCTTTTCTTCGAAATATTGAAATAGGCAAAAAAACAGCAATACGGGCTGGGCCTCCGGTTAGTAGGTTAGTCCCAAAAATGATATAAATCTGTAAAATAAAGCCCATAAACATCCAAAACAGGTAATATAATAGCATGGAACAATAAAAAATTATAGATACATTGGAGACATATCAAGCATCCCCAAGCTTAATTCATGCTCGTCCTCGAGTAGGTAAATGATAAAAACAGAATTTTTGATGTGAAATGCTACCTAGCATAATTCTCAATGTAATTTATCTTTAATGTGGCATGAATTTTCAGATCCAAATGATTCAAAATAAAAGTTCATATTGACAAAAGAAATAGTAACACTTCAATTATACTAATAAAAGCAATCATGTCTTCTCAAAATAACATGGCTAAAGAAAGTTCATCCCTACAAAATCATATGGTGAGGCTATGCTTCATTTTCGTCACACAAAGATGTTCCCAACTTCTATACCCCCGATGAAAGGACAAGCAATTGTTTCGTACTTAAATAATGTCAAACTTTTTAAACCTTCACGCAATACATGAGCGTGAGCCATGGATATATCACTATGGGTGGACTAGAGTAATGATTGGGGATTGTGTGGAGAAGACAAAAAAGGAGAAAGTATCACATTGACGAGGATAATCAACGGGCTATGGAGGTGCCCATCAATTGATGTCAACATGAGGAGTAGGGATTGCCATGCAACGGATGCACTAGAGCTATGAATGAATGAAAAGCTCAACAAAATAAAACTAGTAGGTGTGCATCCAACTTTCTTGCTCACGAAGACCTAGGGCATTTGAGGAAGCCCATCGTAAGAATATACAAGCCAAGTTCTATAATGAAAAATTCCCACTAGTATATGAAAGTGACAACATATGAGACTCTCTATATGAAAAACATGGTGCTACTTTGAAGCACAAGTGTGGAAAAAGAGATAGTAGCATTGCCCCATTTTATTTTCTTTTATTTTCTTTTTCTTTTTTTCTTATTTTGGGCCTTTTTTTCTTTTGGCCTTTCTTCCTTTTTTTCCTTTTCTTGTTTTTTTCTTTTTGGGCAAGGCTCTAATAATGATGATCATCACACTTTTATTGATTACAACATAGGAATTACAACTCGAAACAAGAAAAAGATATGACTCTATATGAATGCCTCCGGCGGTGTACCGGGATGGTGCAATGAATCAAGAGTGACATGTACGAAAACTATGCATGGTGGCTTTGCCACAAATACGATGTCAACTACATGATCATGCAATGGCAATATGACAAAGTAATGTATGTCATGATGATGATGAATGGAATGGTGGAATGTTGCATGGCAATATATCTCGGAATGGCTATGGAAATGCCATAAATAGGTAGGTATGGTGGCTGTTTTGAGGAAGATATCGGGAGGTTTATGTGTGATAGAGCGTATCATATCACGGGGTTTGGATGCACCAGCGAAGTTTGCACCAACTCTCTAGGTGAGAAAGGGCAATGCACGGTACCGAAGAGGCTAGCAATGATGGAAAGGTAAAAGTGCGTATAATCCATGGACTCAACATTAGTCAAAAGAACTCATATACTTATTGCAAAAATTTATAAGTGATCAAAAACCAAGCACTACGCGCATGCTCCTATGGGGATAGATTGGTAGGAAAAGACCATCGCTCGTCCCCGACCGCCACTCTTAAGGATGCACAAGCCAGGTACACTTCATGTTTCAAATTTGTTACACAACTTTAACCATACGTGCATGCTACGGGACTTGCTAACTTCAACGCAAGCATTCTTTAAATTCATAATCACCCAACTAGCATGACTTTAATATCACTACCTCCATATCCGAAAACAATTATCAAGTATCAAGTTGATCATAGCATCCAATTCACATCCTATGATAGTTTTTATTATACCCAACTTGGACGCTCATCATTCTAGGACCAATTTACAACCATAGCAAATACCATGCTGTTATAAAGTACTCTCAAAATAATATAAGTGAAGCATGAGAGATCAAAAAATTCTTCAAAATTAATCCACCACCGTGCTCTAAAAGATATAAGTGAAGTACTAGAGCAAAACTATCTAGCTCAAAAGATATAAGTGAAGCACATAGAGTATTCTAATAAATTTCAACCGAGTAGGCTTCTCCCAAAAGGTGTGTTACAGAAAGGATGATTGTGGTAAACTAAAAAGCAAAGACTAATATAATACACGACACTCCAAGCAAAACACATATCATGTGGCGAATAAAAATATACCTCCAAGTAAAGTTACCAATGAACGAAGACGAAAGAGGGGATGCCTTCCGGGGGCATCCCCAAGCTTAGGCTTTTGGCTATTCTTGAATATCTTGGGGTTCCTTGGGGTATCCCCAAGCTTAGGATTTTGCCACCCTTTATTCCATAGTCCATCAAATCTCTACCCAAAACTTGAAAACTTCACAACACAAAACTCAACAGGAAATCTCATAAGCTCCGTTAGTGAAATAAAACAAAACCACCACATATGGTACTGTAATGAACTCATTATGTATTTATAATTGTGTTAAACCTACTGTATTCCAATTTCTCTAAGGTTCATACCCTTACATACTAGCCATAGATGCACCAAAATAAGCAAACAACATACGAAAAATAGAATCTGTCAAAAACAGAACAGTCTGTAGCAATCTGTAACTAAAGCAAACTTCTGGAACCTTAAAAATCCTAACAAAATAGGACGTCCTAACCAATTTGTTTATTGAACAGCATCAAAACAAATCAATGCAAAATCTCGTTCCTATGATTTATTGAATTTGTTCTCGTGAGCGCAAAGTTTCTATTTTTCAGCAGAATCAAATCAACTATCATCGTAGGTTATCCTATAGGTTCTACTTGGCACAAACACTAAATAAAACACAAAAACACATCTAAACAGAAAGTAGATGCAAATTTATTACTAAACAGGAATAAAAACAAAAAACAAAAAGAAAATTGTCGTTTAACGCCCCTAGCTAGGCATAAAAGCGAAGATAGATCTAAGTAGTGCCATCTTTGGCACTTGATTCATAGGTAGCTCGCATGATAGATTCATCAGGTAATTTGACTTTATTTCTTGGAAAGTGTTCCATGGCTTTCTTTAATGGAAATTGGAATCTAATATTCCCTTCCTTCATATCAATAATCTCACCAATTGTTCTAAGGAAAGGTCTACCAAGAATAATAGGGCAAGAAAGATTGCAATCTATATCAAGAACAATAAAATCAACGAGCACCGAATTTCTATTTGCAGCAATTAGAACATCATTGATTCTTCCCATTTGGATTTTTAATGGTGGAATCCGCAAGGTGCAAATTTAAAGAGCAATCATCAAGATCATGGAAACCTAGAATATCACATAAAGTTTTCGGAATCGTCGAAACACTAGCACCCAAATCACACAAAGCAAAACACTCATAGTCTTTGATTTTAATCTTTATAGTAGGTTCCCATTCATCATTAAGTTTTCTAGGTATAGAAACTTCAAAATTAAGTTTTTCACCAAAGGATTGCATCAAGGCATCAACAATATGTTTGGTAAAAGCTTTATTTTGACTATAAGAATGAGGAGAATTAACAACAGATTGTAACAAGGAAATACAACGTTCTAAATAACAATTATCATAATCGAATTCCTTGAAATCCGAGATAGTGGGTTCAATACTATTTAAAGTCATGACCTCTCCAATCCCACTTTTACCAAATTTAGCATCAAGATCTAAAAACTCTGAATTCTTGGGACGCCTTCTAAATAAAGTTGACTCATCTCCAGTCCCATTATTATCAAGATTCATATTGAAAAACAAAGATCTAATAGGGGACACATCAATAACTTTAAGATCTTCATCGTTATTTTCATGGAAACTAGAAGGACACGCCTTTACAAAGTTGTCTTTCTTAGCACGCAATCTAGCGGTTCTTTCTTTGCATTCGTCAATGGACCTTCTCATAGCTTTGAGAGACTCATTGATATCATGCTTAGGAGAAGAAGATCTAAGTTTAAGAGAATCAACATCAAGCGAAAGTCTATCAACATTCCTAGCCAAGTCATCAACTTTGAGCAATTTTTCTTCAAGCAAAGCATTAAAATTCTTTTGAGAGACCATAAATTGTTTCACACTATTTTCAAAATCAGAGGGCATCTTATTAAAATTACCATAAGAATTATTGTAGGAATTTCCATAATTATTAGAGGAATTGCTAGGGAACGGTCTAGGATTAAAGTTTCCTCTATAAGCATTGTTTCCAAAATTATTCCTACCAACAAAATTTACATCCATAGATTCATTATTATTCTCAATCAAGGTAGATAAAGTAATATAATTGGGATCAATAGAAGAAATCTTAGTAGCAAACAATCTCATAAGCTCATCCATCTTTCCACTCAAAACATTAATTTCTTCTATAGCATGCACTTTTTTACTAGTAGATCGTTCGATGTGCCATTGAGAATAATTAGCCATAATATTGTCAACAAGTTTTGTAGCATCTCCTAAAGTGATTTCCATAAACGTGACTCCGGCGGCCGAATCTAAAAGATTTCTAGAAGCAAAGTTTAATCTGGCATAAACATTTTGTATGATCATCCATAAATTCAAACCATGAGTAGGGAAATTGCGAATCATCCATTTCGTTCTTTCCCAAGATTAGGCAACATGCTCATGATCAAGTTGTTTAAAATTCATAATATCGTTCCTAAGGGAGATGATCTTAGCAGGAGGAAAATACTTAGAGATAAAAGCATCATTGCACTTGTTCCAAGAATCAATACTATTTTTAGGCAAAGACGAAAACCAAACTTTAGCACGATCTCTAAATGAAAACGAAAATAACTTCAATTTAACAATATCATTATCCATATCTTTTTTTCTTTTGCATCTCACACAAATCAACAAAGTTGTTTAGGTGGGTTGCGTCATCTTCACTAGGAAGGCCAGAGAATTGATCTTTCATAACAAGATTCAGCAAAGCAGCATTGATTTCACAAGACTCAACATCATTAAGAGGAGCAATTGGAGTACTAAGGAAATCATTATTATTGGTATTGGAGAAATCACACAATTTGGTATTATCTTGCGCCATAGCAACAAGTAATCCAACACACAAGCAAACAGAAAAAGGCAAGCGAAAGAGAGAGGAAGAAAAAGGTAAGCGGAAAAGAGAGGAGATTGGGAAAGAGAGGACAAATAAAACGGCAAAGGTGAAGTGGGGGAGGGAAAATGAGAGGCAAATGGCAAATAATGTAAATGCGAGGGAGATGAGTTTGTGATGGGTACTTGGTATGTCTTAACTTGAGCGAAGACCTCCCAGGCAATGGCGCCAGAAATCCTTCTTGCTATGTCTTGAGCATGCGTTGGTTTTCCTTGAAGAGGAAAGGGTGATGCAGCACAGTAGCGTAAGTATTTCCCTCGGTTTTTGAGAACCAAGGTATCAATCCAGTAGGAGGTTCCTCACAAGTCCCACGAACCTACACAAACAAACAAAGAACTCGCAACCAACGCGATAAAGGGGTTGTCAATCCCTTCACGACCACTTGTGAAAGTGAGATCTGATAGAGATAATATGATAAGATAAATATATTTTTGGTATTTTATAATATAGATGTAGAAAATAAAGATGCAAATAAAAGTAGATTGAAAGCTTATATAACAAAGGATAGACCCGGGGGCCATAGGTTTCACTAGTGGCTTCTCTCAAGATAGCATAAGAATTACGGTGGGTGAACAAATTACTGCCCGAGCAATTGATAGAAAAGAAAATAATTATGAGATTATCTAGGCATGATCATGCATATAAGCATCACGTCCATGACAAGTAGACCGACTCCTGCCTGCATCTACTACTATTACTCCACACATCGACCGCTATCCAGCATGCATCTAGGGTATTAAGTTCATAAGAACAGAGTAATGCATTAAGAAAGATGGCATGATGTAGAGGGATAAACTCAAGCAATATGATATAAACCCCATCTTTTTATCCTCGATGGCAACAATACAATACATGCCTTGCAACCCTTTCTGTCACTGGGTAAGGACACCGCAAGATTGAACCCAAAGCTAAGCACTTCTCCCATGGCAAGAAAGATCAATCTAGTAGGCCAAACCAAACCGATAATTCGAAGAGACTTTCAAAGATAACTCAATCATACATAAAAGAATTCAGAGAAGATTCAAGTATTATTCATAGATAAACTTGATCATAAACCCACAATTCATCGAATCTCGACAAACACACCGCAAAAAGAGTTTACATCGAATAGATCCAAGAGAGGGGGAGAACATTGTATTGAGATCCAAAAAGAGAGAAGAAGCCATCTAGCTAATAACTATGGACCTGAAGGTCTGTGGTAAACTACTCACAACTCATCGGAAGGGCTATGGTGTTGATGTAGAAGCCCTCCATGGTGGATTCCCCCTCCGGCAGAACGCTGGCGACGGCTCCAAGATGGGATCTCGCAGATACAGAAGGTTACGGTGGTGGAAATATTTCTTTGGTGGCTCCCTGGATTTTTTTGGGGTACGTGGGCTTATATAGGAGGAAGAAGTACGTCGGTGGCTGCCCGAGGGGCCCACGAGACAGTGGGCGCGCCCAGGAGGGGTGGGCGCACTCTCCACCCTCGTGGCCGCCTCGGCTGCTTCTTGGCTTGCACTCCAAGTCCTCTGGATCACGTTTGTTCCAAAAATCACGCTCCCGAAGGTTTCATTCCGTTTGGAATCTGTTTGATATTCCTTTTCTTCCAAATACTGAAATAGGCAAAAAAAATAGCAATACAGGCTGCGCCTCCGGTTAGTAGGTTAGTCCCAAAAATGATATAAATGTGTAAAATAAAGCACATAAACATCCAAAACAGGTAATATAATAGCATGGAACAATAAAAAATTATAGATACATTGGAGACATATCAAGCATCCCCAAGCTTAATTCCTGCTTGTCCTCGAGTAGGTAAATGATAAAACAGAATTTTTGATGTGAAATGCTACCTAGCATAATTCTCATTGTAATTTCTCTTTAATGTGGCATGAATGTTCAGATCCAAATGATTCAAAATAAAAGTTCATATTGACAAAAGAAATAGTAACACTTCAATTATACTAATAAAAGCAATCATGTCTTCTCAAAATAACATGGCTAAAGAAAGTTCATCCCTACAAAATCATATGGTTAGGCTATGCTTCATTTTCGTCACACAAAGATGTTCCCAACTTCTATACCCCCGATGACAAGCCAAGCAATTATTTCGTACTTAAATAATCTCAAACTTTTTCAACCTTCGTGCAACACATGAGCGTGAGCCATGGATATAGCACTATGGGTGGAATAGAGTAATGATTGGGGATTGTGTGGAGAAGACAAAAAAGGAGAAAGTCTCACATTCACGAGGATAATCAACGGGCTATGGAGATGCCCATCAATTGATGTCAACATGAGAAGTAGAGATTGCCATGCAACGGATGCACTAGAGCTATGAATGAATTAAAAGGTCAACAAAATAAAAATAGTGGGTGTGCATCCAACTTGCTTGCTCACGAAGACCTAGGGCATTTGAGGAAGCCCATCGTAGGAATATACAAGCCAAGTTCTATAGTGAAAAATTCCCACTAGTATATGAAAGTGACAACATATGAGACTCTCTATATGAAAAACATGGTGCTACTTTGAAGCACAAGTGTGGAAAAAGAGATAGTAGCATTGCCCCATTTTATTTTCTTTTTCTTTTTTTCTTATTTTGGGCCTTTTTTTGTTTTGGCCTTTCTTCCTTTTTTTTCTTTTTTTTTCTTTTTGGGCAAGGCTCTAATAATGATGATCATCACACTTTTATTGATTACAACATAGGAATTACAACTCGAAACTAGAAAAAGATATGACTCTATATGAATGCCTCCGGCGGTGTACCGGCATGGTGCAATGAATCAAGAGTGACATGTACGAAAATTATGCATGGTGAGTTTGCCACAAATACGATGTCAACTACATGATCATGCAATGGCAATATGACAAAAGTAATGTCTGTCATGATGATGATGAACTGAATGGTGGAAAGTTGCATGGCAATATATCTCGGAATGGCTATGGAAATGCCATAAATAGGTAGGTATGGTGGCTGTTTTGAGGAAGATATAGGGAGGTTTATTTTTGATAGAGCGTATCATATCACGGGGTTTGGATGCACCGGCGAAGTTTGCACCAACTCTCAAGGTGAGAAAGGGCAATGCACGGTACCAAAGAGGCTAGCAATGATGGAAAGGTAAAAGTGCGTATAATCCATGGACTCAACATTAGTCAAAAGAACTCATATACTTATTGCAAAAATTTAGAAGTCATCAAAAACCAAGCACTACGCGCATGCTCCTAGGGGGATAGATTGGTAGGAAAAGACCATCGCTCGTCCCCGACCGCCACTCATAAGGATGCACAAGCTAGGTACACTTCATGTTTCAAATTTGTTACACAACTTTAACCATACGTGCATGCTACGGGACTTGCTAACTTCAACGCAAGCATTCTTTAAATTCATAATCACCCAACTAGCATGACTTTAATATCACTACCTCCATATCTCAAAACAATTATCAAGTATCAAGTTGATCATAGCATCCAATTCACATCCTATGATAGTTTTTATTATACCCAACTTGGACGCTCATCATTCTAGGACCAATTTACAACCATAGCAAATACCATGCTGTTATAAAATACTCTCAAAATAATATAAGTGAAACATGAGAGATCAAAAATTTCTTCAAAATTAATCCACCGCCGTGCTCTAAAAGATATAAGTGAAGTACTAGAGCAAAACTATCTAGCTCAAAAGATATAAGTGAAGCACATAGAGTATTGTAATAAATTTCAACCGAGTAGGCTTCTCCCAAAAGGTGTGTGATGGTGTCCTGGACTAGGGGGTACTCAACGCGTTGTCTCCCGATCAGTTGGATTGGGCCGAGGACCCCCATTCCCGTATACTCATGGGCTAGTCCGAACAGCTGCCGCATACAAGGAAGAATCCACAAGACTTGGCGATCAAGACAAGGACTCCTCCCCCACCGGCGTATTCGGCTAGGACTCTTGTTATCCTAGGCCTCTGGTGCATTATATAAACCGGGGCTAGGCTAGTCGATAGAGATATACAACAACAATCATACCATAGGCTAGCTTCTAGGGTTTAGCCTCTCTGATCTCGTGGTAGATCAACTCTTGTACTACCCATATCATCAATATTAATCAATCAGGAGTAAGGTTTTACCTCCACCGAGAGGGCCCGAACCTGGGTAAAAACATCGTGTCCCTTGTCTCCTGTTACCATCTGCCTAGACGCATAGTTCGGGACCCCCTACCCGAGATCCGCCGGTTTTGACACCGACAATGGTGCTTTAATTGAAAGTTCCGATGTGTGATCGGCGAAAGGATCAATGGCTCGATTGCAGGTCAACTGCGACGTCGGCTTCTTCGTCACCAGCTCGACTGGTCACCTTGGTTTGACCGAGGACGACGCCCTACCTCCGATCGTCATGTTCGGATGAAGGCCTTCATCAACACCAACTCTGATCTCTATCAAGATCATGGAGGAGTCATCCATGGAGCTCGGGGGCTCAACATCAACATTGCCCTCAGGCGACCGTGCTGTTTTTCTGGACAATAAACTTGTATCCGCCGCCACCGCCTCCTCGAGTGTCGCTTAAACTATTACTTAGGTGGAATTATGCGGAATTAGGTCTAGAACAACCCTGCAAAAATTTCGTCGAGTTCCGATGGAGGAATCTCCGGCAATCTCCGATATACCGGAGCCCTGTTGAATCTGGACGAGTGTCACACCCTAGCTAGTTATGCATTAGAGTGTTGCATCATGTTTACTCATTCATCAGAAACTTGAAATGGGGATGACAGAACCCCCAGTCCCCTCTGAAACCAACTAGGGTTTACTAAAATAATTTTTCAATGAACCTGAAATGCCCTTCTAAAATGCCCATCATTTTTGCCTTGGTTCAGAACCTCTGCCAAAAGTGGTGCACATTTTCCTAGGCCATCCTAGGGTTTTGGATTAAATCATAACTATTTGAATTTGGGCATTTAAAATTATATAAAATATTTAAATGCTCAAATATCTCCAAACTAAAATGTTTCATGTTGGAAATAATCCAACTATGGACCAGGAGTAGTTTGGTGATTTTTGGAGTTGCCTAGGTATTTTATTTAATTCAACAAAGTTGCAGTTATATTAAATAAAAACAGAAAACAGAAAAGAAAGGGGAAGACTTACCTATGCGGCCCAGCCAGCTGGCCGGCCCAGCCAGCAACCGACCCAGCCCAGCACTGTAGCTCCCCGTCGTCTTCCTCCCCTCGCCCCGAAGCTGCTGCGTGCTCGCGCGCGCGCGGCCGCGCGGCCACCTCCTGCTTGCCGACGCCCTCCTGGCCGCGTGGACGACGCCCGCAGCCCGTCCCGATCCCCCCTGCTCTCTCTCACTCTCCCCGGCTCTCCCTCACTCTCTCTCTCTCACGGCCGAAGCTCACCGTCGCCGCCGTTCGCCTTAGCCACCGTCTCCGACCACCCCTCGCTTCCCCGACCAGCTCAGAAGCTCCGCCTCGACTCCTTCTTCCTCCCCACCGCTCCACGGGTCCCCGGAAGCCCTGCATCGCCGCCACGTCGCCGTTCCCCCCTTCGGACTCCGACCACCGTCGCCGTCAAATTCGTCGTCTCCGACGCGTCCCCGAGCCCGCTTCGACGCCCACTGCAACCGCGGTGAGCTACGCCACCGTTTCCCCCTTCTCCCCTGCTCTCTCCCGACCCCTAGGCCCTAGCCCCACCGCGGCCGAAAGCTTCACGCCGCCGGCGATGTCGCCGTCGTGGCCACGATCGCCGTAGCGCCCAACCGAGCACGCCATCGTGCTCCACATCTCACTAGGAGCACGTAGCACGCTCCAACACCCCCCCTAACACCCTGCAACACCGTTCCCGTGCATGACCGAACCCCGGCCGCCGCAGCCGAGCTCGCCGCCGTCGACTCCGGCCACCCCGACCCCAACGGACTCCGCCAAGAGCCGCGGGTCGTCCTCAGCTTCACTCCGGTGGCCTCCGCGGTTCATTTGGTGGCCGAAACGACCAAAACCACTATCGCCGCCGCACTGATGGTCGCCGCCGGCCAGAACTCCGGCGAGCTGACATGGCCTAGTTAATTAGCCACTAAACCACCACCTACTGACGCTGACAAGTGGGCCCCAGGGCTTAGTCAAAGCTAACCAGCCCGGGTCAACACGAGATTAGCCCCTGTGTCACTGGCGTGTGGACCCCACACGTCAGGTTTGACCCGAGCCAACCCTGTTGACCTGCTGATGTCACTGTGACGTCAGGCTGACGCAGTAAATGATATTTCTGGATTTAAATTAAATCAGGAAATTCCAGAATATTAATTAAACTTCAAAAATTCATAACTTTTATTCTGTAACTCCAAATTGGACAAATTATATATGAAAAATGATCAGAAAAATCCAATCTATCCATCTGTACTATTTTCATGCATGATCCAACAAGTTAAATGGATGTTTTAATCAGAACAAGGAAAAGCACTTTAAAAGGCCATATTTGAAATTGAAATTTGAATCTTTGATTCAAATTTGTTCAAACCCTTCTGGCTTTAGTTGCATTAGCCCAACACACTCATATTGCCATGTTTCATGCATGCATCATATTGTTGCACATTGTTTGGTGATGCCTGTGTATCGTTATCCTTTACGACAGGATCTGTCCCCGAGGAGTACCGTGACTACCCTAACGAAGAACCGTATCCGTGCATCGAACCATCAGGCAAGCAACCAACCATTTGATCATATCGATACAATCCCATGTTCTCGCCCCTGCTCTCTTTTACTGCATTAAGACAACGCGATTCAAACTGCTGTGTGCTACGGTAGTTGAACCCATTTCCTCTGCATGACCTGTCATTGCCACAGTAACTAGATGAAACCCACTAGCATGTGTAGGAGTTGATTGAGCCATATGTATGTGTTGTTCCTACCTTGCTATGCCTGCTATGCTTAGAGTCGTGTCAGGTCTGGTTCATCTGGGTGATGGGCTAGAGTGAAATGATTATGTCGGTAATGAGAGTGGTGTGGTGAACACGATTTGGTAAAGGTATCGATGAGAGGCCATGTAGGAGTACATGGTGGGTTGTTTCATTGAAGCCGACCTTAAGCACTGAGATCTGTATGTGTGATTTAAGAATCAGCTACTACCATGCATTGGGCCCGAAACCAATGGACCCTCTCGACTTCTTATTCACCCTAGTTCTCCGTCCAGGAGTTGCAAGTAGTTTCTGGTGTTTGTAGCCTACTGGAGGCCGTGGACAGCGCTGACCGTAGGGGTGGGCTGTGATGCGGTAGGTACGTGGCCGGGTGTACCGAATACCCGTTAGGTATCTCGGGAACCCTATTCACATCGTTCGGGGCCGTATGGGAAACCTCGGCCGGACTCCCTCCGGATGGAACCTGAATAGGCGATAAACCTGGACTGGAGGCTTAGGTGATTAGGTAGGTCGTGGCCGACACCCACGTTGGGCTTCCGCTTGAAGGTTGCCGAGTACATGTCGTGTAAACGACGGTAAGTGGTGAGAGCGTGTATGAAGAAGTACCCCCTGCAGGGTTAACATGATCTATTCGAATAGCCGCGTCCGCGGTAAAGGACTACTTGGTTGCCTATACAGTTCATAGACAAGTAAATGGAAACTACTAAAAGCCTCAAGATAAGTGTGAGTGCCGAGGATGGCTCCTCCGTAGGAGGACGGAGGTGGATCCTCGGTAGTGTATTGAAGTGGTGAATAGTGGACTCGTGTGCGCAAAACTATTTCAAGTTGAAGTATCGTAGGATAGCCTAGCCAAGAGTCAAAGCTGGCTTGCTGCAATAACTCCACCAACCCTTCTTGATACTATGCATGTATGTAGGATCTGATGTAAGTCTTGCTGAGTACCTTTGTACTCATGTTGCTATAATCTACATTTTTACAGAAGACGCTGCAACCCCTTCTGATGGGTTCTATGTAGACGTTGACATCAACGAGTAGGCTAAAATACCCAGGTGGTGACCGTGAGCTTGTGAAGGACCACATAGTATAGCCAGAGGCTTTCCAAGCCTCTTTTATTTTACTAGTTGTCTGTACTCAGACAAGTTACTTCCGCTGCTGGCTTGTATGATTGTATGACTTGTATGTTGGGTCGTGAGACCCGTACCTTTGTGTGTATGTTATGTATGGCTCACTGAGCCTTAAATAAAGTACTTGTGTCATAGAGTCATGTTGTGATGCTTCGTTGTATTTGCACATATCGAGCATATTGTGTGTATGATTGAAATGCTTGGTATGTGTGGGATCTGACTATCTAGTTGTTTATCTTTAGTAGCCTCTCTTACCGGGAAATGTCTCCTAGTGTTACCGCTGAGCCATGGTAGCTTGCTACTGCTCTGGAACACTTAGGCTGGCCGGCATGTGTCCTTCTTCGTTCCTGTGTCTGTCCCTTCGGGGAAATGTCACGCTTTGAGTACCGGAGTCCTGTTAGCCCGCTACAGCCCGGTTTACCGGAGTCCTGCTAGTCCAGTGCTACAGCCCGGACCCACTTGCTGATGACCGACACGTTCGAAGCTGGGTCATGGATGCCTGTCCCTGTAAGTCTGTGCCACTTTGGGTTTACGACTAGTCATGTCAGCTCGGGCTCTTTATCATATGGATGCTAGCGACACTTTCATATACGCGAGCCAAAAGGCGCAAACGGTCCCGGGAAAAGGTAAGACGACACCCGTGGGGATACCGTGCTTGAGGCCGCAAAGTGATATGAGGTGTTACCAGCTAGATCGATGTGACATCGAGTCGGGGTCCTGACAGCGTTGGCATCAGAGCAGGACTGCCTGTAGGTTCTCCAAGCCAAACTGGTCGATGTTGAGTCTAGGAATTCTTTAGTTATATGTAGGGGAATTGTTTGTGGGTTGGAACGTAAGGCTCTTTTTACTCCTTATACCTTATGACTTTCTGATCTGAGTCAGTCCATTCTTCCACCGGGGGTTAAGGAATTAGGATCTACTCTCTCTATCAGGATCACGTGTTACTAATCAGTAGTACCTTATAAGTTTGATGGTTACAAGCCTAGTTCAGTTCTACCACCACATTATGTTGTTAGAATGGTTCCAGAACTTTGATATGATGATGTTGGGTGTGTACGAAATCCTTTGTCAAATGTCTCAATATCCTTTTTGAGCATTTACAGCTGTTATGCTGCCGAAATTTTGCTAGAAATTCTAATGCCTTGCATTATGATTATGCTTTCTGATGGCCACTCGCGACCTCAATCAAGTGGTTCGCCTAACTCGATGCCTAGATGTACCCGGCCATACTGCTAAGTTGGTCAGGGTAATGACTGAGGCTGGATACCGCTGGTATCCTGAGTACACGGTCGAAGAGCAATTCCGAGATTTTAATCAAAGCCAGTATCTCTGCACTGTCAGGATATTTCCATCTTATCCTGGATCCACTGAGCCTCTTCACTGCTCCTATGGACTCGGGGTTACTATCGAGATGGCTGTGCAGGATGCCGCCTACTCTATGATGACCATTATGCGAGTCAGATCTGGTTTATTTCGGGACTCTGACTTCCGGTATATGCTAGGATCACTTCCGGGAGCACAAGGATATCTCCAAGCTATTTATGCTGACTCCACTCAGGAGGATTCACGGACTCGCACCACTGCTGAGATGCTCGAGGATAAGGACCGTGAAAATCGGGCCTTAAGGTTAGAGCTCTTCAATACCCGTGCCGATCACTGGGCCACTTTGACTCGGTTCGCACCGGCGGTGCAAGCTGGATATTCGGATATGCGCGATCTCTATCCTGTGAGATCTGCTCTGCCGGACGTGATGGTTTGGCGTGATGTAGGAGGCATCACCCCACCTCGCGGTCCCCGCAGGCCACCGTTTGTTGGTCCAAGGCCTCATCCTAGCCCCTATGGTCCACAAGCTCCGCGAGATCGTCTGTTTCCGGATGAACATGTTGAGCTTCCAGGCTATGGAGGTGACTTTTATGAGGACTACTACGGATCGGTCTGAGTTAGGGGTAGCATCACTAGTTCGCACTAGCTATGTCATCTATCGTTCCGCGTGACTCGTGGGATATGTCCTAGTTTGTACTCTTTCCGGAGGTGTAGAAAATAATGTATAGGAGCTTGGAATGCCTCTGACGAGATGTAATCCTTTTCTCACCATAATAGTACTTTGTTTGGTCTTGTACTAAACCTTGTATGGTGTGCATGACGATGGAATAAAGAAGCAGTTTCTGTATCTACCATGTCATACGGATGATCATCTTGCATTTCGAGTTATTCCTTACCTTATGTATCCTATGTCGGAATTTTACCATCCTGACTAAATCATTGTCTTGTCTACCTAGGATGGTCAACACGCGCGCTAATCCTGCTTCCCAAGAGCAGGCCGAAGGCAGTGAAGCCAGGAATGAAAATCTGCCTCATCCTCCTTCACTAGCCGAGGTGATGATGGAAGCTGAGAGAAACAAGCGGGAGACAAACCGTTTGTTGGAGCGTATAGAACAGAATACAGCACACCATCAGAGGGCTAACGTGGTATCACTCAGTGATTTTATCAAATTGCTTCCACCCACGTTCCACCACTCCGTCGAGCCTCTCGACGCTGATGACTGGCTTCGCAGTATCTCTCACAAGCTGCGTTCCGCATTGGTAGCGGAGGCTGACAAGGTCACCTTCGCCGCATATCATCTTGAAGGCCCCGCCAGTCTATGGTGGGAGAATTATGGAGCCATGCGCCCAGCGGGCCATGTCACTACTTGGGCTGAGTTCAGCGAGGCTTTCCGTGAACATCACATTCCGAAGGGTCTCATGGACCGTAAACGTGAAGAATTTTGCAGTTTCACCCAAGGCCGACTTTCTGTGGATGCCTATAGCAGAGAGTTTGGTAATCTCGCACGATATGCAACTGAGGAAGTTTCTACTGACGCCAAGAAGCAAGCAAGGTTCCGAAAGGGCCTTAGCCCTGAGCTTCGCCGCGACCTCCGTCTGCATGAGTGCACATCTTTTTCGAAACTTGTCAACAAAGCCATCAGTGCTAAAACTGGTCAGACTGATTATGATGCAACACGCAAGCATGGACGTGATATGGGTTCCTCATCCGGTGCTGGTCCTCAGAAACGCCGCGTGTGGGTACCCAATACCGCCCTGCCACCCAGGTTCACACCGAGGCCATCTTTCCAGGCGCCTCGCCCTGTTCAACAGTCTGCACCGGCGAAGCCCTATGGGGGTCCATCCAATAATGCTCCTCCACGTACCAGTTCCGTGACTTGTTTCAAGTGTGGGGAATCTGGTCATTATATGCGCGAGTGTCCCCAGACCAACCCCAATCAATCTGCTAAAGCTGTTGGCCGTGGCAAGCCGACAGGGAAGGTGTTCCATGCCAAACCGGTCACCGCTTCACGTGGCCATGTCAACTGTATCTCTGCCGAAGAAGCTCAAGAGGACCCCAACGTCGTTCTCGGTACGCTTCTTGTTAATTGCCACCCGGCATCCGTTCTTTTCGATACAGGAGCCTCTCATTCTTTTATATCTGAAAGTTATGCCCGTTTGCATAACGTTGCATTCTGTGACTTGCCATCCACTATGGAAATCTCTACCCCTGGGTCTAGATGGCAGACCTCTAGGGTAAGTTATGGAAATGAGATCCAAGTCGACAGACTTGTTTTCCTTGCATCCTTGATAGCCCTTAAATCTTCGGATATTAATATCATTTTGGGTATGGACTGGATGTCAGCTCATCAAGCCAAAATTGATTGCTTCTCTAGGACTGTTCAACTCACCCATCCTTCGGGGAAGATAGTCAATGTCTTGACCCGAATAGCCAAGCGACAATTATATTCTCTTAACGCCAGGCCTTTGCCAGACCTTGAGGACGTTCCGGTAGTCCGTGACTTCCCGGATGTCTTTCCAGAGGAATTGCCAGGTGTTCCACCTGACAGGGATGTTGAGTTCGTAATAGATCTCATTCCAGGAACCGTTCCGATTGCTAGAAGACCCTATAAGATGGCACCCCTAGAACTAGCCGAGCTTAAGAAACAACTCGATGAATCCTTGAAAAAGGGTTTCATCCGCCCTAGTTCATCTCCGTGGGCTTGCCCCGTCCTATTCGTTAAGAAAAAGGATGGTACGGACCGGATGGTTGTAGATTACCGACCTGTCAATTTGGTCACAATCAAGAACAAATATCCACTTCCCAGGATCAACGACCTGTATGATCAGCTCGCTGGATCCTCAGTCTTCTCCAAGATGGATTTGAGGTTGGGCTACCATCAAATCAAAATCAGAAACGGGGACATTCCCAAAACGGCTTTTGTTACTCGCTATGGCCAATACGAGTACACCGTTATGTCCTTCGGATTAACCAACGCTCCAGCCACCTTTTCTCGGTTAATGAACTCAATCTTCATGGAGTATTTGGATAAATTCGTCGTGGTTTATCTCGATGATATACTCATCTACTCCAATAACGAGGAAGAACATGCCGAACATCTAAGGCTAGTGTTGAAGAAACTTCGAGAGCATCGCCTTTATGCCAAATTCTCTAAATGTGAATTCTGGTTGTCAGAAGTGACCTATCTGGGTCATGTAATATCTGGTAAAGGTATTGCTGTTAACCCTGAGCGAGTTCAAGCCGTCCTTGATTGGACTCCGCCCGAATCAGTCAAGCAAGTTCGGAGTTTTCTAGGCTTAGCGAGCTATTGCCGTCGCTTTGTCGAGAACTTCTCCAAGGTTGCTAAACCTCTAACTGAACTCCTCAAGAAAGATAAGAAGTTCGAATGGACTCCACAATGTGAGCACAGCTTTCAGGAACTGAAAAGACGCCTGACCTCTGCTCCCGTACTGGTACCGCCAGACTTCTCCAAGGACTTTGTTATCTACTGCGACGCCTCGCGACAAGGACTAGGTTGCATTCTCATGCAAGATCGACACGTAATTGCTTACGCTTCACGGCAATTGCACCCACATGAGGAGAATTATCCCACTCATGACCTAGAGCTTGCAGCCGTAGTCTATGCACTTAAGACCTGGCGACATTATCTCCTCGGTAATCGTTGCGAAATATTCACTGATCACCAAAGTCTGAAGTATATATTCACCCAACCGGATTTGAATCTCAGGCAGAGACGTTGGGTTGAATTGATCACAGACTTCGACTTAGGGATAACCTATACCCCAGGGAAAGCCAACGTCATGGCTGATGCGCTAAGTCGTAAATCTTATTGTAACAACCTGATGTTACAACAAAGTCAACCGCTTCTCCATGAGGAATTTCGGAAGCTTAACCTTCACATTGTACCTCAAGGTTTTCTCTCCACCTTGGTGGCAAAACCTACCCTTACGGATCAAATTATCAACGCACAGAAGGTAGATCCGGGAATCTCCCGCATCAAGAGAAACATTCAGAAAGGAATTGCGAATTGTTTCTCCGTTAATGATCAAGGAGTCGTATACTTCGGGAATCGACTAGTAGTTCCCAAAGTGCGCAACCTAAGGCGATTAATCCTTAAGGAAGCTCATGAATCTCCTCTCACCATTCACCCCGGTAGCACAAAAATGTATCAGGACCTACGCCAGAGGTTCTGGTGGACTAGGATGAAGAGAGAAATCGCTCAGTATATTGCTAATTGCGACGTCTGTCGTCGTGTAAAAGCAGAGCATCAACGGCCTGCTGGCACCCTTCAACCATTAGCTATTCCTGAATGGAAATGGGATAAAATTGGTATGGATTTCATTACCGGTTTTCCCAGGACCAAAAGAGGGAATAATGCTATTTTCGTTGTGGTCGATCGTCTTTCCAAAGTAGCTCATTTCTTACCTGTTCGTGGGAGTATAACCGCTAGTCAGCTGGCAGACTTATACATCTCCCGAATAGTGTCTCTTCATGGTGTCCCTTTGGAAATCAATTCGGATCGAGGAAGTCTTTTCACCTCTCGATTTTGGGAAAGTTTCCAAAATGCTATGGGAACCCGTCTCTCCTTTAGCACCGCTTTCCATCCTCAGTCAAGTGGTCAAGTGGAACGCGTCAATCAGATTCTAGAAGACATGCTTCGAGCCTCTGTTATCTCGTTCGGAATGGACTGGGAGAAGTGCCTTCCATTTGCCGAATTCGCTTACAACAACAGCTATCAATCTAGCTTGGGTAAAGCCCCTTTTGAAGTTCTCTATGGACGACGATGTCGAACACCCCTTAACTGGTCAGAGACCGGGGAAAGACAATTCTTTGGCCCGGATATGATTCAGGAAGCAGAAGAACAAGTTCGTATCGTTCGTGAAAAGTTGAAAACAGCCCAATCTCGTCAAAAGAGTCAATATGACCGAAAACATAAGGCTATGACTTTCGAGGTTGACGAGAAGGCTTATCTTCGGGTCACCCCTCTGAAGGGAACCCATCGTTTCGGTATCAAAGGCAAATTGGCTCCTCGTTACATTGGACCTTTTCGCATTCTTGCCAAACGAGGAGAAGTTGCCTACCAATTGGAACTACCTCCGCACCTCTCCAGAGTTCACGATGTCTTCCACATTTCTCAACTCAGGCGTTGCTTCTCGGATCCTATCCGTGAAGTGGACCACGAAACGCTTGATCTCCAAGATAATCTTACCTATCGAGAGTACCCCATTCGTATCCTTGATCAAGCCGAACGTACCACGCGACGTCATAATATCAAGTTTCTCAAGGTTCAATGGTCGCACCATTCTGAAGATGAAGCAACCTGGGAAAGGGAGGATCGTCTTCGACTTGAATATCCCGCCTTCTTCCCGGAGGAACCCAAATCTCGGGACGAGATTCTTTTGAGTGGGGGTGAGTTGTCACACCCTAGCTAGTTATGCATTAGAGTGTTGCATCATGTTTACTCATTCATCAGAAACTTGAAATGGGGATGACAGAACCCCCAGTCCCCTCTGAAACCAACTAGGGTTTACTAAAATAATTTTTCAATGAACCTGAAATGCCCTTCTAAAATGCCCATCATTTTTGCCTTGGTTCAGAACCTCTGCCAAAAGTGGTGCACATTTTCCTAGGCCATCCTAGGGTTTTGGATTAAATCATAACTATTTGAATTTGGGCATTTAAAATTATATAAAATATTTAAATGCTCAAATATCTCCAAACTAAAATGTTTCATGTTGGAAATAATCCAACTATGGACCAGGAGTAGTTTGGTGATTTTTGGAGTTGCCTAGGTATTTTATTTAATTCAACAAAGTTGCAGTTATATTAAATAAAAACAGAAAACAGAAAAGAAAGGGGAAGACTTACCTATGCGGCCCAGCCAGCTGGCCGGCCCAGCCAGCAACCGACCCAGCCCAGCACTGTAGCTCCCCGTCGTCTTCCTCCCCTCGCCCCGAAGCTGCTGCGTGCTCGCGCGCGCGCGGCCGCGCGGCCACCTCCTGCTTGCCGACGCCCTCCTGGCCGCGTGGACGACGCCCGCAGCCCGTCCCGATCCCCCCTGCTCTCTCTCACTCTCCCCGGCTCTCCCTCACTCTCTCTCTCTCACGGCCGAAGCTCACCGTCGCCGCCGTTCGCCTTAGCCACCGTCTCCGACCACCCCTCGCTTCCCCGACCAGCTCAGAAGCTCCGCCTCGACTCCTTCTTCCTCCCCACCGCTCCACGGGTCCCCGGAAGCCCTGCATCGCCGCCACGTCGCCGTTCCCCCCTTCGGACTCCGACCACCGTCGCCGTCAAATTCGTCGTCTCCGACGCGTCCCCGAGCCCGCTTCGACGCCCACTGCAACCGCGGTGAGCTACGCCACCGTTTCCCCCTTCTCCCCTGCTCTCTCCCGACCCCTAGGCCCTAGCCCCACCGCGGCCGAAAGCTTCACGCCGCCGGCGATGTCGCCGTCGTGGCCACGATCGCCGTAGCGCCCAACCGAGCACGCCATCGTGCTCCACATCTCACTAGGAGCATGTAGCATGCTCCAACACCCCCCTAACACCCTGCAACACCGTTCCCGTGCACGACCGAACCCCGGCCGCCGCAGCCGAGCTCGCCGCCGTCGACTCCGGCCACCCCGACCCCAACGGACTCCGCCAAGAGCCGCGGGTCGTCCTCAGCTTCACTCCGGTGGCCTCCGCGGTTCATTTGGTGGCCGAAACGACCAAAACCACTATCGCCGCCGCACTGATGGTCGCCGCCGGCCAGAACTCCGGCGAGCTGACATGGCCTAGTTAATTAGCCACTAAACCACCACCTACTGACGCTGACAAGTGGGCCCCAGGGCTTAGTCAAAGCTAACCAGCCCGGGTCAACACGGGATTAGCCCCTGTGTCACTGACGTGTGGACCCCACACGTCAAGTTTGACCCGAGCCAGCCCTGTTGACCTGCTGATGTCACTGTGACGTCAGGCTGACGCAGTAAATGATATTTCTGGATTTAAATTAAATCAGGAAATTCCAGAATATTAATTAAACTTCAAAAATTCATAACTTTTATTCTGTAACTCCAAATTGGACAAATTATATATGAAAAATGATCAGAAAAATCCAATCTATCCATCTGTACTACTTTCATGCATGATCCAACAAGTTAAATGGATGTTTTAATCAGAACAAGGAAAAGCACTTTAAAAGGCCATATTTGAAATTGAAATTTGAATCTTTGATTCAAATTTGTTCAAACCCTTCTGGCTTTAGTTGCATTAGCCCAACACACTCATATTGCCATGTTTCATGCATGCATCATATTGTTGCACATTGTTTGGTGATGCCTGTGTATGTTATCCTTTACGACAGGATCTGTCCCCGAGGAGTACCGTGACTACCCTAACGAAGAACCGTATCCGTGCATCGAACCATCAGGCAAGCAACCAACCATTTGATCATATCGATACAATCCCATGTTCTCGCCCCTGCTCTCTTTTACTGCATTAAGACAACGCGATTCAAACTGCTGTGTGCTACGGTAGTTGAACCCATTTCCTCTGCATGACCTGTCATTGCCACAGTAACTAGATGAAACCCACTAGCATGTGTAGGAGTTGATTGAGCCATATGTATGTGTTGTTCCTACCTTGCTATGCCTGCTATGCTTAGAGTCGTGTCAGGTCTGGTTCATCTGGGTGATGGGCTAGAGTGAAATGATTATGTCGGTAATGAGAGTGGTGTGGTGAACACGATTTGGTAAAGGTATCGATGAGAGGCCATGTAGGAGTACATGGTGGGTTGTTTCATTGAAGCCGACCTTAAGCACTGAGATCTGTATGTGTGATTTAAGAATTAGCTACTACCATGCATTGGGCCCGAAACCAATGGACCCTCTCGGCTTCTTATTCACCCTAGTTCTCCGTCCAGGAGTTGCAAGTAGTTTCTGGTGTTTGTAGCCTACTGGAGGCCGTGGACAGCGCTGACCGTAGGGGTGGGCTGTGATGCGGTAGGTACGTGGCCGGGTGTACCGAATACCCGTTAGGTATCTCGGGAACCCTGTTCACATCGTTCGGGGCCGTATGGGAAACCTCGGCCGGACTCCCTGCGGATGGGACCTGAATAGGCGATAAACCTGGACTGGAGGCTTAGGTGATTAGGTAGGTCGTGGCCGACACCCACGTTGGGCTTCCGCTTGAAGGTTGCCGAGTACATGTCGTGTAAACGACGGTAAGTGGTGAGAGCGTGTATGAAGAAGTACCCCCTGCAGGGTTAACATGATCTATTCGAATAGCCGCGTCCGCGGTAAAGGACTACTTGGTTGCCTATACAGTTCATAGACAAGTAAATGGAAACTACTAAAAGCCTCAAGATAAGTGTGAGTGCCGAGGATGGCTCCTCCGTAGGAGGACGGAGGTGGATCCTCGGTAGTGTATTGAAGTGGTGAATAGTGGACTCGTGTGCGCAAAACTATTTCAAGTTGAAGTGTCGTAGGATAGCCTAGCCAAGAGTCAAAGCTGGCTTGCTGCAATAACTCCACCAACCCTTCTTGATACTATGCATGTATGTAGGATCTGATGTAAGTCTTGCTGAGTACCTTTGTACTCATGTTGCTATAATCTACATTTTTACAGAAGACGCTGCAACCCCTTCTGATGGGTTCTATGTAGACGTTGACATCAACGAGTAGGCTAAAGACCCAGGTGGTGACCCTGAGCTTGTGAAGGACCACATAGTATAGCCAGAGGCTTTCCAAGCCTCTTTTATTTTACTAGTTGTCTGTACTCAGACAAGTTACTTCCGCTGCTGGCTTGTATGATTGTATGACTTGTATGTTGGGTCGTGAGACCCGTACCTTTGTGTGTATGTTATGTATGGCTCACTGAGCCTTAAATAAAGTACTTGTGTCATAGAGTCATGTTATGATGCTTCGTTGTATTTGCGCATATCGAGCATATTGTGTGTATGATTGAAATGCTTGGTATGTGTGGGATCTGACTATCTAGTTGTTTATCTTTAGTAGCCTCTCTTACCGGGAAATGTCTCCTAGTGTTACCGCTGAGCCATGGTAGCTTGCTACTGCTCTGGAACACTTAGGCTGGCCGGCATGTGTCCTTCTTCGTTCCTGTGTCTGTCCCTTCGGGGAAATGTCACGCTTTGAGTACCGGAGTCCTGTTAGCCCGCTACAGCCCGGTTTACCGGAGTCCTGCTAGCCCAGTGCTACAGCCCGGACCCACTTGCTGATGACCGACACGTTCGAAGCTGGGTCATGGATGCCTGTCCCTGTAAGTCTGTGCCACTTTGGGTTTACGACTAGTCATGTCAGCCCGGGCTCTTTATCATATGGATGCTAGCGACACTTTCATATACGCGAGCCAAAAGGCGCAAACGGTCCCGGGAAAAGGTAAGACGACACCCGTGGGGATACCGTGCGTGAGGCCGCAAAGTGATATGAGGTGTTACCAGCTAGATCGATGTGACATCGAGTCGGGGTCCTGACAACGAGAATCCGGACGAGTTTAGAGCGTGGTATCCAGCATCTAGCTCGGATGTCCTTCGGAGGATCCAACTGTTGATTTGCTGCGGAATTCCCATATCTACCACCTGCCAAAAATTTAGCTCGATCCGACCGTCCAAACTCCGGGAAACTTCGGATTAGTGCATCACTTTTTGGATCTGTTTTCTGCGCGAGAACGAATCCGACCCGAATTCATCTTCTTTATGAACGGGATCTCGGATATCCCTTTTGAAGGAAGTTTTTGTATGGGGTGTTGTGTTTTATTCTCAAACACATCCCAGTAGTATTAAAAGTATTCTTGCAATACGAACTTCACCGTCGCGCCGGTGTCAAACAAGCCCGACAACATCACTCCACGGCGGCCGACCTGCGTTAGACACGTCGTCGCTTTGTTGAGCCAAGCTCAATTTCTTCGGATCATCATCTCGGCCAGCCGAACAATAGTTCGGCATCACGAAGGATAAATCGTCACCAACATCGCCGCCCCACAGATTACACAGAGCGGGCACACCTGCATCGCCACACAGTCACTTCATCAAGCTGGCATCGACCACGTCACGACCTACATCGCTGGAATGGGGGCTTCATCATCTCTTCATCAACCTACTCTAGAGACTTCAGCGTCACTGGCCGACCAGCTCCGTCACGTTAGCTGGACCGAGGGCTTTGCCTCGGCGAGCCAACCTTTGCCAGCATCGCCATGCCGTTGCTTTATCGCCCATCATGCGATAGGTGTGCGGATCGAGTCCCAATTTTGGGAATCACCTTTCTTCGGATTGCTACAACAAATAAGCCAGGTGCTATTAATCCTAGTATTTTTTGCTTGTTAGGGTTCATTTTTCCCAATAAATTATTACTCCGGTTTGTCCGTCATATGTACGCAGGTCTATCAAATGGTGGCCACATTAACGACGGTCGCATGGTGGTTCGGTCAGTTTCCGTACATAGTCCGGCGAACGCCGCATCCGGAACTCGAACCGACCTGTGAATTCAGGCCTTGCCATGCCTTTACCGCATCACGCCGCCGCCCTGCATCGACATTGACTTCGGCGCCAGGCCATATTTCTTTTATTACTCACTTTGCATAAATTATTAGTTATGCAACGATTTTTTTACTATTATCCCCGGTTTGCACTATTTTTTGTGCACAGGAAAATGATCCAGCTGGACTATATCCTTTGGCATTACCTCGGTTGGACGGGGGGCTTCGTCAACACTTCATTACCCCATGCCGGGGACTTCGGCATCACCCTGCCGTCCTGCATTGACCGTGCTATGTCACCACTTCGGAGTGCCGAGCTCTTTGCTCTGCCACCTCGGGACCGGCTCGGGGATGGAACCTTGTCCCGCATCAAGCTCGGACCGCATCATCAATACCGAACACATTAACCAGCTAAGTTGTCTTTATGCTCAAAGTTTTAAATTTTTAACTTGTGTTCGGCTCAGCCAAGCATTATACTTTTTCGGAAAAAAGTTGCTTGTAAAAATTTCCTTGTCCAAACTTTGTTTGTGACGCGCAAATTCAAATACCCCGTTTACTTGGGGGCTTCCTTCATGAAGCTTTTTCCTCTTGCATATGGTTATACTTGTACGGCTTCGTTCCTTGTTCGTGTATTACGCCACAATATGCACCATATTGACTTAAGCGATTTGCAAGCTGGGTTGCCTGGCTCCTGTGCTTACCCCTACGTTCCCGATTGTTCGGCTAGGGAGTAAAGGGAGCACCTCTGCGATTGTCACGATCGGGTCACCCGAGCCGGACCTCAGACTGGGTGAAGCCGAAAGCTAGCGCTCTTATTGTTTTCAATCATGGTCGGCACACAACGGAACTCATGAGTACAAAAAATCTATTGCACAAGTCTCATAATAACAATGAGCACCGAAGAAAGGTATCGGTGGGGGTACTATTTTCTTCGAAGATGCTTCTTACACTTTGCAGTAATATAGCATAAGTTCCCTGAGCGCGCTTTGTCTGTTACAGCCTTATGGCCTGATTGCCTGGTTATTGGAAACACCGTCGATTTTCTCGACAGATGGAGTACATAACACTTTTCGGTCCTTGACCGAAGAGGGAGAAGCCGACGGTCGGTTAAGACGCGTTTAAAGTTCGGTTGAACATAGATATGATATAAGTACTTCGGTACATGCAATCATTCTTTTACCCAAATCACTTGGGGGATCTTAAATTTATATGAGCCGTTTTATGATAAGTGTTTTTCTTCTTAGTCGTTGCAAAGTTTTTATTATTATTTATCACTCCTTTTTTCGACACAAGTGTGCGGTCACTAGCCGGGGAGCCTAATTTCTCTCTCAAAGTGCTAGAGTTTAGTTTGCTAAACTGGCCTAGTAAGAAGTACTCCGCCTTCGGGATAGGAGGTTGAAGCCGTAGGCTGACCCGCTTGAAGTTTTGCTATAGGATGTGTCATGTTAAAGCACGGCAGAAGCACCTTTTTTCTAAAGTCCAATTTTCGGATTGGCACCGAACACTTGATATAGTTCGGACATTAACCTTTTGAATAAGTTTTTTGGCTTTTCGAGCCCATGGCACTTTTAAACTATTTGTGTGTTTTCAGCACAAGTCTCACAGTGCAATGTCGGACACCTTTAGAGATTCGGCAAAAACATTCTCGGATATTGCTATATATGCATCGGTTTCGAATTGTGTCTTCGGTCAATAGTTGGGTTGCCCGGCTCCTGCGCTTGCCTCCTATGTTCCGCTTTGTTCGGCTAGGTGTGCAAAGGGAGAACCACTGCGATTGTGCTTCCAGCTCAAATGGTTAAGCACCTCAGTGGAGAAAGCCGAAAACTGACTGTCACAATAAGCGTAAACTGGTCGGCGATCCGATGACGGCGTTAAACGACGGGCCATTCATAAGAATGGCCGAAGTGTTTACGGCTTGACCTCGATTGTCGCCGAACACTACCGGGGGCTATTAACTGGCCTCCCAAACTAAATCCTCGATATTTTGCGCTTACATTGGAGCTGAGGTTTCATGATCATGCTTAGCATGACAAGCCAAAGAAAGGAACCGATAGCAGGACTATTTTCTTTGGAAGACATTTCTTCTGTTAAACAGTAATATAACATGTCTCTCCGCGTACCTTTGTTTATAAAACCGTATGGCCAGATTGCCTTGTTTGTTGTAAATCTTTGCCCTCATAAAGGCTTTATAAAGTAGGACAAACACTCCTCGGCTATTGGCCGAGCAGGTGGAAGCTGATGGTCGGTCAACAAAGTTTTGTACAATGCGGATCCGAGCATTAATGACGTAAAGTACTTGGATACATAGAGTCATTACACATAATTTGTGATTTTACTATGGATATTGATCCTTAATTCGGCCTCCCGTGCCCGCATTAAGGCTCGGGGGCTACTGGGCTTCGGGCTTGTTATTTACAAATATTAAAGGGGCACATCGATCCCCTGATCTGGTGTTGCCACCCGACCAGTGTCTCGGGGGCTACTGCATTGCCTGTTCTATGCAGAAAATTTTAAGTGCAATACAGTTTCCGAGGAGATTTTGATCCTCAGGTTGGTCGACCGCACCCAACCTGAGTCTCGAGGACTGAGCACCCCGCTTTTTCTATCCCGAAGTATTCTGCCGAGCTAGGACTTGATCCTCAGGCCGATTTTGCAAATCAACCTGAGTCTCAGCGGTTACAGGGATCAGCGGTCTTATGTCATCCTTCAGGTGGATCTCTGGTTTTAGACCGATACCCACCTTGAGGGCTACTGGCTATGTATCTCGGCAGAGAATAAATTGCACCAATCCAAAATATTGAAAAAAATCGGCCCACATTCGGGGTGGTGCACCACCGCGGAAGCAGTCCTCCATAAAGCTCGGGCGCTAGTGGCTGGCTCCATGGAGGGCATTTCCGGCATTAAGCTCGGCTAAACTCCTTCAAACTTCTTTGAACCAAGGTGATTTACGACACCTCAGATACAGTCCGGCGTTGGAGCTCGGATACATAGTCCGGCGTTGGAGCTCGGATACAGTCCAGCGTTGGAGCTCGGATACATAGTCCGGAGTTGGAGCTCGGATACGTTCCGGCATTAGAGCTGGAAAGCGGTCCGGCGTTGGTGCTCGACTGCAAAAGATACCTTGAATGCAGTCCAGCATTGGAGCTCGGACACAAGAGGATACTGCCACCCGGGAACAACTTCAAACCCGAGGTGTGGCATAAAAATAACAAGGCATTGATAAAGGCCAGAAACTTAAAGGGGCTCCTCGGATACCTGACGTGTAAACTCGTCGAATGCATTTCGACGATACTCAAGATAGAAGATGAGAAGATTTGCTGAACCAGTTTTCAAGACCGGCAACCGAAGATGAAGAACAGTTCGGAAGAATCGAGGAGCGTCCCTAACTTGAAGACCGGTTCAGGGGGCTACTGACGGTGTCCTGGACTAGGGGGTACTCAACGCGTCGTCTCCCGATCAGTTGGATTGGGCCGAGGACCCCCATGGTCGTATACTCATGGGCCAGTTTGGACAGCAGCCGCATACAAGGAAGAATCCACAAGACTTGGCGATCAAGACAAGGACTCCTCCCCCACCGGCGTATTCAGCTAGGACACTTGTTATCCTAGGCCTCTGGTGCATTATATAAATCGGGGCCAGGCTAGTCGATAGAGATATACAACAACAATCATACCATAGGCTAGCTTCTAGGGTTTAGCCTCTCTGATCTCGTGGTAGATCAACTCTTGTACTACCCATATCATCAATATTAATCAAGCAGGAGTAGGGTTTTACCTCCACCGAGAGGGCCCGAACCTGGGTAAAAACATCGTGTCCCTTGTCTCCTGTTACCATCCGCCTAGACGCACACTTCGGGACCCCCTACCCAAGATCCGCCGGTTTTGACACCGACAGTGTGTTACAGCAAGGATGATTGTGGTAAACTAAAAAGCAAAGACTAATATAATACACGACGCTCCAAGAAAAACACATATCATGTGGCGAATAAAAATATAGCTCCAAGTAAAGTTACCAATGAACGAAGATGAAAGAGGGGATGCCTTCCGGGGGCATCCCCAAGCTTAGGCTTTTGGTTATTCTTGAATATCTTCGGCTGCATTGGGGATCATCAAGCTTAGGCAGTTGCCACCCTTTATTCCATAGTCCATCAAATCTCTACCCAAAACTTGAAAACTTCACAACACAAAACTCAACAGGAAATCTCATAACCTCCATTAGTGAAAGAAAACAAAACCACCACATATGGTAATTTAATGAACTCATTCTTTATTTATAATGGTGTTAAACCTACTGTATTCCAAGTTCTCTATGGTTCACACCCTTACATACTAGCCATAGATGCATCAAAATAAGCAAACAACACCCGAAAAACAGAATCTGTCAAAAACGGGAACAGTCTGTAGCAATCTGTAACTAACGCAAACTTATGGAACCTTCAAAATCCTACCAAAATAGGAAGTCCTAAACAATTTGTTTATTGAACAGCAGCAAAAAGAATCAATTCGAAAGCTTGTTCCTGTGATTTATTGAATTGTTTCTCGTGAGCGCAAAGTTTCTGTTTTTCAGCAGAATCAAATCAACTATCATCGTAGGTTATCCTATAGGTTATACTTGGCACAAACACTAAATAAAACATGAAAACACATCTAAACAGAAAGTAGATGCAAAATTTATTACTAAACAGGAACAAAAACAAAAAACACAAAGAAAATTGGGTTGCCTCCCAACTAGCGCTATCGTTTAACGCCCCTAGCTAGGCATAAAAGCGAAGATAGATCTAAGTAGTGCCATCTTTGGCACTTGATTCATAGGTAGCTCGCATGATAGATTCATAAGGTAATTTGACTTTCTTTCTTGGAAACTGTTCCATGACTTTCTTTAATGGAAATTGGAATCTAATATTCCCTTCCTTCATATCAATAATCGCACCAATCGTTCTAAGGAAAGGTCTACCAAGAATAATAGGGCAAGAAAGATTGCAATCTATATCAAGAACGATAAAATCAACGGGCACCAAATTTCTATTTGCACCAATTAGAACATCACTGATTCTTCCCATTGGCTTTTTAATTGTGGAATCCGCAAGGTGCAAATTTAAAGAGCAATCATCAAGATCATGGAAACCTAGAATATCACATAAAGTTTTCGGAATCGTGGAAACACTAGCACCCAAATCACACAAAGCAAAACACTCATAGTCTTTGATTTTAATCTTTATAGTAGGTTCCCATTCATCATTAAGTTTTCTAGGTATAGAAACTTCCAAATTAAGTTTTTCATCAAAAGATTGCATCAAGGCATCAACAATATGTTTGGTAAAAGATTTATTTTGACTATAAGCATGAGGAGAATTAACAACGGATTGTAACAAGGAAACACAATTTTCTAAAGAACAATTATCATAATCGAATTCCTTGAAATCCAAGATAGTGGGTTCAATACTATTTAAAGTCATGACCTCTCCAATCCCACTTTTACCAAATTTAGCATCAAGATCTAAAAACTCCGAATTCTGGGGATGCCTTCTAAATAAAGTTGACTCATCTCCAGTCCCATTATTATCAAGATTCATATTGCAAAGCAAAGATCTAATAGGGGACACATCAATAACTTTAAGATCTTCATCATTATTTTCATGGAAACTAGAAGAACACGCCTTTACAAAGCTGTCTTTCTTAGCACGCAATCTAGCGGTTCTTTCTTTGCATTCGTCAATGGAACTGCTCATAGCTTTGAGAGACTCATTGATATCATGCTTAGGAGAAGAAGATCTAAGTTTAACAGAATCAACATCAAGCGAAAGTCTATCAACGTTCCTAGCCAAGTCATCAACTTTGAGCAATTTTTCTGCAAGCAAAGCATTAAAATTCTTTTGAGAGACCATAAATTCTTTCACACTATTTTCAAAATCAGAGGGCATCTTATTAAAACTACCATAAGAATTATTGTAGAATTTCCATAATTATTAGAGGAATTGCTAGGGAACGGTCTAGGATTAAAGATTCCTCTATAAGCATTGTTTCCAAAATTATTCCTACCAACAAAATTTGCATCCATAGATTCATTATTATTATCAATCAAGGTATATAAAGGCATATCATTGGGATCAATAGAAGAAATCTTAGTAGCAAACATTCTCATAAGCTCATCCATCTTCCCACTCAAAACATTAATTTCTTCTATAGCATGCACTTTTTTACTAGTAGATCATGTGTGCCATTGAGAATAATTACCCATAATATTATCAAGAAGTTTTGTAGCATCTCCTAAAGTGATTTCCGTAAACGTGCCTCCGGCGGCCGAATCTAAAAGATTTCTAGAAGCAAAGTTTAATCCAGCATAAAAATTTTGTATGATCATCCATAAATTCAAACCATGAGTAGGGCAATTGCGAATCATCAATTTCATTCTTTCCTAAGATTTGGCAACATGCTCATGATCAAGTTGTTTAAAATTCATAATATCGTTCCTAAGGGAGATGATCTTAGTGGGAGGAAAATACTTAGAGATAAAAGCATCTTTGCACTTGTTCCAAGAATCAATACTATTTTTAGGCAAAGACGAATACCAAACTTTAGCATGATCTCTAAGTGAAAACGGAAATAACTTCAATTTAACAATATCATTATCCGTATCTTTTTTCTTTTGCATCTCACACAAATCAACAAAGTTGTTTAGGTGGGTAGCGTCATCTTCACTAGGAAGGCCGGAGAATTGATCTTTCATAACAAGATTCAGCAAAGCAGCATTGATTTCACAAGACTCAACATCATTAAGAGGAGCAATTGGAGTACTAAGGAAATCATTATTATTGGTATTGGAGAAATCACACAATTTGGTATTATCTTGCGCCATAGCAACAAGTAATCCAACACACAAGCAAACAGAAAAAGGCAACCGAAAGAGAGAGGAAGAAAAAGGCAAGCGGAAAAGAGAGGAGATTGGGAAAGAGAGGGCAAATAAAACGGCAAAAGTGAAGTGGGGGAGAGGAAAACGAGAGGCAAATGGCAAATAATGTAAATGCAAGGGAGATGAGTTTGTGATGGGTACTTGGTATGTCTTGACTTGAGCGAAGACCTCCCCGGCAACGGCGCCAGAAATCCTTCTTGCTACGTCTTGAGCTTGCGTTGGTTTTCCTTGAAGAGGAAAGGGTGATGCAGCACAGTAGCGTAAGTATTTCCCTCAGTTTTTGAGAACCAAGGTATCAATCCAGTAGGAGGCTCCTCACAAGTCCCACGAACCTACACAAACAAACAAAGAACTCCCAACCAAGGCAATAAAGGGGTTGTCAATCCCTTCACGGTCACTTGCGAAAGTGAGATCTGATAGGATAATATGTTAAGATAAATATATTTTTGGTATTTTATAATATCGATGCAGAAAATAAAGATGCAAATAAAAGTAGATTGAAAGCTTATATAACAAATGATAGACCCGGGGGCCATAGGTTTCTCTAGTGGCTTCTCTCAAGATAGCATAAGTATTACGGTGGGTGAACAAATTACTGTTGAGCAATTGATAGAAAAGCGAATAATTATGAGATTATCTAGGCATGATCATGTATATAGGCATCATGTCCATGACAAGTAGACCGACTCCTTCCTGCATCTACTACTATTACTCCACACATCGACCGCTATCCAGCATGCATCTAGAGTATTAAGTTCATAAGAACAGAATAACACATTAAGAAAGATGACATGATGTAGAGGGATAAACTCAAGCAATATGATATAAACCCCATATTTTTATCCTCAATGGCAATAATACAATAAATGCCTTGCAACCCTTTCTGTCACTGGGTAAGGACACCGCAAGATTGAACCCAAAGCTAATCACTTCTCCCATGGCAAGAAAGATCAATCTAGTAGGCCAAACCAAACCGATAATTCAACGGGACTTGCAAAGATAAATCAATCATACATAAAAGAATTCAGACAAGATTCAAATATTATTCATTGATAAACTTGATCATAAACCCACAATTCATCGGATGTCGAAAAACACACCGCAAAAAGAGTTTACATCGAATAGATCTCCACAAGAGAGGGGGAGAACATTGTATTGAGATCCAAAAAGAGAGAAGAAGCCATCTAGCTAATAACTATGGAACCAAAGGTCTGTGGTAAACTACTCACAACTCATCGGAAGGGCTATGGTGTTGATGTAGAAGCCCTCCATGGTGGATTCCCCCTCCGGCAGAACGTCGGCGACGGCTCGAAGATGGGATCTCGCGGATACAGAAGGTTACGGTGGTGGAAATATTTCTTCGGTGGCTCCCTGGATGTTTTCTGGGTACGTAGGCTTATATAGGAGGAAGAAGTACGTCGGTGGCCGCCCGAGGGGCCCACGAGACAGGGAGCGCACCCAGGAGGGGTGGGCACGCCCTCCACCCTCGTGGCCGCCTCGGCTGCTTCTTGGCTTGCACTCCAAGTCCTCAGGATCACGTTTGTTCCAAAAATCACGGTCCCGAAGGTTTCATTCCATTTGGACTCCGTTTGATATTCCTTTTCTTCGAAATACTGAAATAGGCAAAAAAAAACAGCAATATGGATTGGGCCTCCGGTTAGTAGGTTAGTCCCAAAAATGATATAAATGTGTAAAATAAAGCCCATAAACATCCAAAACAGGTAATGTAATAGCATGGAACAATCAAAAATTATAGATACGTTGGAGACGTACCAGTCATTGACGAGGCGGTACTGCAGGAGCCTATGTGCTAGAAGCAGCACGGCCTGCGTGTCCGTGGGGGCGCGGGCGAGCGTGAGATGACGAACCAGCTGGGGTCAGCGATGAAGTGGCGGTGCGGCCTTCCCGCTGCACCGAGGGATGCAGCCAAGACGCCTGCTGCTTGTTCCCCAAAGGGCCGGTGGCGGCATTGGCGGTAGGCGACGGAGAACGACGAGGAGGCCCACCGACAGGAGCCGTCTGGGTAACCAGAGCGGAGAGAGCAGCCCGGCGCTCGGCGCGGGCTCGGTGAGCGTCTGCCATGGATGCGGCGAAATGACGGGACACAGATCAGCGGAAGGAAGATTTTGATGCACCCCTACTTGGCGCGCCGAATGTCGGATATCGGGTTTTGGCAAAACCCTTAAGGTTCGAACTCTCGGGTGCGTACAAAGGTCTCCTCCTACCGATCCACACCCATAGCCTCACCGCGCTTCTAAGCTAGCACGATGAACAACACAAGAGACACAAGATTTATACTAGTCCGGGCCACCGTTGTGGTGTAATACCCTACTCTAGTGTGGTGGTGGATTGCCTCTTGGGCTGATGATGAACAGTACAGAGGAAGAACAACCTCGTGGGGAGAGGTGTTCTTGTGATGGTGTGTGTATGAGCCAGGCTCGGATTTTCTTGGCTCTAAGTGAGATCCGGTCAAGATTCCTTCCTACTGTGGTGGCTAGCCCTATTTATAGAGGCCCTGGTCCTCTTCCCAAATATTGAGCGGGAAGGGAGCCAACAACGGCCATTTTGAAAGGGGACGGCTAGTACAGGCTATCCTGACTAAAGGTGGTCTTCAACTACCAAATGCACTGGTGATGACACCGTCTTGGGCTCCATGGTGACCTCCGACCTGCCGTCCTGCTGGTCTTGGTCTCGTTGCACTGATATGGAAACCTTTTCCTGATGCCTTGGTACTCCGCGCCTGCACTTAGCCCCTTTGCACCTAAGAGGAAATGAGGACACTACGCAGGCTGGCACCCGCCTGGTCTTGGTCGTCATGGCTTGCATCATGAGCACCTTGCGAGGTACCCCTTGCCTTGATCTCTCCACCTCCTCGCGAGCCTGCCTGGTGAGGCCGCCCCTGAGGAGGCCTTGCGTCATCCGCCTTGCGAGGCTTGGCCCCTCGTGAGAGTCTTGAGTGTTTGCTGATGAAGACGGGCCGTACTGGGCCACCGCTGAGCCATGCTGCAGGCCGTAGGCAGGCAAGTCTAGGGACCCCCGTTCCCAGAATGCCGACATTAACTATGTCAACACTCATGATAACCTTGCAAATATTTTCATGAATCCTTTGGATGAAGCAAGATTTCGCGAGTTAAGGCATGAGCTAAATATCATCGACTTGAAAAATATGGCTTGAACCTGTGCACACCCCACCATACTCATCATGTTGTCTTGTTTAGGTGTAGGCATGGACATAGGGGGAGTGTTGTTTTCTCAATGAACTCTCCCTCCCCCATTATGCATAAATCAATCAACTCTTTTACATTCACCATTTTTGATGGTACTCGTGCTTCAAAGACGAGTTTTGGTCATGGGCCCCAGGATAATTCTTCATGGTGCCATACCAATTGACTCAAACATAGGTGGCTCCGGCCACCGCCCTCTCTTCATGAGAGGTTTTGGTTCGTCGTTTGGTCCTCGTTTTCTTGTTGTTTTTCTTGGCTTGTTTGTGTTGCAAAGGCCTTTTTTTTCTCACCAAAACATGCACTTTCTTGGGGATGCGGTACTACCGTGGCATGCCACTGCACTACCGCTGGAGGTGGGTGGCTCCTGTGCTTGCACAGTTGCGGCCACGGCATGGTACTACCGCCTCCAGCATGACAGTAAATTTTTACTGTCGTTGGAAGAGCAGTACTACCGCCCAGAGTGCGGTACTACCGCCCAGGCTGTACTACCGCGATGACCTGCAGTACTACCATGTTGTCTAGACCGCGTGGGGGTTAAGCGCGGGCCGGGGAAGTTCCAACTCCCCCATACCCATTCATCTCTTCTACCCAAGAACGATGCCGAAGGACCTCGTCGGATCTCCGTCTCCAGCCACTCTCCTCCCATTTCAATCGGTGGGATCGTTCCCCACCTCGCCCTCTTGCCATGGACCCCGATATCTTCCCTAGTCCTTCTATCTTTGCATTTTTTTTTGCTTTTAGGATTTGTGGGAAATATGAGTAGGTCTTCTGTTTTTTGGCTAAACCTTTGCAATAGGAGATTGTTGGAGAGTGCTTGTGTAGTAGATATGTTATTTGGTGTGATACAACAACATAGTTTTGATCAACGGTAGCACCGATTTCTTTGTACGGATATTCTCAGATCTGTTCTTGCGAGATCCGCCCCGTGCGGTACTACCACTCCGCCTGGAGCGGTACTACCACCGGTGAGCGGATGCAAAATTTTACTTTCGCTCTAAGCGCTGTACTACCACGCCTTGCGGTACTACCGCGGGTCTCTGGAGAACTACCGCGGTCAGAGTAGTAGTAAATTTTTTACTTCCACGCGCAGTTACAGTACTACTACTTGAGTTAAAATTATCTTGTTTTGTCACATCCAATCTCATTTCTAGTTGTTTCGTCTATTGGCCTTGGTCTTTGCAATAATTCTTCTCGCTCTTCTCGTGTGTTTGCGTTGTGTGCCATAGGTTGTGGCTCCGATTCCATTGCTAGGTGCTTGAATCCAAGACGTGATATGAGCTCAAAGCGTCTTCGCAACCAAGAAGCTCCTGAGGGGTCCAATGCCCCAACTCGCCACTTCAAGACAACAGCCACCAAGATCAAGGAGCTAGTTGTCAGCTTGGATGACATGCCTCTTGCGGACTTTCAGATTCGAAGGAAGCTCAACCCCTACATGAAGCCTCGGGAACAACTAAGGGGCAATGACTTGTTTTGGACCAAACAACAAAATCTCATCTAACTAGATGTGATCAAGGCCAAGCAGAACATCTATGTTCCCGTTTAGTGGATTGACATGGAGCATCTGAGGAAGAACCATGCATATTTTGGTGAGCCTCTGGATTTGGTAGAGCAGTTTGGTATTGAGGAGATCACCACGTTTCATATTGACTATGACCTAGAGATTGTGGCTCAGTTTTTTGCTTCTGTCCATTTCCACTCGGATGAGAAGCGGAGCATGACTTCAATGACAAACCGAAAGAAGATGACTGCTGAGTGGAAGGAGTTCATGGATCTGTTGCATGTTTGTGATGAGGGGCTAGATGTGCCCGTTGGTATCCGCCTGCATGCCAACCCAGAGTCTGCTTCCAAGAACAAGCTTCAACCATACCTGGTGGAGAAAACTTTACCCAATGACAAGAAGTCCTATGTGTTAAACCCGTTTCTCGACATCATGTGCACCGGATCTTTTGCAACTCTCTTTTTCCTCGCAGGGCGACAAGGACAGGGTGCATTCCTATATTGTGGACATGATGCTTATTTGTGAGGATGCGCGTCTTCAACAACCTGGACCACTTGATGTCTCTCACATCATGTGGTGTGAGCTTCAGACTATCGTGTTCTATCGCAAGGTTCCCATCTATGGACCCTATTTGCACCTCTTTATTCAGAAGACTTGGGAGAAGCTCTTTCCGGGTGAGGAGTTTCATGCTCCCAGCTAGTTTTGACATGAGACCATTAGGCTGTGATAGAAGAACAAGTGGGCTAACACCACTACCCCAGGCTGAAGCAGAGGCTGCCCGCATGGATGTTGATGAAGATGAGATTGCAAAGGAGGAGAAGGAGGAGGAGGAGGACGGCTATGAGTATGAGCCTCCCTCTGATGAGCCATCTTGGGCTACGAAGCTCAAGGACAGGATGAAGACTCTATTCTGCATGCAGGCCAAGGGATGGTATCAGACTCACGTTGCTCAGAAGGAGAGTCGGCTACGCGACAAGCAGATTTTGAGGAAGCTTGGCGAGCACGTATCGAGTGGGTCTGGGAACACCATCACATCTGAGGCTGTTTGGATGAAGCAGGGCTATCAGTGGGTTGAGTCAGATGAGGAGACCATTCCTGCTGCTTCCAATGAGGAGATTGTTGGGTGATCACTTCAGTGGGACCTACCACATGTGTCTTAGGTGTCCTCTATGCCCTTTTGGTGTCTCGATGCCAAAGGGGAAGAGCGTGTAGGATTTACAAGTACTTTGTGTTGTCTCCTTGCTTTCGTTGATCCTTTGTCATTGCTTTGGTTTGTGTTATTTCCATGTGAGACCGGAGACTTATCCTATCATATGGTATGAGACATACACTACAAAAAAATACACTTCCTTGATGATACGTGTTTGTCACAATAGGTTGCGTTCTCTGTCATGCATGTACATCCATGATGATTTTATGACAGAATCAAGATAGTCATACCTGTGCTGTCATACTAGTGTTCCATGACATTACCAAAATTATCATCACGGAAGTGTCCACTTCCATGACGATAAATCGCGCGTCACAGAAGTGCTTTCATCAAGGGTGACCGACACGTGGCATCCACCGTAACGGAACGTCGTTAAGCTATCTGGTTGGGTTTTGGATCTGATAACCCGTTAATAGCCCCGAGCAATGGGGATTTTCCATGTGTAAAATCATCATTGGCTGGAGGAGACACGTGTCAGCTCTGGGTTGGCACAGTTGTCACTCATCCAATGGGCGAGACGCACCTATGATATGTTGACACGTGGACCGGCCCATCAAGTTTAAATGGGCCGGCCCAACTAAAGGCCCCCAAGATTTTGCGGACCATAATGGGCCGGCCCAGCTAAAGGCCCACGAGATTTTGCGGACCATAATGGGTTGGCCTAGCTAAAGGCCCACAAGATTTTGCGGGCCATAATGGGCTAGCCCAGGTAAAGGCCCACAAGATTTTTGTGTGCCATAATGGGCCGGCCAGCTAAAGGCCCACGAGATTTTGTCGACATTAATGGGCCGGCCCAGCTGTAGGCCCACAAGATTTTGAGGACCCTAGTACGCCGACCCATGAACTAGCTGCCATGTTTTGGGACAAATGCCGGCCCATATTTGATTCGGTCCATTAATGGCCTGCCACGTTCCAGGCCTAATAATGGCCCATATGAGATCCGGCCTGTTAAAAGCCTACCACGTTCTTGGCGAAAATACGGCCCAGATCAGGTCCGGCCCTTTACGAGGCTTTGGGCTAAATTATGGTCCATATCAGATTTGGCCCGTTAACTGGACGCTATGCTTTTGGGCCCACTTGCTAAAGGCCCATTTAGTAATTCGGCCTGATATTAGTTTCGGCCTGTTAAGGGCCCGTTTAACATTTCGGTCCTATATTAATTTCGGCCTGTTAAAAACTCGTCACATAGTTCGGCCTAACTACGACCCGGTTTGCATCCGGCCTGCTCGCAGCCGATATCTGATTGAGCCAAACAAGGGCCGAGACAATTTTAGCCTATTAAAAGCTCGTGATTTGTTTCGCACAATCATGGGCCGGGGTCCATTTCGGGCTGCTGCCGGCCCGTGAGCTGTTGGCACGTTTCAGGCCCAACCTACTTCTCAGCCTCCTAAAAGCCCATTGAGTTTTCTCGCGAAAAGAGGGCCGGGGGTTACTCGGCCTATTAAAGGCCTGAATCTACTAGTAGGCCAGTTTACTTTTGGCCTTTTAACGGACCAAGATGACGGGGCCCATGATGCAGATCATACATCGTGATTGCATGACGGCCCGATTATGTATCATAATTTTACGGTCTGACCGATTTACTGCGAAGACATGATATATATACATTAAAATAACTATAGCTCGTGAATAAGAAAAAACTTAGACTATACAATAAAGAAATTATGGCATATTACATCCACTGGGCATCAAAGTTCGCCACAAGTGCAAATAAACATGCCGACAAAATAATATATAAAACCGATAGCACTTCAATAGAGTTCAAGAAAGGTTAGCCCTGCTGGGGAGCTGCAGCACAAGCAACTGCAAGCTGATGAGACTGCACTTGTTCAACACTTATATCTTCCTCACTCTGAAAGATAAACAAGCAGACAGATGACATGTTTTGTACATAAAAGTATCAGTGCTGACAATTCATCACATTTCTTACTGACGAATAAAGTGACACAGTTTAAAATTGCATTAACACAATATGGTATTGTTCAGGTCAACACATGGCAGGAAATGACATTGTGAAGGAGTTGGCAGCTTCAGGACACACTAGATTACAGATCAAGAACTCATAAGTATCAATGGTTAGTGTCTTGTCAATTTATCCCATTTCAAATTGGCAAATAAAGGGACGGTTTAAATAATAGTAGAATGATATGACATTGTTCATAGTTAAGACATTGCACAATATGACATTGTGCTGTAGTGGGTAGGTTCACCACACCACTGGATTACGGATGAAGAACAGAAGCATACATGCAGTGCAAAAGCAGACCACTTGCTCTGTATAGTGTAATTTACATGGTATGAAGAAGGAACTTGGTTGTCCAACTGAAAACTTAAATTGAGAAGGGCAAACTTTTGTTTATGAACTACATAATAAACTTTAAACATGCAATTTGATGCAAACACCAAAATATACACAACAAAGTTTGAAGGCTTGAGAAGGACAAACTTACATTATTGGTGAAGATAGGCTCTATAAAGCCCTTGTCCATGCTAATGGGGGGGGCAATTCAAGAAGTTTACCACAGAATCTTCTTCATAAGCATTGCCTTTATTCTACATTTTGTTAAGAGTAAATATAGATGTGATAATATATGAAAAAATGGAGAATATTTAAGATAAGATAAAGAGTGATGCTACATAACCAAGTAGCTATAAATGTAAGTGCAGCGATACAGGCAAAAGGTACAGCCAACAGCAATGCACAGCTAAACTTCTTCAGTACCAACCTTATGGTAAAAGTAAATATAGATCTGATGTGTAGAAAATGGAGGGAAAAGGAAAATAAGCTGCAGAGTGATGGTGCATGAACAACTACCTGTCAATATAAGTACACTGGTAAAGGAGAACATGTACTTACAAGAACAATGCAGAGCTAAAATAATTCATTGGCATTGTATATATTCTACACTAATGTAACCATTCATATAGATCAGATAATTTGGAGCGAACAATTGATAAGCAAGCTATCATGCATACTACTAACACTTAATGAACCAGGTATGTATGCAAGTACAGTGATACAGGACAACATGTACTAACAAGAGCAAAGCAGTGGGCAGCATATTTGCGATACCCTGTCGCTCATTTCAAACCGGAATTCTTCTTCGAGCAGATTTCCTGCAAAAAAGATCCATAAGGCACATGCGGAAAAGTAGAAGTTCAAATTGTCATGTGATTTCATAGATAGTACCTCATCCTGGCAACGAGACTAGTGCATAACAAGGTTTTTCCATTCAATGTATTCTAAATTTAGCACATGAGACTTCACCGGAAATTCGTTTATAGACTTGCCATCAAAGTGTGATTTCCTCAGGTAACACCGATACTGCTGCAATGCTTCCTTGAAAAGCACAACAAGCTTTGCTCGTCATGACTATTCAGATTGACCCTCGCCTAGTTACAACAATGTAATGTAAATCATTGATGTGTTCAATCAGCAGAAAACAGGAAAATAATAACCATGAATAATAGCACTTACACGTAAATTGGACAGGAAGATGTGAAAATGGTGTTTGTCTTCACTATAATCTTCCCATGATGGGAATATCTGCACATAGTCCCTAACAACATTGAAAGCATTATGTTTTAAACTGGGAATAAATGGAATGGGGTTCCAATCTGCAGGAATTGGCCGTCTCTGTAGTTGGGATAGGTCTTCAGCCGGTGGACTTGCTGTACTTTTTGCTGGAGTGGGATTTTTCTGTGGTACGGCTGGTGTTATGGCAAATAAAATCGGTATACCTTTTGCTTGAGTGCAGGTCCTGTGTGGTGGGGCTAGTGATGTGGCCAGTTTTGGCCAGTGAAGTATGGGTACAGTCTGCTGGAGTCGGTCCTACTTTTTGTGTCAGTGGTTGTACAGCCAATATAAGTGGGGTGCTATCTGATTTCTCCGGCACCACCACGTTTTTCAAGGACTTTGCTGGTGCTCCTTCAGGTTCGGCAATCACCCTCTTCCTTTTTGATGTCTGATGCACAAGAACATCATTTGAGTGAAAAAACATGGTATGAAGACATATGGAATATGTATTGATAATGGATGGGCATGGCATCTCGACATATATGATGAGTAAACTAAGCAGATGGCGGTGCAACAAAGTAGAAGAAATGCAAGACAACATATGCAAGATACGCACAATCAATAAAACCTTGCCAAATTAGAATAGACACCTTGATGAGTGAAGAGGACAGGTCATCTGCCTATGACTCCTCGAGGTTAGAATAGTCATTAGGATCATATTCTGAACAAGAATCAACAGGTGGGGAGCGTATGAGTTTCATTGCATCCAGAATGGCACTCAATGCCTTGGTGCCAATTTTGAAAATCATTGCAGTGTTTAGCTTCAAGAGTGGACCGCTGCTAGTGCGACACAAAGAAGCTACACAGATCATAGTATAGATATAACGGGGAAAACTGTAAGCATTAGAGTAAAATCAGCAAAGTGGAACTTGCTAGAATATATGTGCTAGTACTGCCGATACGGCTAGAAAGCCTTTGGGTACTAGTTCTCTTCAACTGAACTAGTATTAGTGTAACTCTCAAAGGCGGTATTGTTAATATCAGTGTAACTCTCAAAGGCGACACGACTCCCCGCATTTCCTTGCTATTCTTATAGGATTCAAGTGGGCAGGTCACTACAAATCCTATTCCTATGTTTACAAAATCCTACGAATCAAAGAGGCTCAAACTGTCCATCACAACAGACCGTATAGACCTTTACACTGCAAATATCCCTGCTCATCTTCAGTACAAGGAACATACTGTACTACTATCATACTCCCTCCATTCCAAAATATAAGTCTTGGTAGATATTTCCACTATGGATCATACAGATGTATGCAGATACATTTTACAGTATAGATTCACTCATTTTGCTCCATATGTAGTCCATGGTGGAATCTATACAAAGACTTGTATTTAGGAACGGAGAGAGTACATATTAAAGAAGAATGGAATAGGAACATGATAAAGAAAAGCAAGCAGATTTTGGATAACAAAATGTTGGTTGCGCAGTGCCCACACATGATGAACCAGAGCGCATTAAGAATGCAACTCCCAGCTGTCTCTCGGCCATTTCAGGTGGTTCGATGAAGATCCTGAAGGAAATATGCCCTAGAGACAATAATACAGTTATTATTTATTTCCTTATATCATGATAAATGTTTATTATTCATGCTAGAATTGTATTAACCGGAAACATAATACATGTGTGAATACATAGACAAACAGATTGTCACTAGTATGCCTCTACTTGACTAGCTTGTTGATCAAAGATGGTTATGTTTCCTAGCCATAGACATGAGTTTTCATTTGATTAACGGGATCACATCATTAGGAGAATAATGTGATTGACATGACCCATTCTGTTAGCTTAGCACACGATCGTTTAGTATGTTGCTGTTGCTTTCTTCATGACTTATACATGTTCCTATGACTATGAGATTATGCAACTCCCGTTTACCGGAGGAATACTTTGTGTGCTACCAAACGTCACAATGTAACTAGGTGATTATAAAGGAGCTCTACAGGTGTCTCCAAAGGTACATGTTGGGTTGGCGTATTTCGAGATTAGGATTTGTTACTCCGATTGTCGAAGAGGTATCTCTGGGCCCTCTCGGTAATGCACATCACTTAAACCTTGCAAGCATTGCAACTAATGAGTTAGTTGTGAGATGATGTATTACGGAACGAGTAAAGAGACTTGCCGGTAACTAGATTGAACTAGGTATTGAGATACCGACGATCGAATCTCAGGCAAGTAACATACCGATGACAAAGGGAACAACGTATGTTGTTATGCGGTCTGACCGATAAAGATCTTCGTAGAATATGTGGGAGCCAATATGATCATCCAGGTTCCGCTATTGGTTATTGACCGGAGACGTGTCTCGGTCATGTCTACATTGTTCTCGAACCCGTAGGGTCCACACGCTTAACGTTACGATGACAGTTTCATTATGAGTTTATATATTTTGATGTACCGAAGGTTGTTCAAAGTCTCATATATGATCATGGACTTGACGAGGAGTCTCGAAATGGTCGAGACATAAAGATCGATATATTGGACGACCATATTTGGACACCAGAAAGGTTCCGGGTGAGATTGGGACAATACCGGATCACCGGGAGGTTATCGGAACCCCCCCCCCCCCCGGGAGGTATATGGGCCTTATTGGGCCTTAGTGGAAAGTAGGGGAAAGGAGCAAGGGAGGGGGCCTCCCAAGCCCAATCCGAATTGGGAGGGGGGCCGGCCCCCCCCTTTCCTTCCTCCCTCCTTCCTCTTCCTTCCCTCTCCTACTCCTAATAGGAAAAGGGGGAGTCCTACTCCCGGTGGGAGTTGGACTCCTCCCCTTGGGCGCGCCGCCCCCCTTGGCCGACCCCCTCCTCCACTCCTTTATATACGGAGCAGGGGGGCACCCCATAGACACAACAATTGATCCCTTTGATCTCTTAGTCGTGTGCGATGCCCCCCTCCACCATAGTCCACCTCGATAATACTGTAGCGGTGCTTAGGCGAAGCCCTGCGACGGTAGAACATCAAGATCGTCACCACGCCGTCATGCTGACATAACTCTTCCCCGACACTTTGCTGGATCAGAGTCCGGGGATCATCATCGAGCTGAACGTGTGCTAGAACTCGGAGGTGCCGTAGTTTCGGTGCTTGATCGGTCGGGCCGTGAAGACGTACGACTACATCAACCGCGTTGTTATAACGCTTCAACTATCGGTCTACGAGGGTACGTGGACAACACTCTCCCCTCTCGTTGCTATGCATCATCATGATCTTGCGTGTGCGTAGGATAAATTTTGAAATTACTATGTTCTCTAACAGATCCTACGTCTCCTAACCCTTCTTCTTCCTCGTCTCTGATTCTTCCCATACAAAACACCGCATGGGCCGCCAGCCGGACCACGGGCCCCCACCTCCTGTGTTCCTCCGCCACCCCCACCCCCACCCTCGCCCCCACGCCCAACCGCGTCAAGTTTTCTTCATTCGGTGAGGCCCCACAATCACCCGAGCCCCTTCGTTCGCACCGGCGAACTCCGGCGAGCTCTGAAAAATCGACTGACCCAATTTTCAAATTTAGTCTACTGTGATTTAACTAGTGTGGAATATAAAAGGGGAAAACCATAAGCATTGGGAGTATAGTGTTAAGCGTGCCATGGCGGATCTGAAGGTGCAAACCGGACAAAGGCAACTTTGCAACCAAGACAAGAAATCAGAGTAAAGTAGTGGCGATCTATTTTCTTGCTGTGATAAATAAGTTGAGAAGATACGAAAGAGTACCGCCTCTGGTGTGGCGCCATGTATGCATCTGCTGAGAATTTGACGGTGCTGCGGTAGCAATGGCTGTCGGTGGCGTGGAAGCAGATCTAGGAGGGTAGACGGTGGTGGCGGGGCGCGGTGGACGAGACGGTCGTAGGAGCGGCTGTCGGTGTCAAAACCGGCGGATCTCCGGTAGGGGGTCCCGAACTGTGCATCTAAGGCTAATGGTAACAGGAGACTGGGGACACGATGTTTACCCAGGTTCGGGCCCTCTCGATGGAGGTAATACCCTACTTCCGGCTTGATTGATCTTGATGATATGAGTGTTACAAGAGTTGATCTACCACGAGATCATAGAGGCTAAACACTAGAAGCTAGCCTATGGTATGATTGTTGTTGTGTCCTACGTACTAAACCCTCTGGTTTATATAGACACCGGAGGGGGCTAGGGTTACACAGAGTCGGTTGCAGAGAAGGAGATCTATTATCCGGATCGCCAAGCTTGCCTTGCACGCAAAGGAGAGTTCCATCCGGGCACAGGACGAAGTCTTCAATCTTGTATCTTCATAGTCCAATAGTCCGGCCAAAGTATATAGTCCGGCTGTCCGGATACCCCCTTATCCAGGACTCCCTTAGTATCCCCCGAACCAGGCTTCAATGACGATGAGTCCGGCTCGCAGATTTCTTCGGCATTGCAAGGCGGGTTCTTCTCCAAATCCGCCGTACCCGTCGTAGCAAACAGTGTCCGGCCTCCCATCAATGTTGTACTCCTCGGCTTCTGTGCTTCAATAATGGCCACCTCCACGTGTCGAACAAAGACGAGGGGCCGGGGCATTTTTACATTTGCCACCCTAATCCTGTAAGCGAGCCGTCTATTTTAAGAGACGGGGATCCTCAGATCCAAACCACACCATCTTCTCCCGAGCGAGCATTCCATAGAGCGCGTCTGGAAAGGACCATCCCATCATGACCTATCGCCGTAGCTCTTCCTCTTGCTCCCTTAGCTCGAAACCGGGGGATTGGGAGAAGTGTTCCATCCCTCACAGCTGCCTAATAGAGCTACAGACCCAAGGGTTCCTTCTGCCCGCATACATGGTCCCCGTCCGATCCGGACTGGCCACCTATAATGGCGGGGAGCAAGCGGAGAGATTTCCTAACCCATCTCGGGGAGAGCGGGTATGCCTTATCCCATATCTGCTAAGGGGAGTCGGGTTTCCAATCCACCCATTCCTTTGCGGGCTCCTGGAGTTCTACGGCCTCCAGTTGCATAATCTTACCCCCGCCTCCATACTGCATATCGCGGGTTATGTTGTCCTTTGCGAGTTGTTCCTGGGCTGTGAAGCTTATTTCGAGCTATGGAAGATGTTATTTTGCCTCGTCCCCCGCAACCAGGAGGGATCCATATATCAAGTGGGCGGAGCCGAAATATGGTGCGTCGCCCACACCGGATACCTGTCCGGTACTCCAAAGAAGGCACCCGAAGACTGGCCTTCGGAGTGGTTTTAAGTTGACGACATTCCCCTGCCGGACCCAGTCCGGACAGGCCTCCCTGAGTTTACCAATGCTCCACTGAAGAAACGCCAAAGATGGTGCCCCGAAGCCCCCAGGAAGAAGATAACAGAGAAGTCCTCTATCTGTTGAGCAGGATAAAAACCCTGGCCAAATCAGGACTGACAATAACCGAAGTTATGTCAATATGCATAAGTGGGGAGTGCAGCCACTTCAATATAGGGGGAAACCCATGTGGCACTTCAATGGAGAAGACAACGCCTCCCGTTGCGGTCGTAAAGGACAGGACTCCGCCACCGCTCTGGCAAGAATACTGTCTGATTTGTATAAAGGAGAAGAGGAGGAGTTCCTCCGCATTAAACCGCAGGATGGATTTTCCATATACAACCCCTGGAGCTGCGTAAGCTGTCATCCCTTACTCAACTCTGTCCATTTTTGCCTCCTTTGTCATAATCATTTACCCTGCTATTCCAAAGAAGGAACTAAGAAAGGACGTGAAAGAGTTCAGCAGCCCATCTCTGCAGCCAGAGGATCCCGGCCGGGCTCTCGAACCCAGACTTGAAGAAAATTCGGACATATCTGTGGATTTTGTCAATGGGACATTCTACCAGGCAAGCAGTGGCGGCTCTTTAGTAGCCATCATCGCGGATTATCCCGGACTGCTTCCTGTGTCGCATGTAAGTAAAGTCGGGGTCTTAACTTCCGAAAAGGAGTCCTTCGTTATGCCACACCTTATGCGCATGTGTTGCGTCTTTATAAAACAACCATCAGGACTCCGCACGGAACCCGTGGGGGCTCCTCAGCAAAGGGCGCCTGGGCAAGGCAGGCTAAAAAGTAAGGCAGTTAGGGCTGAGACGCCGGCGCAAATGTACGATTAAAACTTGCCCCATGATTATCTCTGCCGAGATATGACAATCTTAACTATGTCCTGGCAAAAAGAGTAGTCGCCGAACTCTATCCAGGGATCCTGCCGGCCATGCCTCAAGCAGCCGGATTCTTGAACCGGTCTCATGGACAGAGGCTAATGTGGGGACAACGTCAAACTGTCTTCATGCAGAGGATACGGATGGGCTTTCCGCCACAAATTCTGAAGTGGAGAGCGCCATGAATCACCGGCGCCGACAGGCCGTACTTCTCGGTGCTATTTTTTCCGAGGAGGCGTTTAACGCCTTCAATTATGAATATATCCGTGGTGCATATATCTGGGCCGCTCAAGATGGACTTGCCAGAGCAACGGACCAGTATGCGAAGGATATACGGGTAAGAAAATTTGATAAGGATGTGTAGTAGTAGCCCCTGAGACTTGAAATAGTTGGCACAACTGATTTAAGGATCACTGTATGCATAGGTTCTTATAGATAAGAATAAACATTTATCTCAAGAGCTGGAGGAATGTAAGACCCAGCTGAAGGCCACTGCTGCCGAACAAGAGGATTCCAAAAAGGCCTCGTCTGGTAATACTTTCCTTCATACATGGATATGCAGGAATGGGTACCAGTTATGAATTCGGCATGGTTTATGCATCTAAGAAAAGATTCTGCAGACAATCCTGGAGAAAATCCGGAGACTGTGGGAGATAATGAGCAACATCTGTGAAGTCAGCTGAAGGCGGGGGAGCGCGTGCTGACGCAGACTATTCGGGAGAAAAATAAGCTCCAAGATGCCAATATCCGACTAAACATCAAACTGCCGGATGTTCGGGCTCAGCTTGCGGACTCCATGAAGGAGAACAGGAGGCTTCGACGTGACATCTATAGTAAGTGCTACAAACAAGCTGCAAAACAGTTTGGCAAGGAAGCGAACTAACAGAGTTGTGTCTGCAGGTATGCTGACGGGCCGTCTTGGAGAGGAGATGCCCGGATCCACAGGTGATTTGCTGCCGGATCTGTCACAACTACACGAGCGAGCTCGGCAGGTGATGCAGGGTATTTCCCAGGCCTTGTGGCCGTCTTCTTCCATGCCGGGAGGCAAGAGTGAGCTTGTAGAGATGCTCGAAGGAGCACGGCAACGCTTCCATTTATGGAAGATATCAGCTTGCCGACAAGGTGGGAGGGAAGCTTGGGCCATGGTGAAGACGCCATACGCCAAGGTTGACCCGAACCATATGGCCGAAGTCGGATCGGTGGGGTCAGATGGGCAAGAAATACCCGTTAGTCTGGTATATGACCAAGTAGCGTTAGCCGCAAAGTATTCCCAACATGATTTTAGACTAGACGGCCTGTTGGATGGTATAGAAGAAGAATATAGCCAGTCCAAGTGACTATGTAATTAAATGGACGTATCTAGTCCCTAGCCAGATTGAAAATCATTTGTTATGGAGGACCGTTTCGCTTTAGCCCCCGGACTCGACAGTCCGGGGTGTATCCGAATACCCTCGCAGTTATAAAAAACCGGGGTATGAGTGGAAACTAGGCGTAGGGGTCATAAGTGCGTGAATAGACAAGTACCCAACTAGTTATGTTATATTACATGGATAGTAAGAAACATCTTCCAGCAAGAATAGTTCCGTTAGGGGTTCCTTTCACTGGGTGCGCATGCATCGATGTGCATGTCTGAACTGCGAACAGAAACGCAGGAAACAAAACATCTGGGGATTTACGTTGTAATGAACGATAACATCTTTTGTTCACCAACCGAATATTCCCTTAAGAACGCTAGCTTTCGGCTTCACCCAGTCTGAGGTACACATCTGGCTCAACCGGCAGTAACAATCGCAGAGGTGCTCCCCTTATGCCCTAGCCGAATTAACGGGGATGTAGGGCATAAACACAAGAGCCAGGTAACCCAGCATGGCCAAAACTTAAGTCATATCGATGCATATAATGGTGAAGAAAAGGCACATATGGGAAGAAAAACGCATATGTGGCTGGCAAGAAGCCATGAAGTTAGTTATATTTAGCTTCCGAATAGGAAGCCGCCAGGTATAGTGTGCATGCATAGTGCGGCCGGAGCGATCGGGGCATCCGTACAGTTTTGCAAGGCTGTATGCAAAAATGGAAAAAGGGCGAGAAAGGAAGAAAGAGAACATAATTGAAGAAGAGGAGGTAAGGAGACGAACACTGAGTTCGGCACTAGGCGTAGAATCTTCGGAGTCTGGCCGCGTTCCATGGGTTCGGCTCAAGTCTGTTATCAGATGCACTGCGCAGACGGTACGCTCCTCCAGTGAGAACTTTATCAATGATGAAGGGACCTTCCCACTTGGGTTTGAGCTTGTCCTTCTTCTTCTCGGGGAGGCGTAGAACTAGTTCGCCGATGTTATAAGTTTTGGCCCATACTTCTCTGCTTTGATACCTTCGAGCCTGTTGCTGATAGAATGCGGAACGGGCTTTTGCGACGTCACGTTCCTCCTCCAAAGCATCTAAGTTGTCCTGCCAATCTAACTCGGCTTCCTTCTCTTCGTACATGCGCACACGAGGTGAGTCATGGATTATGTCACAGGGTAGTACTACTTCTGTGCCGTACACCATAAAAAATGGTGTGTATCCGGTGGTACGATTCAGCGTGGTCCGTAGCCCCTAGAGTACGGAGTCGAGCTCCTCGGCCCAATGTGTGTTTCATTCCTTCAGGGATCACACTAGTATGGGTTTAATGCCGCTCATGACGAGACCATTTGCACGTTCGACTTGACCATTTGTTTGGGGGTGATAGACAGAGGCGTACTCGAGCTTGATGCCCATTTTGTCGCACCAAGTTTTCACCTCATCGGCTATAAAATTCGAGCCATTGTTAGTGATGATGTTGTGGGGTACACCATAGCGGTGTACAACCCCTGATATGAAGTCTATCACTGGTCCGGATTCGGCCGGTTTAACTGGTTTGGCTTCTATCCATTTGGTGAACTTGTCCACCATGACCAATAAATATTTTTTCTTATGGCTTCCCCCTTTAAGGGGTCCCACCATGTCCAGCCCCCAGACCGCGAAGAGCCAAGTTATGGGGATTGTTTGGAGAGCGGTAGGGGGCATATGGTTCTGATTGGAAAATAGTTGGCAACCAACGCAATGTTGGACAAGGTCCTGTGCATCTTCCCGGGCTATCGGCCAGTAAAAACCTATCCGAAAGGCATTGCTTATGAGTGCCCAGGCTGCAGCGTGGTGCCCGCCGAGTCCGGCATGGATTTCGGCTAGGAGCTGCTGCCCTTCCTCCTTGGAGATGCATCGTTGGAGCACTCTGGTGGTGCTCTTCTTGTAGAGCTCTCCTGCATGGACTGTGTAGGCTTTAGAGCACCGCACAATACAATGTGCCTCATTTTGGTCTTCGGGGAGCTCTTGCCTATTTAGGTAGTCCAAGAAGGGCTCGGTCCACGGGGCGATGACAGCCATGATTTCATGGGTCGAAGGAGTTATTTCGATGGAAGAGCCTCTGATTACGTCAGATGGTTTGGAATCTGTGGTTGTGTTCGGAGTCGGACTATTATTTCCGGACTCCCCTTCCCATACCACGGACGGCTTGAACAGTCTTTCCAAGAAGGTATTAGGTGGGACGGGGTCACGTTTAGCGCCGATGCGGGCGAGGATATCGGCCGCTTGATTGTTTTCTCTGACCACATGGTGGAATTTGAGCCCCTCGAACCGAGCTGACATTTTAAGGACGGCATTGCGATAAGCTGCCATTTTCGGATCCTTGGCATCAAAGTCTCCATTTATCTGAGATATTGCGAGGTTCGAGTCCCCGCACACCTCGAGGCATTGGATGCCCATGGAGACTGCCATCCGAAGACCATGCAACAGAGCCTCGTATTCGGCTGCATTGTTGGAGTCTGTGTATAATATTTGGAGTACGTATTGGACCGTGTCTCCGGTGGGGGATGTCAGGACAACACCTGTGACACTCCAAAAAATTTATTTGGTTTTTATCAAAAGCTTTGTGGTTTTGAGGAGAGACTTTTGGTTTTTAAATTTTTTTTCTTTTTCAGAAAAACCTTCCTCTTAAAAACCTCCTTTTGCCTTGGCAGGGATTTTATTTCTTTCAAACTTTGGTGGTTGATCTTTTGCAAACTTCTTCTCTGTTGGTTCTCTCTCAAAATTATTTTTGGGAGTTTAATTTTTTCTTTTAAAAAGAAACTCCATGAAAATTTGGGATTTTCATATCTTTGAAGCCACCCTTGGCTTTGTATTTTTGCCCATGAGATAAAACCCCTCCAAAACCTCCCCTCCCCCTTGTGATCAACCTAAATTATCTGTCCCAACTAATCCAAACTGGTTTTGGATTTTTATTCTAATTATTTTTCCCCCAATTCAATTCTGAAAATTATTTGGAGCCTGAGAGATTTTCAAAGCAAGTGCCCTATTGCATTTGAGTTTTGACCTCAAACCAATTCTCCTGGATTGTCCTTAGCATCCATAACCCAGAACCATCTTGATCCACTCCTCCTCTTTTCAAAATTTTCAAAATTCAGTCTCTGCAAGTTTGGACCAGATTTGCCAAATTTGGTGAAATTCATATCTACACTCCTCCAAAAATTCCACCAAAAATCATGCAGCCTACTTGAGCAAGGAGAAGCCACTCCACCAAAAATCAGCTCAAGGAAAAATCACCAGAGGCCAATTTCATTCGGTCGGACACCTTGTGGGCACTGTTACTGTTCAAAGTTCAGAAAATTCAGTTTCAGTGTCATCTTCAGTTTCGACAGTTTCAGTCACGCGGCCACAGTGCACTTGGCACGTTGCTCGCGGCCTCGCTTGCTTGTCTGAAGCTTCACACGCGCACTTGGCGCGACCCTGGCGTCGGTGGCGCCCTGGCCCGCCTGCGCCGGCGTGTCTTGCGGCGGCCGGCTCCCCGTAACGGCTGACAGGGAGGAGAACGGCGGCGCAACGCCGTTCGGCACCGCCCAAATCCTTTGGTGGCTCCGCGTGGCCTTCTCCGTGCCAGCGCACGCATGCGGCACCGTCGCCGTGGCGCAGCACGCACGGAGTGCGCTCTCTGCCGCCAACGGGCCCGCGCCACCCCGTTCCGTCGAACTCGACCCAAACACCCAAACCCCGGCCAGTTTAACACTAAAACGGGCCCATTGAACCTCCGTGATGACGCTCGACTCCCTAACCACCCCGACCGAGCACTGCGCCACCGTAATCGCTCGCCGGAAATCTCCGTTCACGGCAACCGCCTCGGGCCGCCTATATAAAGGTGCCCCGAGCTCACCCTCGTGCACGCAGCATCACCACTCCTCACCAAAGCCCCGCCAGGCCACTAGGGGGACCTCGAGGAGGTCTCCTTCCCCAGCTCCGGCCGCCCCGATCCGCCTCGGCCTCCAGCTCGATTCACTTCGGTGAGGACACCTCCGGCGCCCAAACCTCGGCCGTAGCCCTCTCTTGCACCCAGTAGTATAACCCCCACCTCAATTTAATCTTTGCAGCCCTCTCCGACGAGCTCCATCCACGCCCGAACCACCGTCCGCCGGAGTTGAGACCGCCATCGACGTGGTGCTCACCGGCGACCAACACCACCTCCCACCGTTGCGGAAGGACACGGTGAGCACATTGGTAACCTCTGATCCCCATGCCTCGCCGTGGATCGCCGCCGGCGACCTCAGCAGCTCTCGGGCGCCGACGAGCCTCGTCCCTCCCATTTGAAAATTTAAACCTGACGGGTGGGACCCCACCGTCAGCCTCTCTGCTCTCTCTTTCGAACCATTTTCTGGAAGCGCCTTCGGGCAGAATGCGTTTTCTCTTCGGGCTGGCGTATTCGCTACCGAAGCGTTTTCTGTTTTTATAAACTAGCCCCTGGAAATCTTCTGTTTCATTACAGATAAGTCCCTGGACAAAAACCCTTATAACTTTTAATCAGAAAAGTATTTTTGATTGATTCTTTTTCTGTTCTCTTTAAAATTTTGTCTAGTTTTTTATCAGATTTATTTGAAAAATATTTGGTTTACCTTCTGTGCTCTCCTTGGTATTTACGTTAGCGCATGTATTTTCTTTAAACCGTAGATACCGAAGGAGGCGACGGAGCCGCGAACTTCACCGAGCTAGGCTCCGACTACTCTGAACCAGGCAAGCATGTTTGAACTTTTGATATGATGAGTGGCACGGCATGTTTTGCATTTAGTTAGTTTCATGGCATGTTGGTAAGCATACCGATGAACGTTATTTTATGTGATAATAAGGTGAGTGAGTTCAATGATCCATACGTGGATGAATGTGAATATGAATGGCCATGTGTTAGTATGAGGATGGGTACGATGGCAGTGTTGTAGCATGCCAGTCTTACGCCAGACTATGTGACTTCAGTGTCAAACCATATCGGTCCAGTACCTATCATTTCCTTCCTTGTACTACCACATGTTTTCCGCAAGGAATATGGTTTAGTAAGTTGCAAACCACTTTCGTGGTACACACCAAAGAGGAGAGGCCGTGATGATGGTTCCATGGCCCTGGATTAAAGCCAGTCATCCGGTCAGGGGGCATGGGTGTTTCCGGTTGGGACCGAGAGGGGGGCACCCCTTAGAGCGCGCGTATATAAATTTGATCCCATGCTATTCGAGATTGTGATCTCCCCGTCTCAAAAGTTTTTCTTGGACGATGACTAGGGTGATTGCTAGCATCGAGAGGTAGGATGGGTGTGTACCGGTTAGTTGTGTTTTCTTCCGAAATACCATAAACGGAACTAGTCCTTCGTGACTACGGAAATCCGTTGACTGTGGGAAAAATTTTGTACAAACTCTGCAGAGTCATATATTCCTCCAAATCATCTCTTCCATGTCAAGTTTCGTTCCATCTGATCCTAATCAATTGTCAGCTTTGATGACAGAGACTCCGGTGAATCGCATGAGTGCTAAGTCCGATTGAATGATTATCCCTGTGGATGGACTAACCCGTTTATTCTCATGGTTTGAATGTTTATTATGAGTATTGTTTACTGGTGAATTTAAAGCCCTTTCTGTGATGTCGCTCAGACGTCCGACTGTGGCATTTCTTTTAAAGCCCTTTCTGCGATGTCGCTCAGATGTCCGACTGTGGCATTTCTTTTAAAGCTCTTTCTGTGATGTCGCTCAGACGTCCAACTGTGGCATTTCTTTTAAAGCCCTTTCTGTGATGTCGCTCAGACGTCCGACTGTGGCATTTCTTTTAAAGCCCTTTCTGCGATGTCGCTCAGACGTCCGACCGTGGCATTTCTTTTAAAGCCCTTTCTGCGATGTCGCTCAGACATCCGACCGTGGCATTTCTTTTAAAGCCCTTTATGTGGTGTCGCTAAGATGCCCAACTGTGGCATCATTTCCTTATTTGTATTTGTTCACCTTTCGAGGCGTCGCTTCAGACACTCGATCGGTCCTTATTTATGCTCTGTGGGATTTCAGGCGGACTACCGCCGTTTCCCTTTTTAATTAACCTTTTTACTTACCCCGTTATGCTAATTTTATTTATTGTGCATTAAGGAATTAATCATGTTGCATCCATGCACGCATTTGTTATATCTTACGTCCGAACTGTCTTGCGAGTACTTTCAAAGTACTCACTGGCTTGTTGATTTGGCCAGATGCTGACGAAGGCGATCTCATGGATGAAGAGTTCGATAGCGAGTCCGACACTTAGAGGAGTCCTAGTCAGTCTCGTGCGACCCTGGATTTGGCCACTGTTTTATAACCGCTTCCGCTACCAAATAAATTTATCGAGCCTCACCTCGACGTTCGATGAAATGATATCCTTAGAGTCTTGTATTTCCCTTCCCGCTGTGCTTTTCCACCACCAACCTATCCATGAGTCAGTAGTATGTCTCCACACCACTATGTCCTGCCCGCCATTATGTATGATTATTGGCGTGCTTGTAATAATTTGGTTGAGCGACCGCAGTTCAACCCTGTAATATATTTTATGCTACTGGCTTATTGTATCAAGAAATTGTCTACCAGTGAGGAGGAATTCTCTCATACTGGACTCAAAAGACTGGTTTATCAATAAATATTTTTATTGGAATACCGGTCGTGACAAGCTTGGTACCAGAGCCAGGCTGACTGTAGGAAGCCACTAGGTGCGATCGCTAATTAGTTATTAGCATGACAGGGCTATTTTATGCTTTTGCAATTGTAGTCATTTTCTGTCAGTCAGCATAAATTTATGATCTGACCCTGCAGAATTTTGCCTACTTTTGTAGATGGCCGACGTCAGCTGCGAGTCTCAGACCTTCGCCAACGTGCCCGATGGGTTTGTCAAGCTTCTTTCTTTCATCGTTCAGGTCGTGATGGGGCCATCCGTGCGCCCAGTCTTCACACTCTACCAGCACCGAGTCAACGACAGTCTGACCATGCACCAGGCCGCGGTGCAGTTCAGGGGAGGGCGTGGTGAGTCCCGCCGCTTCCGGTTCGTGGGAAGAGCTATGCCTACGGAGAGGCATGCTATGGAGATGGCAGCCCGCGAGGCGATAGCTCGTCTCAGGGATGTCCTTCCCGTGATGAGGACTCGTCGTTACCGTTATCTTCCGTGCCATGTGCCTTACACCTGTCACTACGCATACTCCTGCCCCCGAGGAGAGCGAGACGAGGCTTTGGAGATGCTCCTTGAGTATCTCCGGGCCCTGGAGGCAGCCTTCGACAACCTGGTGGACGACTTCGTAGCTACCCGCATGGACTCAGTCCATGGCTGTGCTGCCAACTGGAGGGAGCTCCTACCCATCGCTCCGCCACCGACTTTTGTCTCGTCATCAGCATCTTTTACGCCTGCTCGTCGCCTGCCTTCTACCGAAGAATTTAACCAAGTCGTTGCACCCACTCCAGCGCGCACTACACCAACCTTCGCGCCCACTCCTGTACGTGTTGCTCCGCCCCTGGCAACCGCTCCGCCCGCTCTACGCAACACTACACGTATGGAGCCCATTAGCGAGGAGGTAGTCGAGTCCCCAACCTCGCTACGCCTCGCCCTCGGCAGGGCAAGGGAGATCGTCAACATCTCTGCCTGAGTACGCTTAGCTGCCGTGTATTGTACCGCTTTGTAAGATATGTGCATAGGATGTGAGAAGTAGCCTGTTTGCGCATCATGTAGGATCTGGAGAAGTGCACTAGCCTTAATAACATGTCAGGATTATGTACGCATATCCTGAGTGATGTACTGTATAATTACCGCCCGCGTGTAAGATATGTAATGAGCAGTCCTTCTCCGTGCGCAAGTCGATTTGTTTTTCTTAAGTAAGCTTGGGTATTTAATAATATCCGCCAGCTTTATGCATTTATGGTTTTATTTTTGCGACTCTTTCCGCTTTTCTTAAGAGTTTTACAAAAATACTTTTCCCAGAGTGAAAAATGTCTCATCCTTGGACACGTTCCGTGCCAAATCCACCAGAGGGAATTCATGATACTCAACCCAACAATGAGTTCACTCAGGGACAGTCAAGCCAACAAGGCAGTGAATCGGCACTTTCACAAATGTGCCGCCTTTATGAACAGAGTCAGCAACAACATCGCGAGATGATGAACCAAGTCATCAACATGGGGAATCATCATGGACAGTATCAGCAACATTCCAAGTTATCTGAGCTACAGAAGACACGTCCTCAGACATTTTCTCACACTGACAAGCCTCTTGAAGCCGAGGACTGGCTTCGAGATATGGAGAGGAAATTAATTATTGCAAAGTGTTCAGATCTCGAGAAAGTACTATATGCTCCACACTATCTCACAGGAGCAGCCGCATCGTGGTGGGAGAATTTTCTGCACATGCATCCCAACGAAAATGACATAACCTGGGATGATTTCAAGGAAGGTTTCCGTGGTGCACATATTCCTAAGAGTATTATGAAAATCAAGAAGAGAGAATTTGATGACCTCAAACAAAGGAACATGACAGTGTCAGATTACAACAGTCAATTTACCCTATTATCCCGCTACGCCAATGAGGAGTGTATGACTGAAATCAAGAAGATGGAGAAATTCCTTGACGGTCTAGCGCCCGCACTTAAATGCCAACTGGTCGTGCACACTTTTCCTGATTTTAAAACGCTGGTGGACAAGGCCATTACTCTGGAAAATGAGAGACGCAGTCTGGAAGATATCCGCAAGCGAAAAAGGGACCAGACTAATCACACTTGCAATCACCGAAGCAAGATAGATTTTAAAAGGGGTGGGACACCCAAATTCTCATCCAATGTCTCACGCCCAATCAAGAATTTTCATGCAAGGGACAAGGAATTCACCTATCGCCCCGGCGTTACCTGTTACGCTTGTGGAGAAGAAGGGCATTATGCCAAACAGTGCCCCAAGCCAAGGAACTCAACCCCAAAGCCGAACAACGGCGGCAATAATTCAGCGCCCAAGCGAAACAATTTCAATCCCAACAATAACCACAGGAAGGGTCATCTGAACCACGTAACCAAAGAGGAGGCACAAAATGCTCCGGATATCATACTCGGTACGTTTCCTGTCAACACAATACCTGCAATGGTTTTGTTTGATTCTGGAGCTTCTCACTCTTTTATCTCGAAAAGTTTTGCTTTGCAAAATAATTTTTCGATGCTTCCTTTGGAGAAATCCATAATAATCAAGTCCCCCGGGATTCAGCAAGTTTCTCAGAATTACTGTCAGAATGTGGTCATTGAGTTTGAAGGATTGGAGTTTTACGCAAATCTTATTGTATTGGAAAATAAAGGACTAGATGTCATCTTAGGGATGGATTGGCTAACCACCAATAAAGGTTTTATCGACTGTTTCAACAGGACCGTGATTCTCACACACCACCAAGGGAAGACAATAAGAGTATCAGCCAAGGAAGGAAAAAGACCCCGGCAACCGAGATTAAATAAGGTGGACGTTTCTGAGCTAAACAAGGTTCCAGTAGTGTGTGAATTTCCAGATGTATTCCCTGAAGAGCTGCCAGGCATGCCACCAGATCGAGAAATAGAATTCCGCATTGAGCTAGCACCAGGAACCACCCCCATATACAAGAAACCATACAGAATGGCACCATCCGAGTTGATCGAATTGAAGAAGCAAATAAAGGAATTACTGGATAAAGGATACATTCGGGCCAGCTCCTCACCTTGGGGATCACCAATTTTATTTGCCAAGAAGAAGGATGGAACGCTGAGATTGTGTATCGACTATCGAGCGCTTAACATGGTCACAGTCAAAAACAAATACCCGATGCCAAGGATAAACGATTTGTTTGATCAACTTGCTCAGGCCAAGGTATTCTCAAAAATTGACTTAAGGTCAGGATACCATCAATTGAAGGTACGAACGGAAGATATCCCCAAAACAGCCTTCACCTCCAGATATGGACTGTACGAGTTCACAGTGATGCCATTTGGATTAACCAACGCCCCGGCATATTTTGTTCACCTCATGAACAAAGTATTTATGAAGTTTATGGACAAATTCGTCGTAGTATTCATCGACGATATTCTGGTATACTCCAAAACACCAGAAGAGCACGCAGAACATCTCAGGATTGTACTAGGAGAGCTAAGGAAACACAAATTGTATGCCAAGTTCAGCAAATGCGAATTTTGGCTAAGACAAGTAGGTTTCCTAGGCCACGTACTGACTCAAGACGGTATAGCAGTGGACCCAGAGAAAGTCAAGGCCGTACTTGACTGGAAGTCACTAGCCAGCGTAACAGACATACGAAGTTTCTTGGGAATGGCAGGATATTACCGCAGATTTATTGAAGGATTTTCCACCATATCCAAGCCTATGACACAGTTACTCAAGAAAGATAAGAAGTTTGAATGGACAGAAGCCTGCGAGAAAAGTTTCCAAGAGCTAAAACGGAAATTAACAACAGCACCAGTATTAATTGTACCCGATATACACAAGAATTTTGAAGTATTTTGTGACGCATCCAGAAAGGGTCTCGGATGCGTGTCGATGCAAGAAGGCAAGGTTGTCGCCTACGCTTCAAGGCAACTTCGCAAACACGAGGAAAATTATCCCACTCATGATTTAGAAATGGCAGCAGTTATTCATGCACTCAAGGAATGGAGGCATTTTCTACTTGGAAATCGATGTGAGATATATACGGATCACAAAAGCCTCAAATACATTTTTACGCAGCCAGAACTAAATTTACGGCAACGCCGCTGGTTAGAATTGGTAAAGGATTACGATGTTGGTATCCACTACCATCCAGGGAAAGCAAACATAGTGGCCGATGCCCTGAGTCGGAACCCCAGCTCCGACAGGAACTATCTGCACAGCTTGAGGCCCGAATTCCATGAAGAATTTGTCAAGCTCAACTTGATAATGGTAGCAGAAGGCACCATATCAAACTTGGAAATACAACCACACCTTGTGGAGAAAATTAAAAAGGCTCAGTCCGGTCACCCCAGCATTGAAGGAATTAAAAGGAAGTTGAGTATGGGCAAGGCCTCGGAATTCGTCATAGACAATGAAGGAATATTATGGTACGGAGAAAGGCTATGCATGCCAAACATAGAAGACCTTAAACAGCAAGTTTTAACTGAAGCACACACCACTCCATATTCGATCCACCCTGGAGGAACCAAAATGTATAAGGATATTCAGGAAAGATTTTGGTGGCACGGTATGAAGAGGGACATAGCCGCTTTCATTGCATGTTGCGACTCATGTCAACGCATAAAAGCCGAACATCAGAGACCAGCCGGACTACTGCAACCTAACAAAATACCTGAGTGGAAATGGGATGAAATAGGGATGGATTTTATTGTCGGATTACCTCGGTCACGACACGGGAATGATGCCATATGGGTCATCACTGACAGGTTGACCAAAGTAGCACACTTTATTCCAGTAAAGACAACCTACACCACTCAGAGGCTTGCCAGGATTTATCTTTCCCGCATAGTCTATCTGCACGGTGTCCCGCAGACTATAATTTCCGACAGAGGCACTCAGTTCGTCTCAAGATTTTGGGAGCAATTACAACAGGCTCTGGGAACCCTACTAGCCTTCAGTACCGCATACCATTCACAGACTGATGGACAAACAGAACGCGTAAACCAGGTTTTAGAAGACATGCTGAGAGCATGTGTCCTCACCTATGGAACCAGTTGGGAGGACAGCCTGCCATATGCCGAGTTCGCATACAACAACAGTTACCAGACCAGCCTGCAAATGGCTCCTTTCGAAGCCCTATACGGAAGGAGATGTCGTACCCCGTTAAATTGGTCAGAGACCGGAGACAGCCGCATCTTCGGACCAGATATGCTCAGAGAAGCCGAGGAAAAAGTCAAGCTAATCAGGGACCGACTTAAGACCGCTCAAAGTCGACAGAAAAGTTATTATGACCAGAAACATCGTAGGGTCAGCTTCGAACCCGGTGAATTCGTATACTTGAGAGTATCCCCGATGAGAGGATTGCAACGGTTTAAGATTAAAGGAAAATTAGCACCAAGATTCATTGGACCATTTTGCATAGTGGCACGAAGAGGCACTGTAGCCTACCAGCCAGACTTACCCGAAGACTTGTCCGACATTCACGACGTGTTCCACGTCTCTCAGTTAAGGAAGTGCGTAAGCAACCCAGAGAAACAAGTAGCTCATGAGAACATTGACGTACAGCCAGACCTCACTTATCGAGAACGTCCCATAAGAATATTAGAGGAGTCTGAAAGGAGCACCCGACAGAAAACCATCAAGTTTTTCAAAGTCCAGTGGAGCAATCACACCGACAGTGAAGCAACTTGGGAAAGCGAGGATTTTCTTCGGACAGAGCATCCACACTTATTTAAGGATCAGCTGAAATCTCGGGGACGAGATTTTTCCTAAGGGGGTAGGTATTGTGACACTCCAAAAATTTTATTTGGTTTTTATCAAAAGCTTTGTGGTTTTGAGGAGAGACTTTTGGTTTTTAAATTTTTTTTCTTTTTCAGAAAAACCTTCCTCTTAAAAACCTCCTTTTGCCTTGGCAGGGATTTTATTTCTTTCAAACTTTGGTGGTTGATCTTTTGCAAACTTCTTCTCTGTTGGTTCTCTCTCAAAATTATTTTTGGGAGTTTAATTTTTTCTTTTAAAAAGAAACTCCATGAAAATTTGGGATTTTCATATCTTTGAAGCCACCCTTGGCTTTGTATTTTTGCCCATGAGATAAAACCCCTCCAAAACCTCCCCTCCCCCTTGTGATCAACCTAAATTATCTGTCCCAACTAATCCAAACTGGTTTTGGATTTTTATTCTAATTATTTTTCCCCCAATTCAATTCTGAAAATTATTTGGAGCCTGAGAGATTTTCAAAGCAAGTTCCCTATTGCATTTGAGTTTTGACCTCAAACCAATTCTCCTGGATTGTCCTTAGCATCCATAACCCAGAACCATCTTGATCCACTCCTCCTCTTTTCAAAATTTTCAAAATTCGGTCTCTGCAAGTTTGGACCAGATTTGCCAAATTTGGTGAAATTCATATCTACACTCCTCCAAAAATTCCACCAAAAATCATGCAGCCTACTTGAGCAAGGAGAAGCCACTCCACCAAAAATCAGCTCAAGGAAAAATCACCAGAGGCCAATTTCATTCGGTCGAACACCTTGTGGGCACTGTTACTGGTCAAAGTTCAGAAAATTCAGTTTCAGTGTCATCTTCAGTTTCGACAGTTTCAGTCACGCGGCCACAGTGCACTTGGCACGTTGGTCGCGGCCTCGCTTGCTTGTCCGAAGCTTCACACGCGCACTTGGCGCGACCCTGGCGTCGGTGGCGCCCTGGCCCGCCTGCGCCGGCGTGTCTTGCGGCGGCCGGCTCCCCGTAACGGCCGACAGGGAGGAGAACGGCGGCGCAACGCCGTTCGGCACCGCCCAAATCCTCTGGTGGCTCCGCGTGGCCTTCTCCGTGCCAGCGCACGCATGCGGCACCGTCGCCGTGGCGCAGCATGCACGGAGCGCGCTCTCTGCCGCCGACGGGCCCGCGCCACCCCGTTCCGTCGAACTCGACCCAAACACCCAAACCCCGGCCAGTTTAACACTAAAACGGGCCCATTGAACCTCCGTGATGACGCTCGACTCCCTAACCACCCCGACCGAGCACTGCGCCACCGTAATCGCTCGCCGAAATCTCCGTTCACGGCAACCGCCTCGGGCCGCCTATATAAAGGTGCCCCGAGCTCACCCTCGTGCACGCAGCATCACCACTCCTCACCAAAGCCCCGCCAGGCCACTAGGGGGACCTCGAGGAGGTCTCCTTCCCCAGCTCCGGCCGCCCCGATCCGCCTCGGCCTCCATCTCGATTCACTTTGGTGAGGCCACCTCCGGCGCCCAAACCTCGGCCGTAGCCCTCTCTTGCACCCAGTAGTATAACCCCCACCTCAATTTAATCTTTGCAGCCCTCTCCGACGAGCTCCATCCACGCCCGAACCACCGTCCGCCCGAGTTGAGACCGCCGTCGACGTGGTGCTCACCGGCGACCAACACCACCTCCCACCGTTGCGGAAGGACACGGTGAGCACATTGGTAACCTCTGATCCCCATGCCTCGCCGTGGATCGCCGCTGGCGACCTCAGCAGCTCTCGGGCGCCGACGAGCCTCGTCCCTCCCATTTGAAAATTTAAACCTGACGGGTGGGACCCCACCGTCAGCCTCTCTGCTCTCTCTTTCGAACCGTTTTCTGGAAGCGCCTTCGGGCAGAATGCGTTTTCTCTTCGGGCTGGCGTATTCGCTACCGAAGCGTTTTCTGTTTTTATAAACTAGCCCCTGGAAATCTTCTGTTTCATTACAGATAAGTCCCTGGACAAAAACCCTTATAAATTTTAATGAGAAAAGTATTTTTGATTGATTCTTTTTCTGTTCTCTTTAAAATTTTGTCTAGTTTTTTATCAGATTTATTTGAAAAATATTTGGTTTACCTTCTGTGCTCTCCTTGGTATTTACGTTAGCGCATGTATTTTCTTTAAACCGTAGATACCGAAGGAGGTGACGGAGCCGCGAACTTCACCGAGCTAGGCTCCGACTACTCTGAACCAGGCAAGCATGTTTGAACTTCTGATATGATGAGTGGCTCGGCATGTTTTGCATTTAGTTAGTTTCATGGCATGTTGGTAAGCATACCGATGAACGTTATTTTATGTGATAATAAGGTGAGTGAGTTCAATGATCCATACGTGGATGAATGTGAATATGAATGGCCATGTGTTGGTATGAGGATGGGTACGATGGCAGTGTTGTAGCATGCCAGTCTTACGCCAGACTATGTGACTTCAGTGTCAAACCATATCGGTCCAGTACCTATCATTTCCTTCCTTGTACTACCACATGTTTTCCACAAGGAATATGGTTTAGTAAGTTGCAAACCACTTTCGTGGTACACACCAAAGAGGAGAGGCCGTGATGATGGTTCCATGGCCCTGGATTAAAGCCAGTCATCCGGTCAGGGGGCATGGGTGTTTCCGGTTGGGACCGAGAGGGGGGCACCCCTTAGAGCGCGCGTATATAAATTTGATCCCATGCTATTCGAGATTGTGATCTCCCCGTCTCAAAAGTTTTTCTTGGACGATGACTAGGGTGATTCCTAGCATCGAGAGGTAGGATGGGTGTGTACCGGTTAGTTGTGTTTTCTTCCGAAATACCATAAACGGAACTAGTCCTTCGTGACTACGGAAATCCGTTGACTGTGGGAAAAATTTTGTACAAACTCTGCAGAGTCATATATTCCTCCAAATCATCTCTTCCATGTCAAGTTTCGTTCCATCTGATCCTAATCAATTGTCAGCTTTGATGACAGAGACTCCGGTGAATCGCATGAGTGCTAAGTCCGATTGAATGATTATCCATGTGGATGGACTAACCCGTTTATTCTCATGGTTTGAATGTTTATTATGAGTATTGTTTACTGGTGAATTTAAAGCCCTTTCTGTGATGTCGCTCAGACGTCCGACTGTGGCATTTCTTTTAAAGCCCTTTCTGCGATGTCGCTCAGACGTCCGACTGTGGCATTGCTTTTAAAGCCCTTTCTATGATGTCGCTCAGACGTCCAACTGTGGCATTTCTTTTAAAGCCCTTTCTGTGATGTTGCTCAGACGTCCGACTGTGGCATTTCTTTTAAAGCCCTTTCTGCGATGTCGCTCAGACATCCGACCGTGGCATTTCTTTTAAAGCCCTTTATGTGGTGTCGCTAAGATGCCCGACTGTGGCATCATTTCTTTATTTGTATTTGTTCACC
>NC_041389.1:525539503-525556824 GCF_002162155.2 Triticum dicoccoides | reverse complement strand
CCGACTGTGGCATTGCTTTTAAAGCCCTTTCTATGATGTCGCTCAGACGTCCAACTGTGGCATTTCTTTTAAAGCCCTTTCTGTGATGTTGCTCAGACGTCCGACTGTGGCATTTCTTTTAAAGCCCTTTCTGCGATGTCGCTCAGATGTCCGACTGTGGCATTTCTTTTAAAGCCCTTTCTGCGATGTCGCTCAGACATCCGACCGTGGCATTTCTTTTAAAGCCCTTTATGTGGTGTCGCTAAGATGCCCGACTGTGGCATCATTTCTTTATTTGTATTTGTTCACCTTTCGAGGCGTCGCTTCAGACACTCGATCGGTCCTTATTTATGCTCTGTGGGGTTTCAGGCGGACTACCGCCGTTTCCCTTTTTACTTAACCTTTTTACTTACCCCGTTATGCTAATTTTATTTATTGTGCATTAAGGAATTAATCATGTTGCATCCATGCACGCATTTGTTATATCTTACGTCCGAACTGTCTTGCGAGTACTTTCAGAGTACTCACTGGCTTGTTGATTTGGCCAGATGCTGACGAAGGCGATCTCATGGATGAAGAGTTCGATAGCGAGTCCGACACTTAGAGGAGTCCCAGTCAGTCTCGTGCGACCCTGGATTTGGCCACTGTTTTATAACCGCTTCCGCTACCAAATAAATTTATCGAGCCTCACCTCGACGTTCGATGAAATGATATCCTTAGAGTCTTGTATTTCCCTTCCCGCTGTGCTTTTCCACCACCAACCTATCCATGAGTCAGTAGTATGTCTCCACACCACTGTGTCCTGCCCGCCATTATGTATGATTATTGGCGTGCTTGTAATAATTTGGTTGAGCGACCGCAGTTCAACCCTGTAATATATTTTATGCTACTGGCTTATTGTATCAAGAAATTGTCTACCAGTGAGGAGGAATTCTCTCATACTGGACTCAAAAGACTGGTTTATCAATAAATATTTTTATTGGAATACCGGTCGTGACAACACCCGCTCCCAATCCGGCCAGCATTTTAGAGTCGTCGAAGTGCATGATCCAATTTGAGTACGCACCGTACTCTTTAGGGAGTTCGGCTTCTGTCCATCCGGCGACGAAGTCAGCCAGCACTTGCGACTTAATGGCCCGCTGTGGTTTGTATGTTATGTCGAACGGAAGGAGCTCAATAGCCCATTTAGCAATTCGGCCTGTTGCGTCGCGGTTATTTATTATGTCATTGAGTGGTACTTCGGAGGCCACCGTGATTGAACACTCTTGAAAGTAGTGTTGTAGTTTCCGGGATGCCATGAAGACCGTGTATTCTATCTTTTGATAGTGTGGGTACCGAGATTTGCATGGAGTGAGGACAGTGGACACGTAATATACCGGCTTTTGGAGCGAGAACTTGTGTCCATCTGCTTCTCGTTCGACGACGAGCACTGTGCTTACAACTTGGTTTGTCGCGGCTATGTATAATAGCATGGGCTCACCAGTATTTGGCACGGTCAGGACTGGGTTTGTGGCCAAGAGTGCCTTTATTTCTTCCAGTCCGGCCGTGGCTGCATCCATCCACTCGAAGTGTTCGGTGTGTCGAAGAAGGCGATAGAGGGGCTGTGCCTTTTCTCCTAAGCGGGAGATAAAGCGGCTTAAGGCAGCCACACATCCAGTTAGTTTCTGGATCTGCTTGAGGTCTGTTCGGATAGCCAACTATGACAGAGCTCGGATTTTTGCCGGATCTGCTTCAATTCCTCTATTGGAAACGATGAAGTGGAGCAATTTCCTGGAGGGTACACCGAAGACACATTTCTCTGGGTTGAGCTTGATGTCGTATGTTCGGAGATTGTCGACCGTAAGCCTCAAGTCATCTATTAAAGTTTCAACGTGTCTTGTTTTGATGACCACGTCGTCTACGTAGGCCTCTACTGTCTTGCCGATTTGTTTTTCCATGCATGTCTGAATCATGCATTGATACGTTGCGCCGGCGTTTTTGAGCCCGAAAGGCATGGTGTTGAAACAGAAGGGGTCGTACAGCGTAATGAAGGCCGTTGCGGCCTGGTCGGACTCTGCCATCTTAATTTGATGGTATCCGGAGTATGCTTCGAGGAAACACAATGAGTCGTGTCCTGTAGTGGCGTCGATGATTTGATCAATGCGGGGGAGGGGGAAGGGATCCTTAGGGAAAGCTTTATTGAGGTCCTTGAAATCGACACATAGTCGCCAGGATTTGTCATTCTTTGGTACCATTACCAAGTTTTCTAGCCAATCTGGATGTTTGATGTCTCTGATGAATCCGACCTCGAGTAGCTTGGCTAGCTCTTCTCCCATGGCTTACCACTTAGGCTTTGAGAAGCGCCTAAGAGTCTGCTTGACTGGCTTGTATCCTTTCAATATGTTGAGGCTGTGTTCGGCCAGCCTGCGTGGGATGCCCGGCATGTCTGAAGGGTGCCAGGCGAAGATATCCCAGTTCTCACATAGGAAATCTCGCAGTGCGGCGTCTATTGTGGGGTTCAACTGTGTTCCAATGGAAGTTGTCTTTGTAGGGTCCGTTAGGTGGACCTGGAATTTGACTATCTCGTCCGTGGGTTTGAAGGAGGTGGACTTAGGTCGCTTGTCGAGTATCACATCATCTCTGTCCACTGTTGCTCGCAGTGCTGTCAGTTCTTCGGCCGCGAGGGCTTTTGATAATGCCTCCAGGGCGAGGGCGGTGGTTTTATTTTCAGCACGGAGTGTGACGTCTGGATCACTAGCTAGAGTGATGATTCCATTGGGCCCGTAATGGGGTATAGCCTGGAAACTCGTGAATGCGTCCCGCCCTAAGAGGGCGTGGTATCCGCTGCTGAACGGGGCCAGTTGGAATGTAATTTCTTCGGACCTGTAATTCTCCTGCGTGCCGAATACCACATCCAGTGTGATTTTTCCCGCGCATCGCGCCTCCCGACTAGGCATGATTCCCCTGAAGGTCGTGCTGCTTTGCTCAATGCGGCTCTTATCAATTTCCATCTTGTTAAGGGTTTCCTCGTAGATGAGGTTTATCCACTTCCATCCATGAGCACTTTAGTGAGCCTGAAGCCATCCACGATTGGACTAAGGACCAAAGCGGCTGGTGCCCGGACTATTCGGAATTGAGGTTCATCACTGGCATTGTAAGTTATAGCCGTGTCGTTCCATGGGTTTATTGTTGCCACATGGCAGAGTTCGGCGAGGCTGCGATGAGCTCGCTTGCGCCCATTATTTGAGGCGAAAGTCTCGAAGACTGTAAATACCGTATTGTTGTTTCCGGCGGGATGTTGCTCTGCTGTATGGTTTAAGAGCAGATCCTCGCTGCTCTTTTCTACCTGTCGGAGTATCCAACATGCTCTAAGGCTATGAGTTGGTGTGGTATCCGGAGTGCTGTGAATTTTGCATGGCCCATCGAGCCATTCCTCCAATACAGTTCCACGCCTTGTGTCAGGCTTTGGTTTTTTGGTAATTGAATCGGGTAACTTACGAGAGTTTGCCCTTTTAGTTCGGACAGAGGGTTTAGTGAGAGCCGGATTGTCCCAGAAGTTTGTTTGGGTTTTCCAAGCACTTTCCATTGCGTAGTATTTCTGCTCTATGGCCGCTAAGTCAGCAAAGCGTACTATGTCACGGTGACTTATAGCATTGAGGATCCCTTTGTCCGTGCAATTTTTGCAAAAGAGGGAGATTGCCTCTTCCTCGCGACAGTCCTTGACACTGTTTATCAGAAGGAGGAATCTGGCCCAGTAGTGATGTACTGTCTCTTGGGGCTCTTGTCTAATATACGAGAGATTGAATAAATTTGGGTGGGTGGGTGGGTGGTTTCAAATCCGAATCCTGACCCAATCTGAGACCCAGGGGTAAAGAAGCTTCCGAGCTTAAAGGCTCGGGCTCTGGGATGTTACCCAATTTCTTCGGCCCACCGCCCGATTCTGGATTCGGGGTTTGGGTCATGTCCTCCCGCGAGCTGGTGTCCGGCTCAGGGAGCTCGGAAATCCGGACATAGTTCATCCTCAAAATAGAGGGAGAACTTGTATGATGCTCTTCCACTACCGCTATCTCATGGGTGACCGGCGGAGAATAAATCTCCCTTTGGTAGGGTTTAAGCCCGATTCGATCATAGTCCGTAGTGATGCCTAGGGTGGCGATGCGATCCAAGAGCTCGTTAAGGGAAGACAGTTCCATTGGATCCATCTGTTCGGCGAGTTCCGAATCGACGTGGAGGCTATTTTTGATGACCTGAGAAGTCATCGTCGGCACGACAGCCGATCGGGCGGTTATGACGAGACCGCCCAGCTGGAGAGTTTGGCCCGGGGCTAGAGCTCCCCCAGAGATGATGTTGTCCTTGACAATGAGACGAGCCATCAAGCCTTATCGTGGCGACACAGAGGAGCTCTCAATGAAAGCACCAACATCGGTGTCAAAACCGGCGGATCTCGGGTAGGGGGTCCCAAACTGTGCGTCTAAGGCTAATGATAAAAGGAGACTGGGGACACAATGTTTACCCAGGTTCAGGCCCTCTCGATGGAGGTAAAACCCTACTTCCTGCTTGATTGATCTTGATGATTTAAGTATTACAAGAGTTGATCTACCACAAGATCGTAGAGGCTAAACCCTAGAAGCTAGCCTATGGTATGATTGTTGTTGTGTCCTACGGACTAAACCCTCCGGTTTATATAGACACTGGAGGGTGCTAGGGTTACACAGAGTCGGTTACAGAGAAGGAGATCTATTATCCGGATCGCCAAGCTTGCCTTCCACGCAAAGGTGAGTTCCATCCGAACACGGGGCGAAGTCTTCAATCTTGTATCTTCATAGTCCAACAGTCCGGCCAAAGTATATAGTCCGGCTGTCCGGATACCCCTTATCTAGGACTCCCTCAGCGGCGCCATCAAGGTGGACGACGGCGGGGATGAATCGAGAGGACGGAATGCAAGGGTCCCGGTCCGAATCCGTGGATGAGAGAGGTCGATCTCTTGTAATGGACGGCGGCGTCGGGGTATCAGCTCCGGCATGGTGGAGGAGGGCGGCGGTGGATGGGGTGGCGGACGGCGGCGGACGGATGAGGCTGGTGTGGTGAGGGTATTTTGGCGCCCATGGTGTACAAATGGGGAAAAGGGAGGTAGAGAGGAAGGGGGGAACCATGTATTCAAGGCGCGCTTGTCTCAAATGCGAGGAAATTTACAAACTTAGCCCCCGTTTCAAATTTCCTACATCACAGCAATATTAGTTGGTTGGGAATAGGACGGTAATCTCGCAGACACCGAATATTTGCCGACGAGTGTTTGTTTTTGGTGCTCACCGTGTATGAATATGAATCGGAGAGGGAGTCGATTTCGGCCGAGGACACACTGTGTTATGGCGCCCACCGTGTATGAATCCGGGTGAGAGGCGGTTATGTCAAGTTTGGGTGAAATTACAAACCTACCCCTATCGATACCTATAGAAATCTAGCAGATAGGCTTTGCTTGGCAGGCATAGGCAGTAGTAATTTCCATCTCGCAGATTATGGTTTCGGGCGGTTACTGCAACTTTCCCCGCTTCGTTCAAATTTTGCAGAGTGCACGTTTACCGTGCAAACTCAATTCGAATCCCGTTTGCATTCTATTTTTTTCGGGCGGGATCCATTTTCAATTGGAATTAAATTCTATATACATCATTTTTTATATATACTTTCAAAAGCACAACAAAGAATTATGCTCCTTTATATGTATAATACGATTTACAAATACAATGATCTCAAAATCTTAAGGCTGAATTAAAAAAATTAACCAAATTATGTTCTACTAAAATGTATGGATCAATAATATCTACATATTAAATGACATAGATGTGCGTGAATTCATATGAGTATGCATGGTTGAGAGATCAATTTTGGTTCAAGTATGGATTACATGTATCATCATCTCGAATTCAAATATTTGAATCCCTTTTATGTTCACTCCTTTCACGCCCATCTCTCTCGCATGCATTCTCCTTCATGTAGCTATCACTCTCTTTTCTCCAACTCACCCGCACACTCACTTCATGTTTCTCCTATCCTCGCAAACATGGTATCTCGACGTCTCCCTTGAGAAGTGTCACACTCTCCCTATCATTATACATTACACGGTTTTCATTATCTCTCATGTCTCTATTGTTCTCTGGTATCACTCGGTACCTAAGCTTTCTTTTTCACCGCCACACACACAGTCTCCACTCGTCTTTCACTTTGTCTTTCTCTCTATGGGATTCTTTCACACACCCTATATGTCTCTAGATATGACTCATACCACTAAAATTACTCTCTCTTTCTCTCTCTCTCTCTCTCTCTCTCTCTCTCTCTCTCTCTCTCTCTCTCTCTCTCTCCTGTAGACACAACATTTGTTGCGGTCTCCTTTTTGTCTCCATCCCAGACTGACATTATTCATTTGTTTACCAATCAGACAACCCCCCCTCTCTCACAGACACACACACACACAACTCCTGCTTCCACTCCCCTTTCCGACTACCGTTTCTCTCTCTCTCACACACAAAACTCTCGCTTTCGCACCCCGACTCGTATTTCTCTCACAAACATTTATCGACTAGCCTCTAGATAGGTTTTTACACCCACACACTCGTGCTTCCACTCCCCTTCCCGACTGACGTCTCTCTCGCACACACACAAAACTCTCGCTTTCGCACCCTGACTCGTATTTCTCTCACAAACATTTATCGACTAGCCTCTAGATAGGTTTATACACCCGCACACTCGTGCTTCCACTATCGCATACATGTCTCTCTCCCGTTCCTTGTATCTAAGTAGATTTTTCTTCCCTTCTTGAGACACGCCCTCTCGATCGTGCACACACACACTATCGCCTCATTTTAAGCTGATACCTATCGCGCACACACTCCTTGTGTCTTTGTCACACAAGCACTCCGTCATCCTCCACTCTCCCTCTCTCTCACACACACATGGGCTTTTTGCAACAACTAGCAAGATGCCCATGCGTTGCACGGAACATCAAGATGCATTTGTATGAGTAGTTTATCTTGTGGGGGAAAAGGATGAACGGGGGAAGGACTTACTTGCAAATGTGGAGAGGGGTGTGGGTATCTTTTTGCAAAATTGCCATAGTTTCCTTCCTATCCGTCAGATATAGATCGAATGGCCTATATTGCAGGATGGCAGGCACACGATCATGACCGACAATGCTTTTTATAAGAATAGGGATAAAAAACAGAGTTGGTGATGATGGTGGGACTGTCATCCTGCAGTGTAGGTTGTCCTATTTATATCTGACGGATAGGATGGAAAATATGACAATTTACCCGCACTCCTCACCACATTTGCAGATAAGGCCTTCCCTTGTTCATCCTTTTCTCCCACAAGATCTTGATGTTCCGTGCAACGCACGGGCATCTTGCAAGTAAGAGTAGAAATTAGACATATACCACTTCTCGAATCTTGAAACCAACAACATTCCTCCCTTATGTCATCAAAACTGCCAAAGGAATATATTTTGAGTGAAACATAACATACTTTTAGTGATATACGTATTTAAAAACTAGACTTTTTTTCTAGCAAATCAGTGAATATGTATTAATCTACTGTGATCGTGTGGCAACACATTGGCACATTGCTAGTAGTTATTATAATTTTTTGGACACCAGACAAACAGTGGAGTACATATACGAAGAGAAGAGGCACACGCACGCAGTCGGACTCTCGCTGTCTCGCACACATGAGTGTTACATAAAGGCGATGTTAACAAATAAACCCTAAAACCCTAGGTGCACGACTGCTCCATTCGCGGGTACCGGGTACGTGGTGGAGCAACTTTGTAGGAATAGTCAGCTCGCATTATAATTTAATCCGTAGGAGTTGATGGTCGGGACCACAGGTGAACGACTTGGAGGCGGTGGCTCGCCAGTTGCCACAGATCGAGTAGCCACATTTAAAATATCATTTTGTTTAGCGAGGTTAAGTGTTCCAAATTTCAATGGCGCGTTATAAGTACTAAGTAGTTTTTAGAATGATTGGTATGGAGCGAAAATGGAATTCATAGTACTACGTACCTCCTTGGCGTATGGTTCTATGGGTTTATGTTGCGAGATGTTGAACCTGGTAGTTCTAGGGCAAATACTATGGTTTAGATTTAGATGCTGGTTTTTAGTAATGAAAATCGGAAGGGGAAACCCTTCTTTGATTTTTAAAAAATACTACCTCCATTCTGGTTTACTAGTCCCCATCGTATTTTCGGTCAAAGGTTGTCCACGAATTTTACTTGTAAAATGTGAATGGAAAATGAGATTTTGTTATACCCAAACAAAAAAGGACTGGAGGGAGTGATTTCTCTGACACGTACGCGACCTCTCATAGCGCAGGCATTGAACCGATGCACCGGCCAAGAGGGCCCCACTCGCTGCAGGCCCGGCTGAGCACGCCTCCTCGCCGCGTGCAACCAGCTTAAGACTGCCCCGCCTGCCTTCATTGAATCCGCGTGTGTACTGGCAACACGTCCTTCCGCGAGCCGGTAGGCATTTTAGAACACAAAAAATGACTAAAATATAATTAACTTACGCATGGTCTTGACTTTTGTGCTCGCACTAGTAGCAGGAACTAGTAGAGGTTTTTCTTTATCTATAATTCTCCTCACATTTTTTTGGCTTTGAAGTGAATCATGGTTGTGGACATTATGTATGAATGTGCAGATATCTGTGAACATGAGTTTGATGTGGAAGTTGAACTTGGAATGTCGGGCTTGCGCATGAACTATACCATGTCCAATGCTTTGTTTGTTATTGTTTGGAAAGTAATTTCTGTTATTACATGACCCGAAAAATATATTTTGTGCCACATCAGTAGATGCACGGACATCACAACAGGCATGCTGACGGGTTAAACATTTGAACCTAGCTATTATGAAGGAAATTTTCTATTGACAACAGTTTTAGATAGCAGGAGACGCCTAGCCTGCTCTGCCTCTGCTAGCTTATTTCTGGCTTCTTCCATCTCTTCTTTGGCTTGGGTGAAGAGAGAATCTGATTGCTCTTTTCGCTTCTTCAGGAACTCAACTACATTCTCAAGGGCTGCTGCATGCTTTCTTTCAGCCTTTACTAGAGCCACGAGGACACGAACAGCTGACGACTCCACCTGGCTTGTGTGTAATCTAGCATCATCTGGGAATTTGCACCTTGTGTCTAATCCAGCATCATTAGGGAACTGGCACCTTGTGTGTAATCCGGCCTCATTTTGGAAACATGATCTCAAGGTTGACCATACTTCCCTCCTCGCAGGAACTACATCCTGACATGAAGTTACTTCTTTTTTAGATCAATACTCAGAGCAACCCAGATCCATTTAGTAGAAGCCAGATAAACAGAACTCGAAGAAGTGAATTCAAAAGGAAAAAAAATAGACTACAAGGTGAGAACACCCACTTCCTACATCAAGCTAAAAATGAAAGCATTAGGACGATTAAGACTCTTCTTATTACACATCGAAGAACACCAGGCTTAAGAGAAACGGAAACTACAACATATACACATCAAAGAACATGAGGCTAAACGAAAGTAATTGAAAGGGTGTTACTTACCAAAGCTCGTTTTACAGGTCCGGTGCAGCTCCTCTTTAACTTGCCATGCTCCTTGAAGATGTCCCCTATATCCCGTGTTTGGTCTTCATTGCTACTCTGCATGTTCACACTCGTGGTTTTAAAATCTCAACATGACAAGAAAAATATACTACTAGTAATACTCACGCATCTTGTGGGCAACATTAAAGCACTCGTCTGCCATCTTAGAGCAAGTCCAATAGAGCTGAGTCAGCGGGCTATAAGAAATAAACTAGTATATTTCTGCTTAGTTGGAGGAAAGAGAAGAGGAGAGAGAAGGTAAGTGGGCTCTTCGTGAAGAGCCAGCTCTAGCACGTGCTCCTAGGCACTTTGTGAGAATGAAAGGTGGGTCACATAATAAAAAAGTAGTACACTCTTTTAATCTACTCTTGTACATGTTGGCTATAAGATAGGTTGTAGATGACATGGCACTGGCTTATAGCCAGCAGCTGGCTATACTATTAACCATGCTCTTAGAGCATCTCCAATAGAATCGCAACGTGCGGCGCTTTAAAAAACGTTTACAGTGCTGAGATCGAGAAGTAGAGATACTAGAGAGTAGAGGATAGTTCTCAGCATTGATAGATAAAAAAAATAGATAATTCAACTACTCCTCGTCGTCCGACTCCTCCTCGGTGATGTCCTCCTCCGACGTCTGACTGTAGGCGTGAAGATACCAATCGTCATCGGATTCCCAGGGCGACACTGCTCCTAGCCTCATGTTGAATTGAGCGTCCTCTTTTCGCCTATGCTTGTCCTCGCGATAGGCGGCACGCTCCACCCTCGTCTTATCCCTCTCCGACCTCATTTGCGCGTAGAACTCGCGCTCGTTGATGATGTCCTGCGAGAAGTGTTGGCACCACAACGCCATGGCTTGCACGTCAATCTCGGCGATGCCGATACGGTGCTCCCGCTCCGGTTGTCGCGACGATCCTCGTCGGTGCTAAGCCGCGGCAGAAGCGCGAGCTCCTGCGCCCGCTCTCGTCGGCACGTTGGGGAAGTTCAATGTTCTATGAGGCCACCAGAGGTGCCACGCCACCGCGTCGTACGCACGGGCAGCCTCGTTGGCGGTGTCAAAATTTCCGAGGCCGAGGCGCATCCCGCGGAACCGTATCTCGGCGGAGAAGCCGCCAAAGGGGCGCGCGCGGACGCTGCGGTATCCCCAAGTTTCCCGGTGACACGGAGGCAGCGAGGCGAGAAAGAGCGGGGAGAGAGCGGTGGTGAGGCACAAAGCGGTGGGAGGGCGTTTGTCAAACTTGCCTAATCTTAGGTGTGGCAAGCTTTGTCAAACTTAGTCTCAAACCAAACAGACCCTTTATAAAGTGCGCCGGACGCTGAGCGCCAAAACTAGCGCACACCCGACCACTTTTTCCCGCGCGCGCGATCCTTTCCTGACGTCTCTGCTATCTCTACTCTCTTCTCTACTGTTATATTTATTTTATATTTAATATTTATCTCTACTTCTCTACTATCTACTTTTTTCTCTATACTTTTTTTTCTTATAAAAAAACAGAGTTGGTGATGATGGTGTGCCTGCCATCCTGCAATATAGGTCGTCCGATTTATATCTGACATATAGGAAGGAAACAATGGGAATTTTTCAAAAAGATACCCATACCCCTCTCCAGATTTGCAAATAAGGCCTTCCCTCATTCATCCTTTTCTCCCACAAGATAAACTACTCATACAAATGCATCTTGATGCGTGCAACGCATGGGCATCTTGCTAGTTCTAAAAAACTTTCCATCATTTTCCACACTACTGGTTGCAGATGAAAGACCTACCCAAACACAGCGCGATACAGGAGCGACGCACAATTACAAGCTGATATTCTATTGGACAATGGAGGCTATAACCAATTACTTTTACGGGTACAATAGCACCCAGGAAATTTGAAGGGTAGGCATGAAAAAAATTGGAACTGCACATGTACTGCTAAGTGATTCAATACACACATTACCAATCGAGGAGGAGAAGATGGTCGCAGCGGCCTCTGTGAGTCATGGTCGGCAACGGGAGTCAGTTCATTGTCCACGACGGTGGTGCTTCTGCGCTTGGCGTTGGCTTCTGGGAAGCAGATTCAAGACCATGGAAGACGATGCCAGGGAAGAGGCTCCGTGTACGACGACGACGGTGGACCAGCTCTTGTGTGGCATACGAGGTCATCGATGAGGCAGATGCGCTGCGGTGGACGAGTGCACCGATGTAAAGGGGATGAGCACGAAGGCTGCGGTGCCGTGGAGAAGTCTATTTTGCGGTGGGGATAGAAAATGGGGAGTATTCAGGTGTACTACTTTGGGTGCCGGGGTGGGGTTGGCTAGGTAGGGTGAACCTGAAGTTACGAAAACAGCCCCCTACCAAGCATCATCCGTAGGCCTGTTCCGAAGGCTATGATGGTAACTTCCCACTGCTCGAATCAGGGTCGCGGGAGATTTTCCCGCCGACCTCAAAATTTTGTGACACTAAACTCCCAGTGTGGCGTGTTGAGTGATTCGACTAAGCAACTAGCAAGTAGTACTAGTAAACTCTGCATATTAGATTTGACCAAAGTCAAACTTCCTAAAGTTTGACCAAGTTTATAGAAAAATATAAACATTTACCATAACAAATATGTATGATGTGAAAGTACATTCATTAATGAATCTAATGGTATTTATTTGCTATTGTATACGTTAATATTTTTTGTTATAAGCTTTCTGAGAGTTTACAAAACTTGACTTTGACCAATGCTAATACGCGGACTTAAATAAAAACGGAGGGAGTACACATTTGTTTTCTTAGTTTGTAGTGAACTAATCATTTGTTGAAATTGTGAAATAAATTTAGGCTATTGACTTCGAATGTAATGGTCTATACAATTAAATAGTTACAATCATTGTCGAATCCCAAGATGTATACAAGGTCTATAGTACTTCACAACCTGCTCAAACTCACATAATTCCAGTCAAATGAGAATGTAAATGCATTTCATAGTTATTACTTTATAGGATGCAACAAAACCAACCATAACTCTACATCAGCCATTATAGAAGCAACATTTTGAACATATCCCAATGTGTGAATGAAACATGCAGAGAGAGCTTGCGAAGATGGAGCAGATAGGGTGGGAAAGATTTTATGTATTTGGATGAGAGAGTAGGAGACAAACCTAACGAGACAGAGAGAGAGAGAGATAGAGAGAGAGAAAGAGAGAGGAAGAAGTTAGGTCTGTGAGAAAGATGGAGACATGTAATATATGTGATATGCGTGTGCATCCAGATTCTGTATACGTGGAAGGAGAAGAGACAACATGTTTGATGAGAGAGCTGGAAAAACATGGACGAGAGGGGAAGGATCTCGTGGGTTGAGATATTGATAATTTTGTGCGGGGGAGAGAGGGATTGGTAATTTTGTGTGTGTGAGAGAGAGAGAGGGTGGGGGAGGAGTCAGTCAGCCGTCGTCACATCATCCTGCTTCCAAATGCCCCCAGATTCTCTAGCGTGGTGTGGTCGCCGTCTTTGATCTCCTCGATACCCTCTTTGAAGATTGAGGTGTTGTGCATGTTGGGGTGCAAAGAAGCACAAGCGAGAGTGGTCACCGTATAACCTTGAATGGGGATGAATTCTGTGCTCGGGGGAGGGTGTGTGTGTGTGTGTGTTGTGTTGTGTGTGTCTGTGTGTGTGTCAGATATTGAGAGAAAACAAACCTATGGAGAGAAATGCGTATTCACGAAGAGATTGTGCGGGCCTTCAGGTGGGCAGGGGCCGGGTGAGGGTGTCAAAATGTGTGCGTTGATGCATGTGTTACATGCGATCGTGCGAGGGACGGATGAATCGAAAGAGATAGTTGTTGTGTTATGGATGCTCCTCTCTCTCCTCTCTCTCTCTCTCATACACACACACAAGTAAACTAGAAGACCGTTCTCTCATGTATACACAATGTATCGACATCTGTCTATGTCTCACTCATGCATGATAATTTGCACATTCACACCTCTTTATGTCTCTATCACACGCACACCGTCTCCACATTTCCCTTCCGCCACAACACACATATGGACACATACACACGTTCTCTCTCAGTCACACACACAAAATCAGTATTAAAAAAAACTAGGGCGCACCTAAAATGTCCAAATCCAAATAAACTCGAACTGGAGCTAAATTCAAATATATAGAAATATTGCAGCGTTAAGAACTTTCCTAGGAAAAAAAGTTGAGCAATATTCGGGGATTGTTTTCACACACAAAAAAAGGTTCGGTGGATGTCCTTCAAGCGCGACACGGTGACGCACTATTCGATCGACCGCGCGCCGCGGTTCACGCGCTTGCACAGGATTCCGTATCGTGGCTGTGGTAATAACTAATAAAACCGCTGCCTAAGTCTAATGTTTACGTGTACTAGTACAGTTTTCTTTTATGTTTGACCAACCTTATATAAAACTAAAGTAAGCTCCCATACGCGCACTCATCAATATGCTACCACCGCGGTTGCGCATGCCGGCGCCCGCCTGCTTCGGCCAACAATTTCTCGCCCATCATTGTCGTGTCACCGCCATCCCTGTGCCATGAAGCCGAAGGCTCGCCCGCTCACGTCGTCTGCAGTCCCTCCTCACGATGCTTCCGCGCTGCCAAGCACGCGAGCAGCTGGTGGAGCCGCGTCTATGCACGCAGCGTATGAAGAGGAGGACGAGCGCGTGCTCTAGCACGCCGGCGAGGAGGAACTAGCATGTCATTGTCGTCTCCGCTCGCGTGGAGGAGGCACGCATGGTGGCTATCGCGGTATAAGCCAGTCGCGCGCACGTCGAGCCCGCAAACCGGGTGCAGACGCGGAATCTACCTTCTAGACCTTGAATGCCACGTGGATCCTGCAATCTGAAGGAGCAATTTGGGTCAGTCGACTCTTGTGAGCCGTTTGATGCAACATGGATGGCTAGAAGGGCTTCTTCCACCTCTTCTGCCGTCTTCTTCCTTTGCTCCGTCGAACTTCTTTCACAAATCGACTGACCTAAATTATACTACCAATACGAACGTATTAAGTACAGTAGGAACACAAAGATACGAGCAGTAGTACCAACTGCAAGAAGAACAGTAGTAAGACATAGTACTAGTACTACTGTACGTAGTAAAGAGTTCAAATAACGAGAAAGAACGTAAACATAGTTCTGCTGGGGCCTCAGCACAACACACCCTTGAAAATAAACTAAGAAACTAGTCCGCTTGACACTGCAGTAGAACGAGCATGAGCGACGGCACTGCCACCTACTCGGAGTCCGAGTCCATGTCCTCGACTCTGTCCTCGTCCCTCTTCCTCTTCCTCTTTGCCGGCGCTTCTTTGCTTGAACCGGACACTGGGCTCTGCTTCTTCATCCAACCCTTGTAGATATTTAAACAAAGGTAGGCATCCATTGCTGCGTATAGGATGTGATCTTCATCTATTGTCTTTGACTCCCATGCATGATGAAACTCGTGATGAGGTTTCTTCAGTTTAGCATACGAAGGATCAATCATGGCTGCTGCCAGGGTCAGCATTGAAGGTTGAGAGGATGACACCAGGATTGCCTTCTGGAGATTGAAGGGTTGGCCTACAATGAGACCTATCCGACGCAGGACATCCCTGTCGTTCCTAAAGTCTACAGTAACGAATTTCACTCTTTTGTCCTTGAGGAAGTTCTTAAAATCCTGGCACTCAACGTCGGCATGGCATATGTGGTAGACCAAGCAAACATTATGTATGCAAACCTGGATCATGGCGGGATTCTTCCTCTCTGCCTCCTTTAGAATCTTCTCTCTTTCCAGGACTGTGGTGTACTCAACATCTAGCCCAGCGACCCACTCATCCGTTGAACTGTTGAACATGAGTAGGAAACGAGCAAGCCATGCTTTCACTGTCATGGATCGACGTGTGTAGATGACGATGAACTCAACGCCGGTGATGGCTCTAACCTAGTACACAGCGGCGACCATGGAGATTTGGGAGGCCATGGATTTTGGAGGAGGGTTAGGAGAAGTTGAACTGTTGTACCCCGCAAAAAAAACTAGGAGCGAACTAATATGAAAGGACGGGACGACTGGGAGCAAACTGTTGTAAGGTAGGGACGAGTAGGGTGTGCGAACGGCATGGGGTTGCTGGCTTGCCCAGTGGATAAACGGCTGCAAGCCCCCAAAGAGTTCTCGAGAACTATGTAGGACCCACTAGCTGTCATGTCTACTAGACCCATATCGTAGGCCTGACGGTATACCTTCTGCCTGTTTGCACGCCATGCCGGCGTGTGGATGTAACTTCACTAAATTCCGTCAACTGTCACGCCTCGCACGACCTTCGCCTCCCTCGCACGGTCGCGCCCTTTGAGACTTCGACCAGCTATAAATGAGCAAATTTTTTTGCCTACTCCGCATGCATGATACTCCCTCTGGTCCTTTTTACTCCCGTCAACCGTTTGCAAAGTGTTTGACCAAATTTATACTAAAAATATCAATATCTACAATATTGATTATAATGAGTATAAGATCTACGTTTTATAATGAGTGTAAAAATATTGATTTGACATTGTGAATGTTGATACAATTTTATATAAGTTTTCTCAAAGTAGAGGTACATTGACTTCAGACAAATCTTAAATGCACAATGCAGACTAGTTCCTCCGTCCAGGTGTGTGCCATGTCCTATCTTGTCATCACAACAAGGTTAGCTATTAGAGTACTACTTCCTCCCTTCTAGTTTAAAGGGCTCGATTCAAAAATTTCACCTACTCTTAGCAAGATAGTAGAGGAGGTGGAATAGTTTTTGAAGTCTGCAAAAGTACTCAACTAATGATGTCGTTCTTCACAAAAAATGTGTTTACCAATGCATGCATGAACACTAGTTACTCTAACCCCCCTCTCTTCTTTAATTATTTGCCACATCAGCATGTTTGCTATTCCCGTGTGCATCATACCAGCTAAGATACCACCATTATGGCCAGCCTTAATCATCGCATGCAATAATTTAGTGCACCTTGAAATATGAACATGTGTGGGGCATATATGTTTTTAATGACTTGAGACTATACCTAGCCTAGCATGCAAGATGACTTATTATGCACCATTCCCCATACTTGCAGGAAGCCCGTTCGTCTCCAAATCTTTTCCTCTCCATGTGTGGAAACGATATGCCTGCCAGACTGTCCTTCTCCCTCCGGCGGTCCCACCACTCCACCTCGTGTGAAAAAAATCTGCATGCATGACTCTCCTCCCCCCACGCTCTTCCAATCCGTTGTGACCAGCAATATTTCCACCCCTTCTCTCCCCCATAATTTACTCCAACAAATATGCCCATGTAACTGTTACGGTAATCATGCAACATATCTTTCGGGATGCTACTTCAGTTACTTAACTGCAGGTGCATTGGGTCACTGACATATGGGCCCAACAAGGGTCTGGCCCACATGTCAGTGACGCAACTGGACCTGCAGTTAAGTTAGTGCAGCTCAGTCCATATCTTATGTAGGCCATTGCTTGCTATAAATACTGCGCCTCCCACGGCATTCGGAAGAACGCTCACGTTCATCGCTATCTCCTCCCCCTCCCTCTCACGTCGACCACCATGGCGTCACCCCTCCCAAGCCCTAAGCACCCCTCGCTGCACCGCCCGGACGGTCACGCATCGTCGTTCCGTTCCTCGCCGCCACTAGTCGAGAAGGTCGCGTCGGTGTTCCACTCCTCGTCGCGATGCGTCGAGGTTGATGCGTCGGTGTTCCCAATCTCGCTAGCACACGCGTCGGAGGACGCGTCGGCTCCCCGCTATGAGGAGAACG
>NC_041389.1:525518797-525539191 GCF_002162155.2 Triticum dicoccoides | reverse complement strand
GAGGCTTTGCCGACGACAGAGCACGCCAAAATAGAGGCGGAGAAGAAGGCCGATGAAGAGAAGCGTGCCGCGGGGCAAGCTACCTGGCAGGTCTATGTCGCGTCCGAGAGAGTAACGCAATTGGCTCTTTGGTAGAAGGCTCGTGCAAGGGCCGTGAGGGTGGCGGAGGACGCCCGTGCCAAAGCCCTGAGTGCAGTCGGGCCCAAGCGCCTCATCTACGCTTGGCGATATGTGGACCGGGTGCATGCTTCCAGCAAGGAGGAGCACCTGCTGGCGTCGGATCACCACACCGGTGAGATTGCGCTCGCCCGCCGGCAAGCCGCCAATCAGCACCTCGCGAGTTGCGAGGCTGAGGAAGAGGCGTTGTGTTGGTGCGCTGGGTAATGGCTGCGCACCAGGGCACTCGTGGCATGCCGCAAGCGCTCCTGCGAGCGCCGTGGCTTTTAGTAGGGAGTATAATTTAGTTTTGTAAGGTGATCTCATTAGTTTTGGGACACAAATGATAAATCCCGAACGTTCGGGAATTATTAGCATCCTTAATTAAGTATGTAAGAGGGAAAGTTTGGAAACCTTGTGTATCCGTACGCATTTTGTAAGTAGGAGCATACAGCACAAACTTTAGTACTATATACTATCGCACTACACGTCTCTCTATATATATGCTTGCAGACTGTGCTACTCCCTCCGTCCAGGTGAATAATTCATCTTTTGGTTATGCACCATGACCAAGTAGAAGGGAAGACTTTATACACCTAGACGGAGGGAGTACTACTATTACTTATGTACGAGCAAATGCATGTTTTAACATTACGATGCGGTTTTTGTAAAAGTACAAAAACTAGCACTAGTCAAGCTTGTGAAACGATTCAATGCAAAACAAATGCAAAAATGCTTGTGTGATTGTTTACTTTTAGCTTCCTTCTCCGTGGTTATTTCTCTGCCGTACTTTGTACGGAGTATCTCATTGGTCAGAAAGGCATGCAAATTCCCAAACTGCTTCCTACACCCTGTATCGAATTTTTTGCCAAACAAGTTGTGCCGTGCAATTGGAATTCCAACTTGAGTACTAGTACTACTAGTAGGAGTACCAGGGGCTAGTTCGTTTAGGCTTCTAGATTAGTAGTAATCCCTTTACTACTAGCTTCGTCCTGGTTTATTGGTCCCAATTGTAATCTGTGTCAAATTTTGATCATAAATTTAACTAATGAAATGTTTGTGATGTCACATGCACGAACATTTTATCAGTTAAATCTTTGGTCAAAATTTACCACAAATTACAATGGTGACGAATAAACCAGGACGGCGGTACTCCCTCCATTTTTGTATACAAGGCCACTATGAAAAAATGCATTTTGCATCTATACAAGGCCACCAACAGTAATCGAGACAAATATTAATGATGTTTCCTCGTACTAGTAACCCATTACTTAATTACTAGCATGCATGTAGTGGATGATAATGACAAACTCATCTACTTCCTCTCTCACGGCCACTCAATTTCTTCTAATGTGCATGCACCCTATTAATTAACCCGGTAAATGAGAAAATAAATTGACTTGTAAAGGACACATTGATTTTTATTTTGGTACCTGCAATTTGAGTTTGTGGCCTTGTATATAAAAATGAAGGGAGTACTAGTAGTACTACCTCAGTCCAGGTTTATTGGTCCCCATTGTATTTCGTGCTAAATTTTGACCATAGATTAAACTAACAAAATGTTCACGCATGTCACCAAACATTATATTTTTGAAAACTATGTTTAAATACGAATCCAATGAAATAATTTTTCTTGACATGCATTAACATTTTGTTAGTTAAATCTTTAGTCAAAATTTGACACAAACTACAAAAGGGACCTACAAACCAGGACGGAGGTAGTAGTTTAGAAGCCCAAATAAATTAGTGAGGCGCCTTAATGTTACTCTCCACTGTGACTAGTCTTATGGGAAAAGCTAGGGAAGAGACGGCTTATTTTTTAAGCCGCCAAAAGAACTGGCCCTAGGAGTAGTAGCTAGGGATCGAGTGTGCGAGATGAACCGGAGAAAGTAAATGCAGAGAGATGAAATGCAAAAAAGATGGAGGGATGTGATGGTTGCTTGTCCGTTTATTTTACCAGGCCACTTATTACTGGCAGTGGTTGGGTTTTGTGATATGAAGACTTTATTACCGTGCCACAAGCGGGGTGAGACTCCCGTGCAGCGCCGCCCTCTACACTTGTACTACATCGGTCGTGGTTTATTCGTCCCCCATTGAATTTGACTGAAGATTTAGCTGACAAAATGTTAGTGCATGTCAACAAAAACTATATCGTTGGATTTGTATTTGAACATAGTTTTGAATGATATAATTTTAGGTGACATGGATCAGCATTTATCGCACTATATATAATGTTACTTCAATTTTTGGTCGTACTAATCTATAGTAGTAAGGTTCTCGTGCGTTGCACCAAAGACTGAAATGCATTGATCGGGGAGTTGTTTATTTTGACAAAGGATGTTGGGGTCATCTCATGTGTAACGGGTATCGATAGGTTTCTTTGGATATTATTTCATCTCTAGAGCTCACAAACATCTGGGTGAAATAGACAAAAAGGTATCTTTTGCAAACACAAGCAGTTCAACTGTTCAACCTGCATCCAAAACTTGTGAAGAAATAACACTTATTGTGCTTTGCAAGAAATGATCTTTAAGAATTATTTTTGAGTATCGATTGTTATACATGTTGGCTACAGATGACATGGCACTTTCTTGTAGTCAACCGTTGGCTATACTATTAAGTATTAACCATGCCCTTATACACCTAGACGGAGTGATTAAATCAGGATGACTTGGAAGGGGCAGATGAGATGTAAGAAATGGTTCATAGTAAGTCTTTCACCAGTACTGTAGTAGAAGTTCATACATGGAAGATTCTAGACTAAACCATAAACTGATACACTTTTATTCATGCGCGATACTCCAATAGAGCAAGATCATGCATGGAAGTCTCCACATGCTTAAACAGTGGATTACATTGAGCGAAGACTAATGATCAACATTTAACTTGATAATGCGTATGTCTCGGTGAACCTCCTTGGAGTCCTCGTGCACCGTGTTGGCGGGTAAATAAGACCATGGGTTTTCCAAGTCCACATCGGCGGGAAGGTCCCAGCTCCGCAGAGTCCAAGTCCGTTTGATGTAGCCGGTGTCGCCGCCCACATGACCCGGAGGGGTAGTAACACTGAGCACGCACCCGTACATCGGCCTCATGTCAGTGTCAGCAGCGTCGCCCGTGATGCACACTACAGAGACGGGGCGGCGGCCTACGTGGGCCTCGCCGGTGCCCACGATCAAGAGGAAGGCGTTGTCGTCCTCCTCCGAGACTAGAAGGCGGTGGTGATCCTCCAGCAACTCCAGCATGGTGAATGGGTAGCACATCTCGTACTTGATGTTCTCCGCCAAGGGCCAGTATTTACCGCTGCACGCATCCGTGAGGTGATGCACCATGTTCGCCGTCGAGCCCCAAAACGGCATCGGGCACTCATAGCAGTAGACGAAGAGCTCCTTGGAGGCATCGACCAGGCCGTCCATGAAACGGGAGTGGCTGTAGGGGATGTTGCGCCAGTTGAATATATGAGCAAGTTACTATGAGATTTAATCTGAATAAGCACAAAATAAATCATGACGGCTATAGCAGAGATTAAACTAATCATGTGGACTAGCATAGTAGTAGGATACAGAGTACAAACATGAATTCTACCACGATTTCAAACAGGAAGGACAGAAACACATACGATGCAACGGGAGCAGCATCGTTGGCATTGAGGTTGTCGCCCATGTCATTGAGGAAGAGGTTGCCGAGGTCGGGAAAGAAGTCATCGTCGGTGAAGTGTGGCTGCCAGCAGTCACGAGAGTGCACTCCCCAAATTTCAACAACGCCCGCCGAATGGAGCGCAAGAGGGAGTGGCTGTAGGGGATGGAGCGCAGGAGGGAGCGGCTGTAGGGGACGTTGCGGCTGCCGAATGGAGCGTAGGAGTAGCACACGAAGCAGTAGATGGTGTCCTTACTAGTACTCCCTAGTCTCTATCTATCTATCTATCTACTCTTATAGAAAACCGAGTTGGTGATGATGGTGTGCATGCCATCTTGTAATATAGACCTTCCGATCTATATCTGACAGATAGAAAGCCAACTATGACAATTTTACAAAAGATACCCGCACCTCTCTCCACATTTACAGAAAGGCCTTGCCTCGTTCATCCTTATCTCCCACAACCTCGTGCTCCTCCCTAAGTCTCTATCTCTACTCTTATCTCTATCTCTACTACTCTTATTTGTTTGTTATAACAAATCGAATAGTACTGCACCGTCCGCTGCACGCCCGGCTGAACACGCCTCCTCGCCTCTATCATCCCCAACTGAGTCTTTTATAGGAGTAGGGGTAGAGAAAAACTGAGTTGGTGATGATGGTGTGCCGTGCAATGCACGGGCATCTTGCTATTTCTTTTTCATATAATTCCAAACACCACGTAGACACGGTATTTGAGCACGGTTCGTAGTCGTTCCACACTTGGGCATTGAAGTTTGTAACTATTTTAGATTAGAATATACTACTCCTCCGGTGCTAGTAGTAGAGCAGAGTCCTACTCTACTACTCTACTCAAGCAAGTTAGGGCATAGTAGTAGGTACTGTAGGGAGTACCAGTACTGTGATCACTCAAGCAAGTTGTCTGGCATTGATATGACCCTATGCTGCTGTTATGTTTCTCGTAAGTCAAGCGGCGTGTTGTAGTCATCATCACCTATCCACTTCCCGCAACACATATTCCCTTCTCCATCTTTGTCCGCACATAATCTGGTCCAATCTTCCATCCCCGCTAAGGCGCCTCCCCCCCCCCTCGTCCGAAACCCGAGCACTAACAATGGCAGAACCGAGCAGCGTCCACCGAAAGAGTGGCTGGAATTTGCTCCCCACAGAGGTAATCAAGCTCATTGTTTCGTGTGTGGACAATCTCAGTACTATGCCGCTCGCCGCGTGCTCGTCGGGGCTGTACCACGTACTCAAAGCCCTCAGACCGGAGCTTTTTAAGCCAGCTTCTTGCTTGCTGATGCCGCCTGATCTTTAGAAACAGCATGTCACGCAGCATAACGATCATAGGGTGGCGAGCATCAACCCCCTTGACTGCGATCCGATCCCTGTCACCCTCAACTACATTAACGGTATGTACTGGGTCGGCATGAACACATCTTGGATGGTGCTCATCGACGGCCGCGGCAGCTAGATGCTCGTGGAGCTCTACACCCAGTGATTGATCCCCCTTCCTTCGATTAACGCTGCAATGCTTTGGCACCGCGGCCCAGAATACTCAGAATCTTACAGTAGCCAACATGATACCAAGTTTGATTTGCTCAAGGTTGTAATCTTACAAGTGACCACAAGATCTGTGAATTATAAAGACTTCAGGCTAATTGCGTTCTTCAATCTCCGTCTCACCTATGTGATAGGTCACTGCGGTAAGTGGATAAATCTGCACACCCATAGTAGGATCATACATCCTCCATGGTTCTCTGATGACATTGAACACAAGGGCTTCTTTTACGCTGTTGACTCCTTCTATGGCTGGACGTATTGCTGGCCTACTCCAGTCATCGCTACAATCGGTTGTTATAGCAGTATGTTACTTTCCTATGATATCATGATGGCTTGCTTATATTACTGTCAACATTTACTGAAAAAATATCCATGCTCATAACATGTTGTTCTTAAGATTGACTACATCAAGAGCCATTTTTAATTGACTCCAACTTGATATGATGTTGTAGGCCGCCTGGTGTCCTTACCCTTCCTAATCCCAGAACCTTTCAAAGAAAAGCGGCATGGCAGTTGCAGGTGGTTCCTGGCTCGATCAGACGACGGTGAGTGATTGATGATTGTTCGCATGTACCAGACATGTTGTTTCACGGAATACAATCACAGTCACTGGAAGGTCTTTCAGCAGGATCCCAACTTCTCTGGGCCTTCAGGAATTTTTGACTGGAGGCTGGTAAGTAGCCTTGGTACACGCTCTCTGTTTGTTAGACTGAATTATCCGATTAACCAGGAGATAACCGACGGCAAGGATCATGATGGCAGCGCGGTTTTGTTCATCAGGCAAAACTGTGTGTACACAGCATACCATGCGTCTCTGCATGCACCATACCCTGATATGTGCCGCCATGCTCTACAACCCAAAGTAGAAGAGAGGGTCGCAAGTATCAGACTTCTACCTGCTAGCTGGAGTTTCCCCTGTCAGACACCCATCTGGTTCAAGCCGTCAGCCAATCTCCACAGCTTAATAAATAGTAACATCTAACTAAGCCAGTTAGTTAGATGTGTACACTTGGTGTAGTAGGATCTTTATTTAGTTTGATGCATACACTTGTTCTTTTTTGGTAGCCCTTTTGTAACAATGGCTGATGTTTGGTTTGGAAGAGAGAGATGCGTCTTCACTCTTCTGGTCTGCTTACTGCTTCTGTTGCACCCCCAGCCCTGGTTGCTGCTGCTGCTATTTTCAATGTACAATCAGTAGTATATTTCGTCTATTAGTTGAATAAATGTGTTGTTAGAACGACAAACACAATGTTTTGGAAGTCGTTGCATGGTTCAATCCTTAGTGCCCCGTATCGTACGTAACACATACTATTTTTTGTAAGGAACACATTTTCCACTTGTTGATAACATGCAACCCACTGATGAAGGCCCAATAGAGGAGCCCATAATTAACTGGAAGGGAGGCTCTCACATGAATCCGGCCCAGGTACATTGCTCATGGTCCCCTAAACATAAATAAGTAAATAAATAAATAAATAAATAAAGCTAAATGCTCGTGGACCAGTTCTTTAAATTCATGATTTAACAAGAGGATATTATTTCCTATGATAGTGTCGTTACATTCAATCGATATTATTCTTAGGCAAAGATAGTGACCAGTCTTCTTTCTCCCAGCATTTTCTACCTGCAACCAGCGGACCCATGCAAATTGTAGTCAACGTCATAAATAGTTTCGGTCCATTTTTATTTTTCAATAAGAATGTCCAACCTAGCCCAGCACATTGGCGACAGCACTTTATCCTCCGCCTTGGTGCGCTCCCCGCGGTGCCGCCGTCCGGCCTTGTCAACATAGTGAATCGGGAGAGAACTGTAGTTGTGAGTATGACAGTATGGACCCACCGGGTCCACTCCCGAACACAAGTAAGCGCCTCTTTTACTACTCACATGCACCCCTCGTTTTTTTACTCTAATCCACCCTGCTGATATCCGGGACCCACATCATTTTTAACGTATAGTCAATTAACGACAGAATTGCACAACTTTTTTTTGAGTAGTAATTCAGAGGAGCAGGCTATAAACTGGGTTGTGCGGTCTCTGTGGCCCGTCTAACAACATGACCAGCCCAACAGGTTTTTCTTTGGGAAAATAGGTAGCCCAGTATTTCTTTTTTAAGAATACCCAAGCTAGGCCTATTTGTTTTCTTTGACTTACTAGGCTGCAAATCTTTCAAGACAAGGAGGGATGCATTCCGGCCTGGCCAAAGAGTATGGTCAGTGTTTGTTAAAACTAATATCAAAGGGGTTGAAAATTCCAAAAAAATTATAGCAAATGGGATATTAGTTTCTTTTTTGGTTTTTGTTCTTCACTGATATTTTATAGTATTTCATTGGATTTAACATGACATAGTACTAATTTATTTTTAAATTTGTTTTAGTATGGCTACTAATTTTTGGATTAAGAATATTTTGTTCCCCAGCCAAAATTTGTGAATTTTCAAAATTTCACACATATTTAGTTAATTGTTTTAGCCCTGGTACTCACCAGAAAATGGGAAGCAATTCTAAAAATGGAAAACGGGCTGCAATAATTTCCATATGAACTAGAAGATGAGTAAAAATTATAAAAATAATAGCAAATGGGTTGTACACGCCACAGATTTTGAGGCTGACTTGTTTACGCAAGGCTTTGTCAGTCAACACACGATTCTACCAGTATTGACTGTTGGATGTCCATCCAATGGCCGACGTGCTTCTTCAATCTCTGATCTTCCTGGTCCAGCCACCTAAACTAGCGCCAGCAGGACTGCCTGCTCCCTCCTCTTGTGGCCCGCTGTGATGCCGGACAGGCTTCCCCGGCCCACCCTACTCCCTCTGCTGGCCTCGCAGCACGCAATCAACTACCTCCTTATTATGCGAAAAAAAATGATTCCTCTCACTGACATCTGGGGCGCACCGGTTGGGAGGCTGACCTGTGGGCCTACTAAGTTGACGCGTACACAGGGCTTGTCAACTTAGTCAACAAAAGATTGTAGCAGCAGTAACCGTTGGATTTGAATTGAACGGTCCTGCCGCTTCTTCAAGTGTTGCTCTTCTTGCACCAGCCGCCCAAACCAGCGCCGGCGAGACCGCCTGCTCCTGACTCCAGTGGACGACTGTGCTGCCGTTGATACCTCACCGCCCCCTACTACTCCCACCGCTAGCCAGGCCCTGCAACGACGGCAGACTCACATCGCAGCCGAACGAGTGAACCCTCGTACTCCTCTCCACGTGGGCATCCACTGCCGCGTCTTCCCTGGCTCCTCGTCGTCCCCTTCCTAGGCCTTGCCATCGTCCACCGCCCTAGTGCTCTCTGTGCGGCGTGGTCAACATGGTCATGGAACGACTTCCATCGGGCGTGGACTTTCCGTGGAGAGGCTGACAGCTGGGTCCACGGCCGCACACAAGGAAATGCCTCCTTATTATGTGCAAAATAAAGATTCCTCCAGCTGACATCTGGGACTCACTGGAAGGGACTCTGTATTTCGCAAAAAAAACATTCCCTCCGCTGACAGGTTGGACCCACCAGCTATATCTTCGCACGCAAGGAAGTGTCTCCTTATTACGCACAAAAAAAATGAATACCCCCTGCTAGCTGGGACCCACCATAGTGGGTGGCTGACTTGTGGGCCTACTAAGTTGACGGGGACGGAGGACTTTGTGAACTTAGTCAATACTCCAGTGACCGTATGATGTCCATCCAACGGCAATAGTGCTTCTTCAACCTCTGGTCTTCTTGCTCCAGCCGCCCAAAGCAGCGCCGGTCGTGCCGCCTGCTCCTGCCTCCCGTGACCGGCTGTGCTGCCGCGGAGGCCTCACCGCCCCCATACTACTCCCACCGCTGGCCAGGCCATCCCTCTACTCACCCACACCCCCTGTTATTCTGCGGCGACAGCAGCCTCACACCACAGCCGAACCAGTGAACCCTCGTACTCCTCTCCGCATGGGCATCCACTACCGCGTCTTCCCCAGCTCCGCGTCGTCCCCTTCCTAGGCCTCGCCGTCGTCCACTGCCGTGGTGCTCTTAGCGCGGTATGGTCAACGTGGTCAAGGAACGACTTCCATCGGACGTGGACTTTACGTGGAGAGGCTGACAGCTGGATCCACGGCCGCAGCAAGGAAGTGACTCCTTATCACGCGGAAAATAATGATACCTCCACCTGACAGCAGGGACCCACCAGACGGGCCACCATATTTTGCAAAAAAAAACATTCCCCCCTGACTGCTCGGACCCACCAGCTACATCTTCGCACGCAAGGAAGTGCGTCCGGGCAAAACAAATCATTTGCCCCCCTGACTATTGGGACCCACCAGCTACATCTTCGCACATAAGGAAGTGCCTGATAGTCGGGACCCACATGGTCGAAGCGTATGTAGCGTTGTCATTCTGGTCACAAACGTGTACGTACATATATACTGGTCGATGAGAGGCGCGCACATGTCGTAGTAGAGGCACGCACGTAGCATGTACACGTACGTATAGTGGCCAGTGTGCAAGAAAGAAAATACGGCCACGTACGTACATACGGGCGGGGTCTCGAACACCTACTCGTGCATACGTACGGCCAGGGCTCATGTACATGGCTGGGTCGGAATAGAGAAACAGCGTCGTCATCGTGTTCATGGGGAGCCAACCGGCTGGGTCGAAATAGAATGCGTCGTCATGTTCATTGGGAGGGCTTGGACAGAACAGACGATGGAAACGAGGTCTGGCGTACCGCAGAACAGAGGAAACGGCCTTGTGTTTGACCGGCCACATTCGAAACAGGATCCTGTTCATCGAGAGGGGTCTGGATTACCGCAAAACGGAGGAAACAGACCTTCTACGGTGGAAACGGGGGTCCAGTTGATCGGGAAGGGTGTGGCGTATCACAAAACAGACAAAACAGACTTGTGTTGGAGCGCTACTGTCGAAACGGGGGTCCTGTTCATCGGGAGGGGTGTGGCCTACCACAAAACGGGACTCCACGGGATACTGTTCATCTCCACCGTCGACCTCCTCCTGCCTCCACAGGCTACTGTTCATCCACCGTCGACCTCCTCCAGCCTCCACCTGCGACTGTTCATCCATGGGCTCCTGTTCATCCAGCCTCCACCGCGTGCTACTCCACCAGCTACTGTTCAACCACCCCTCACCACGGGATCCTGTTCAACCACCCCTCCATGGGCTACTGTTCATCCGCCCCTCCACCGTCTACTGTTCCTCCAACCCTCCACGGGGCCGTCCTGTTCATCCAGCCCTCCACGGGGTCCTGTTCATCCAGCCCCAACCGGCTCGATCGATCGGGGTCCTGTTCATCCAGAGGCAACGCCACGGGGTCCTGTTCATCCACCCCCATCACTCACTGTTCATCCAACACCCCCTGCAACGCTCACTGTTCATCCATAGGTAGCATCGATCGGCTTCAGTTAGCAGCAGTAGCGAAGGAATCGCTCGATCGGGTTCAGTTAACAGCCATCGATCGATCGCTCGGGTTCAGTAACGCGTAGCCTGTAGTGCAATCTTAGAGCCCAACGCCTCGCTCGGGTTCAGTTAGATCCCAACGCCTCGCACACATGCGCGTACGTGTACAAGATAAACGCGCATCGCTCAGCCCCTGACCACCCACCGTAACCAGGAACTCCCTGAAATTTTCCTCGCCCTCGCTTCTACCACGGTTTTTTCCGTCATGGGCGGCCCAAAGAATGTCATGCAGCTGCGTCTCCGGCCCGCCCAGGACGAAAAGCCCATATTCTATCATGATTTTTTGTCATAGAAGTAGGAGCCCACCACATCTATGATGATACCGGGTTTTGTCACAATTATCATCATAGAAGTGTCATAAGTATGACAGAAAAAAAATTCGTTCGGCCCAAAATGTCACGGATGTGTCTTTTTTTTGTAGTGATATGCCTTCACTCTTATCCTTTTATTGTCAAGTACGATTAGTAGATTGTGAGTTTATCTTGTCTTGTGCCCTCATTATCATGCTCACTTGTTATACGTTGCTTCATGCTTAGTGTCACTCATCTTGTTGCAAGGATTGCCTTGTCTATAAAATATAGGGGGAGTGTTGATCCTAGTGTGTGTGTTTTACAGTTCAAAGCATATCTATAGAATGCACACATCTAGGTGGAGCCTGTCCATATTTTATAGATTTTGGGTTTGCTTATGCTCATTATATATCTCCATGTCCAAATCCCGTATTGTCATCAATCCATCAAAAAGGGGGAGATTGTAAAGGCATATTTCTCCCTAAGTGGTTTTGATGATTGATGATAGTGCATTTGCGGACTAATCGTGTGCATTCAGCATTTTAGATATCTCATGTCTAGGCACAAGACTATTCGGAGCCCCTCGGAGCCTATCAAAGACGGTTGTTCTCTACGTTTCTTTTTGGTGGATTTGATTTGTAGGAAAGCTGTACTATTAAGAGGGGGCTGCCTCAGAAAAGTTAGGGTGGAATCAACACGTACACATCTGTTCCTTTGCACCACGTTTCCTTAGCATCGATGGAGCACCATCCGTTTATCCATGTCTCTGTGATATGAAAGCTGCCAAATGCTAAAGCCTCTGTGGCATGCAGTAGTATTACTCAAGGGAGCAGTAGTAGCATAGGGGCGTGCGGTAGTACTGCTCAAGAGAGCGGTAGTACCGCAGGGACCAGCGGGCGTAACGCTCCTGGTGAGCCGTCGTACCGCTACCTCTAGTCCTGACGCCGACACATGGAGTAGTAGGCGCGGATGTAATTTTTTACCTCCGCTCCCTATGAGCGGTAGAACCGTGCCGGATTTTTGCACATCTCCAACCTCAGTGGAAGTAGTTACGAACGTAATTTATTACTTCCGTGCATTTCCAGCGCCAGTTGAGCCCTGCCTTATGGTAGTACCATAGGGGCACGCGGTAGTACCGCTCCGGCGGTTCTACTGCTTGTTGCCCTATGCAACAGGCCCTCACTTGGTCACTACCGCACATGTGGTAGTATCACACTGCGCTGCGGTAGTAGCACAACACTCTGCGGTAGTACCGTAGCCTTGTGCGGTAGTATCGCGCCGTGCGGGCTGAGAAAGGGGATAACGGTTGAATCTTTTCTCCCACTATATAAAGGGGGTCTTCTTCCCCGAGAAGACCATCTCTTCCCTCCCCAAGCTCAATTGTTGCTCAAACCTCCATTTTCGCCTGATCTCTCACCCTAGCCAATCAAACTTGTTGATTTTCTAGGGATTGGTTGAGAAGGCCCCGATCTACACTTCCACCAAGAGAAATTTGATTCCCCCACCTATCCCTTGTGGATCTTGTTACTCTTGGGTGTTTGAGTACCCTAGACAGTTGAGGTCACCTCGGAGTCATATTCCATTGTGGTGAAGCTTCATGGTGTCGTTGGGAGCTTCCAATTAAGTTGTGGAGATAGCCCCAACCTCGTTTGCAAAGGTTCGGTCGTCGTCTTCAATGGCACCAATAGTGGAATCACGGCATCTCGCATTGTGTGGGAGCACGAGGAGAATACGGTGGCCCTAGTGGCTTCTTGGGGAGCATTGTGCTTCCACACCACTCCAACGGAGACGTACTTCCTCTCAAAGGGAAGGAACTTCGATAATACATCCTCGTCTCCACCGGCTCCACTCTTGGTTATCTCTTATCTTTACTTGTGCAAGCTTTCATTGTGGTGTATCCCTTGCTTGCTTGTGTGCTTGTTGTTGTTGCATCATATAGGTTGCTCACCTAGTTGCACATCTAGACAACCTACTTTGATGCTAAGTTTAATTTGATCGAGAAAAGCTAAAAATTGTAGTTGCCTATTCACCCTCCCCTCTAGTCAACCATATCGATCCTTTCAGAAACAATTATGGACACAACATTGATAAGTCGCCTGGGCACTTTTGAGCCCAAAAGGCATAGACACATAGCAGAAAGCTCCAAAAGGTGTGATAAAAGTCGTCTTCTCTTGGTCTTTGACTGTCATATTGATCTAATGGTAACCATAATAGGCATGCAGGAAACACAAACGCTCACAACCTGTCGTAGCATTTATGATCTGATCGACATGGGGAAGAGCAAAAGGGTCAGCTGGACAAGCATTATTGAGATCTATATAATCCACACACATGCGCCAAGTGCCATTTTTCTTAAGCACTGGCACCGGGTTAGCCAACCACTCCGGGTGAAAAACTTCGACGATGAACCCAACCACTAAGACCCGGGCCACCTCTTCTCCAATGGCCTTATGTCGTTCTTCATTAAAACGGCGAATGAATTGCTTGACCGGCTTAAATTTAGGATCAATATTGAGAGTGTGCTCAGCGAGTTCTCTCGGTACACCCGACATGTTTAAAGGATGCAAAGATGTCCCAGTTCTCATGGATGAACTCAGTGAGCCCGCTTTCCTATTTCGGATCCATATTAGCACTGATAGTGAACTGTTGAGATGAGTCACCAGAGACAAAGTCAACATGTTTGGTATCATCCGCCGATTTAAACTTGAACAAAGGTTCTTTCTCTGTGGTTGGCTTCTTTAACGGAGTCATGTCAGTCGGGTCAACTTATCAACTTAAGTTCCTCTGTAGCACAAGCAGACTCAGTGTAAGCAGCATCACCTTCCTCGCATTCCAAAGCAACCTTTCTATTACCATGAACCGTAATGGTACCCTTATGTCCTAGCATCTTAAGATGTAGATACACATAACAAGGGCTTGCCATAAATTTGGCATAAGCCGGCCGTCCACACAAAGCATGATAAGGGCTTTTAATTTTAACCATCTCAAACCACAACGTGTCTGCCATGTAATCATAGTCATCGCCAAAAGCTACCTCCAAGGCAATCTTACCAACTGGGTATGCCGACTTACCAGGGACCATGTCGTGAAAGACTGTAGAAGACGACTTAAGATTTTTGTCAGTCAAATTCATACGGCGAAAGGTGTCATAATAAAGGATATTGATACTGCTACCACCGTCCATGAGCACCTTAGTAAATTTATAACCCCCAACTTGAGGGGCAACCACCAACGCCAGCTGACCCGGATTGTCAACCCGGGCGGGTGATCCTCACGACTCCATACAATCGGCTGTTCTGGCCGCCATAAGTACTGAGGCACCGCCGGCTCAACTGAATTGACCGCACGCTTATGAACCTTCTGATCTCTCTTGCAAAGATTCATGGTGAAAACATGATACTGGCCACCATTAAGCTGCTTTGGATTGCTCTAATATCCTTACTGTTATTGCTGGTTACCCTGACTGGGTTGTTGATTATAACCACTCTGGTCGATGTGTCCTTGATATCCAGAACTTGAGTTGCCACCTCCAAAGCCGAGCCCGTGTGAGCCAGGCTCCGACCCGCCAGGCGGGCCATTGTTGTTATTATGTTTCTGATGAAAGCCTGAATTCTTGTATTCCTTCATAATAAAACAATCCTTCCATAGGTGAGTCAATGGTTTATCCTTGAAGCTATGTTTTGGACAAGACTCATTCAACATCGCCTCCAGGTTAAATCTCGGTCCTCTAAACAGCTTGCCCTTATGACGCTGATTATTACGTTGCGCATCGGTGTTGGCCACAAAATCTGACCCGCCATCCAGTTGCTTATGCTTACTGTTGTTGCCCTGATTACGTCCTGTTATATTCTGCTGCTGACCTTTACCGTTACCATTCTTCTTTGCCTTGTTAGATTTCTCATCATCGGACCCCGGCTCCTTAGTAGGATCAGAGTCAGCATATTTGATAAGAGCCGCCATGAGCTCCCCATATCATTGCAATGATGTTTAAGCCATCCTAACTTCTCCTTAAGAGGTAAAAAGTGTGATTCTTCTCTAGAAATAGCACAGTGGAGCCGGCATTGATACTATCCAAAGAATGGATAATAGCTGAAACCCGGTGAACCCAATAGTAAGCCGACTCATTTTTTGCACTGGACACAAGTGTCCAGATCAATAATCGACAATGGTTCCTTGCATGTATCCTTCAAATTCTGAATAAAATGTGCTTTCAACTCAGCCCATGGGCTGATCGAGTTGGTAGGCAACCCTTTCAACCAGGTTCGAGCCGGCCCATCCAACATCATGGTGAAATACTTGGTGCAAACCGCATCACTGACATCCAACATCTCCATCGCCAGTTCATAGATCTCAATCCAAGCCTCGGGTGGGAGATCATCTGTGTAATTAGGCACCTTACGAGGACCTGATAACCCATAAGTATAGGGGATCGCAACAGTTTTCGAGTGTAGAGTATTCAACCCAAATTTATTGATTCGACACAAGGGGAGACAAAGAATATTCTCAAGTATTAGCAGTTGAGTTGTCAATTCAACCACATCTGGATAACTTAGTATCTGCAGCAAAATATTTAGTAGCAAAGTAGTATGATAGTAACGGTAACAGTGATAACAGTAACGATAGCAATATTGTAGTAATTGTAACAGCAGCAACGGAAAAGTAAATAAGCAAAGCACAATATGTGAAAAACTCGTAGGCATTGGATCAGTGATGGATAATTATGTCGGATGCAATTCATCATGTAATTTAAAACAATACAGAGGCTAGCCAACTCGCATGGAGAGGGCTCCCTCGATCGCTTCCTTCGATGGCCGTTCGATCATGGTCAACATGGTCTTTTTTTCGCTGCTGCCCGTTAGATCCTCGTTGGGAATTCATCTGTCTCGTTTTAACCGCGCGGTGAAACCTGGACAGGTATGACATGTGGGCTCGGGCAGGATCGAATTGGCTGGGTGCCAGCTTTTTGGGTGCGCGCGGGACAGCCTCTCCTGCCGCGCCGCGTGTGAGCGCATGCATCATGGGCGCAGCGGGCACAACCGCAAAAACCCTACCCCCAATCCACAGCCGCCACTCCCTCCCTCCTCCTCCCTCCCTCGTCTGCCGCCGCGACTCCCTCCCTCCTCGTCGCCCCTGCCTCCGCCCTAGGAGCTTCGCCGCCTCCCACGCACTTGTTCTCTCCCTCGTCTCCTCTTCTCTGTGCTTCCGCCACAGCCTCCGCTTCCCTCCTCCCTCTCACCGGCTTCATCTCCCCCACCTCCATCTCCCTACCTCCGCACCTGGCTAGCACGGTCAGACCATGCTAAGTGGACGAGAAGGCGCCATCTCGGGAGGCAGGCCACACCTTCCATGACGGCGCCCTGATCTGCCGGATCTTCCTCCTCATCAGTCCAACACAGAGGATTGGCGGATCCGCCTCATCTTTGGCGTCATCGACCAGAGAAGGTGTTTTTTTTTCTTCTAGGTTGATGGATGGGGTAGGCGAAGAGGAGTGGCGGACCTGCGTCCTCTTCGGCATGCAGTTGTGCTCTCCATTTTTGTGAGCTCGTCGCCTGTTGAGTTTGTTGTCGTTCTTGCACCGGTGCTGCTGCCGTGGAGGGCTTGGTTTAATGTATGTTCCTCTTTTTCCTCATTTATTTGTTGTTCACTTTCTTGCCTTTTAGCCCAACCTCTGTTCTTTGATTTTTCCATGATTCAGAGGATAGAGAGATTTTAGTTTTTGTGTCTGTGTGTGTGCAGCTTGTCTACCGTGGGATGGGGATTCAGAGGATAGATTTTATTGGCAGTAAGAAGTTAAGAGGTCAAGCGTGAGACGTCACATGTCAAGGGAGATTTTAGTTTTTTCGTGTCTGTGTGTGCAGCTTGTCTACGGTGGGATGGGGATTCAGAGGATAAATTTTATTAGCAGTAAGAGGTTAAGAGGTCGAGCGTGAGACGTCACATGTCAAGGGGATTTAGTATTTAGTCTCTTCTAATCTGTGAAGAGAGACTACTGGTTTAAAGGGAATCGATACTTTAACAAGGTTTCTTCCAATTCAACAAAGTCAGGTACTACTCATTTTCTTTCCTGGTATGGCCTATGTGACTATGAAGTACAATGCTTTATGTTATTTCTAGAGAAGTTCAGATTTCACTGAGGTGGAAATCTCTCGATTAATATGCAGCTATGGAGCTTTTCGAGGCAGCAGGACATGATGCCGCACGGAGATGGGGATGGCCATGCCCGCCCCAATGACGCCGGCCGATGTCAGTGAGAGTATCACCACCGACAACGGCTCCAACGAGCTCTCCATGAGCTCCTGGGACGACACCAACTCCAACATCATGTTCTTCGCGCCTGGAAGCAAGAAGGCCAAGGTGCTCACCAATGGTGACAACGGCATGGTCACCAACTTCAGCAAAATCAAATCCCAAGTAGGACATACCTCACATATATACACTTCACATACATCCGAACTCTGCTGCCTGTCAATTGTTTAATGCTGCACTTATACTAACACCTTGGCCCAAATTCAGTTTGGCCTGTCGAGCACGTCTTTGGACATGCCCGGCATGGACGGCTACTTGCAGCCGCAGCAGGACTTCGTCGCCTGCATAGTCTTGAGACAAGCGTGTCTGCGCCACTCACCCGTGAAGCATCACTAAGAGGGTTAGTTTCCTGCAACATTTTTGGTTTTCATCTTGCTTCCACATATCTGTACTGATATTTTTCTTGCTCGTGTTGTTTAGCAAAGAAGAACAAGCATTAGCAAGAGGCTAAGGAGGCTGCAAGACCTTGTGCTCAACATGGACAAGGTAACTAAATCAGTTGAATTGATGCACACTATCAATCATGTCAATATATAGAGATGAATTTTTCACCATGAGTTACAGAAGCTTGTACCCTCTAAAGTACCAAAACTGATGACTTTCAGCGATACAAAACTAAATTCTAACGTACTAAAACTGATGATTCTAATCCAAACTGGAAGTGTTGCCCATGGAAATTCAGAACCTTGGTAGTTGTCGATGACTCGGACCTTAGTTACTTCAGATTTCATAATAGCATTTGCGCAGCTATTCTCTCGGAGAAGTCGTTCAATACAATTGCTGGAAACATGTTAAGTTTCTTCTTGAAGACGCAGCAAACAAATACTTCAGATATGCTGGATATTGTTGTAGACTACATCAAAGGGCTGTAGGACTGAACTGAGGTATGCTCCACGCAGACACAAAGGTTATATAGCACACGTTTCCAGGAGGCCTTGTTAAAAAATATCATTTTCTGCTGCATATTAACATGTTTCGTTAATTTTTAGACAAGTACAAACTGACTAACTAATAACAACATATTTGTTTGCAAATAGAAAATGATAAGATGTAACGTTTATTATGTAAAAATGGATTTATGCGCTTATTGTCCACGGTTTGGCTTACTTGTTTGGTATGCAATGTGCTTGTGGTTCATAACTGTCCACTGCACCATTGGGTAATAGCTAATGTAATAAGGAAGGAAATTTACTTTGATTCAGGGTCTGGTAGATATGTCATATATGTGATCTTGGAATTTTGATAGGCGTTTGTTGACAAACATGCAAGATCTATTTTTTGTGTTTCCGACCTGCATGTTTTTTTGGCTACAATGGCTTGATCAGAGATGTGAGGAATATATCAATTGTTTCCCGTGGTATTTGCCATATTTTTGTTTCATACATCTCCAATTCGTCACTTTTTAGTTCCCAAGATGCTGCCAAAATGCAGATTGTATGTGCATCCTTGGTAGAGTAATGCATACATGGAGTGTGTTCATTTTTTAGAAACTGAAGATTAATACAAAGTTATATGGTTTTATTTTTTGGGTCAAAAGTTTGATTTATGCAGTACACCAATTAATTCTCGATACATTTCGCGTATTCAGCTTTTTGATTAACTATACAAAGTGCTCATCTTGCTTCGGATTCAAGTGATCAGATCTTGATGAGAAGCATGGCTAAATGCACCTCCAACCACTAGATTTATGTGCCAAAAGTTTGATTGATGTAATTCTCAATGCATCTAAGGTATTCAACACCTCCCCATAACTGCATATACTTTACGATGCTAATTTTGAGTTAACAATTGCTTAATATTTCACCATGCAGATATATGACATGAACATTTTTCTAATATACATAAAAAGATTGTGCATGTGCTATTTGTAGTTTTTTGTACCTGGTCTAATTTTTTAAGGCATATTCTTAGGATTGCATTCTGCTTATTAGGCATTGTTAATTGTTTGATCATGATGTAGAACATATCAAAACAATAGGCAAACCATAAAGGGTGATTTGGTGGAATATGTATCCTGGTTACTACAAGAAATCAGTCAAGCATGCTCGTACCTGCAGCCCTCAGTGGCGAGACAAAGGATTCAGCCATGGGAAGGTAAGAGGAATCTGCAGTATCCTTGTGTACACGTCCTTGTTGCTGCCACTTTCCCCATGGCTGAATGTGTTGTCTTTTTGTCTTTTTAGCATTCTTGCCAAGTACATACGGTTGGATCTTGTGGCTCCTCCGTTGCACCATGGAATCGGCTTGACAAGCAGCGCACGTTGAACAGCGACAAGCATGGCTAATGACACAAGCTAACCCTATTGGTCAGCTCTCCGTGAACACATAGGTTCCTATCACATTTATCCCCACCAAGGTGAGCTTCACCAACTCCAATCATCCATCTTCCCATTATTTCTCTGGGCAAAGTGATGGATATGGTCGTTTGAGATTTTCGTATTAATGTTTTGCTTTGGCCTGCTTCGTTCTGTTTAATAGATGCTTATCTAATTTGTAAAAATAGTGTCCTGGCTTCATGAATTATCTGAGAGTGTTGGAAAGCTTCACTTGGAAAGAACAACCTGCCCTATGGACCGCAGTTTCATTTTTATTAGGTTCTTGAGATATGTTATTTGCAGGGAGCATCTTGATTTCTTCAGTTGCAATTGTTTTGTTCATTTCCTTTTTGCCTTCTTGATTGGGTCATCATGCTCATCGTGAAAGGCTGAGAGTTTATCCATCTTTCGGTATTCGCTGGATTTGAGGATGTGCGCCTTCTTTATATAAGACTGAACAAAAAATTGCACAACCATCTTACTTGAAGATTGCAGCACACACAGATTGCTTGGCACACTAAAATAAGTAGGAGCTTCTAATTGGACCCTTCAAGCAACAGTGTTGTTAATATATTAGTTATTATATTATGTTACTAGAGTATTAGAATAACTTCCTGATAAATATATCGTACATTTGATAACCTGACAGCTTCAATGATAGAGAGAGCTACATAGAGGTTTGACTGAGCGAGATG